>NC_142409.1:12290307-12648807 GCF_059441095.1 Idiotropiscis lumnitzeri | reverse complement strand
GTCAGGTCAAAATCTGCATTTGAGGTCTGCGGGGTGTCGCCACTTGTGACAGAACGCTGGTTTGTCCATAAACGATGGCTGCTGACAGTTCACCACTGATGTTCTTTGAAGAACAGCAGCCCTGGGGCGCTTCTGCTGCGCCGTTTCTTTTATTAACATGTGGGCTCAACGTACCTGCACGGTGGCATCTCTTTGGATGTGAAGCCCGAGGTGCGGCGCATCACTGAAGAGAAACAGAGGGCTCATTATCAATCGCACACAATATGATTCTTTGTGAACCCTAATCCTAACAACTCATGCAAATAAAAAAAAAAAGGCCAGAATTAATTTGAATGCCTGCTTAAGAAAAAGGACCGCAGCTAATTAACTAAATTTCCTCTCTTTGAAAAAAAGACACCAGCACTGACCCCCTGTTGGAGCTAAAACAAAGGCAGGGTGGCATTTTGAAAAAAATAAAAAAATAATTATAAAACATTTATATAACCGTACGCGCTTTCTTCGCGACCACACGTCCCACGGGAAAAGGAAGAGGAGAAGAGAGATTGGAAGGTGCAAATATCTTCAGTCCATTTGAAGCTTCAAAGCCCAAGGAGGTGCGTGCTATTAATTCATTCTGCCTGCAGGGACTCCACAAAAGCATTTTCTGTGCATATCCATTTGGAAGTTAAGGCTGAGATGTCGATGAAACAATGCAGATGGGCTTCAAAGGCACGTACGCACGCGCTGATAATTTGGCCGAAATTCAACTCACCCTTATGATTAAAATCATCAAAGGCCCAATTATCGGACGCCTGTAATGTGCGATACACACTTACAGTTAATCTGGCCCGATTATCTGATGGCTCTAAATCAGGGTACGTACGTACCACTAATCGTTCCTAATTCGATCAAGTCGCTCCTCCCAATCAAAATCAGCCACGGTCCAATTATCAGATGTCTCCAAAGTGAGTACATCAAAACCGATAATGGAGTTGATTTTCTGTCCGTTTTACAAGTTCAGATCAAGGTGAATAAAGGCATGAACACAGATCTCTCGAAAGCAGGGCTTCTCAAATAGTGGGGCGGGGCCCTCTGGGGGGGAACGTGTGACCCTTTGGAACATGCTTTTTTTCTGCCTACTACAATAAAGTGTAATTGCACATCCACTCCATAAGATGGCAGTAGCGCTCTCCTTCGCCATTGTGTGCAGCGAGTATTAACTCTTTGCTGTAGGTTTGTCTTACAACAAAATTATTTTTAGTTGTGGCCGTGATTGGGTGGGGGGGGCGCAAATAGTTTTCTTCATGCTGGGGGGGTGGCGTAACAGAAAGTAATTGAGAAGCACTGCTCTAAAGCGAGCTACGCAAATATCAATAATCTTGGGGAATCCAGCAATTGGCGGTCGACCAATTCACGGTGTACGCGGCGCAAACATTGCCGGGTTATAATCAAGGTGACCCTTTTACTACTCGAGGAATGGAAAATGGATGGATGTTGTAAGTCGATGCGTGTGTACCCCACTTTAATGATACCAAACACTCTTTTATTCCCTTTTCTCCTTGATGGGAATAACAACGACACAGCAACTCGCCATCAGGTGGACTCATTACACGCGATGCATAATAACGGCGGCAAGGACACGGACGAGAGGAAGCCATTAAGAGCGCCAATAAGAGTCTGATAGCAAAGGTCAGTCCGGTGTCATGTTGTTAATCGACACAATTATCCATCAAGGAGCAAATGAGCCATCAACATTTACCGTGCGCTCTCCATCACACAAATCACCGCTGATTGCCGTCAACCACCGCGAGACCTTTCTGTCCGACGGATGTCCCTTCCTTACGCGCCGTTAAGCCCACCGGAGTGGTCACAGCATATAACTTTCAAAGAACAAGATGTTTTAAGGCAATTCAGCGACGGATATTTATGTTTTAGCTAAGTACACGGCTTTTCAATGAAAAAAAATTGGACAGTTGCGGATTTCCCAATACATAAATCAAGCTTTGGGTCGCCAAACTCAGATGAGCTACAAGCTCCTTGGGTATTGGTGAGTCGAGCGATAGTGATGTTTCCTCTAAAACAGGGGTGGCTAAACTTCTGTGCCATGGGCCAAAACGTGGCTAGCTGTTTAGCAAGCTAATGCTAACCCTACTAGCCGTGTACCTGCAGCATTTTTAAGAGTTAGCAAGCTGGGGACTTGTTAGTCTGCTTGTTAGCCAATTTACCTTTTTGTGTTTGGGGATGCAGCTTGGTGGGTGCAATAACAGTGACCAAATCATTAGCATAATTATGCTAATAGGGCTTCTGGAAGCGGATTTACCTTTCTAGAAATATGCTAATACTTTTATCCAACTTTTTTTTCTTTTTTTGGGGTACCAGCTGATCTTTTCCCTTCTCCCTCATTCACGTCCTAGCTCCACATGCGCTCATTTATTCAGCGGCCAACACATCTCCTGCAGTCTGAATCATTTGGAGCAATCTGCCTTGTGGTGGGCAGGCGGGAGGTCATTTCCTCCTCATTACTCGCCTCAAGCATGTATGAAATAAACTCATCGACGTTCGCCGTGCACCACAAGCACCAAGTCAGGCTTTTTTTTTTTTTTGTCTTCCCTTCCACACAAAATCAACAAGAAGAAAAGACCGCCGCACGGCTCCACTCTGCGGCGAGTCTAAGAAATGGTCTCGCTCGCCGCCTCCATTCGTTCAGTCCTCGGCCGCCACGGGCTATATTGGTTCTGGACTATTTCAGCGGGAGGGATTGACGTGTGATTGAGTTGTTTCCCTGTCTTTTCAATCTTTTTTGCAGCGGGACTCGTCGAGAGGAGCTTGTTACCAAGCGCTGGATGTTGAATGCACGTGTTTGAAAAGCTCGCAAGCAGTTCAATCCGAACCAACAGAAAGCAAAAAACTCAAAGGGTCTAGTCAAAGCTAGACCTCTCCTCTAAAAAAAAAAACATATTACTGCCAGAAAATGAAGAACCCATGAGTTAATTATTACCTCTACCAAGCACAAAATAATGCAGTGGATGTTAAGTGCATGCGAAAACATTCAGAATAAATTTCTCACAAAGACCGATGACGTTATCAACATTGTCAAAACAATTATTTTCCGAAGTGTTGCGTGGCATGACAAGCTCACACTCAAGCAACGCGTGGAACGACCATCGTCAAAAAGCATCACTAAAAATAACCTGTGGCGAACAATCTGACACTCATGTTGTCAAAACAATCACTCTCAATGCTGCGAGTGTCATAACAATCACAGGCTTGCAAATGAATGTGCGGCATCAAACTCTCACCCTCAGCTCATCGAAACAATCATGTAAAAAAACGAATACTTCAAATCACATGCTCGCGTCCTCACAAAATTGCGCTCGGCTATGTGTGGCAGAACAATCCTACGCTGGAGGCCACATAAATCGGAAATCCAAACCAACTGTTCCTTTCTCTGAACGGTGTTGTTTCCAAAACTTTTCCCAAGACCTCGGCGTGTCTGTGTCCATGGCGCAGCAGACGGAGGAAGACACGGCAGCTCAATTAGCGGCCGGTGCTGCTTTTTGTCCTCACTCTGTCGCGGCTGATGGAAAGTTCTGGCCCAGTTGTGGATCTGTGCGGGTCTGGAGGGCTGAGGAGAAAAAGTGTGGCCTCAGGCGTGGGCAGCTGTGTGCTGGGCTGTCACGGGGAATACGTTGCCCTCCCTCCGGGATAACCACAGCTCCCTGGTCACTTTCACTCCGTGACCCAAATGGCCGCCAAAAATCTGCTGCGCGCTTTAATTATAGATGTATATCCCCCAAATCGCAGCATAAGCAATCCACACTGCAATTATGTATGAAATGCGTGCCTCTGCTTGAGGATCGATTAACGAGGAGTCACGTGTTTGGTAAATCAAAGACACAAAATTGTGAGTGACAACGGTTGTTTGTCCACACCTCTCGCCCAAAGTCGTCTGGGATAAGATCCAGCTCGCCCGCAACCCAAGCGAGAAGCCGAGTGACAATTAATATTTGTTGCTCTCCAGCATGACTGGGGGATGATATGTATTGGAGGATCGATGCTTGTTTACCGCAGTATTGTTCCAATTTCCTTCGGAGTCACGGAGGCACTCAGTCGGACGCAGGCGTGCATTCAGCATGTTGTGTCCTCTCTCATGATTTTTTTTTTTCTGAACAGAAAAACATCTTTGTGCCACCAAGGCAGCACACAATGGGGCTCGTAATGTTGCCCCTTCGATGTAAGTCACGGTCGTATCGAGTCCTACTAATTGTTGTTGTTGTAAAGTTTGGATCTTTGGCTAAGAGTGAAAAGAGGTCACTTTTTTTTTTTTTTGGTTTTCTGTCAACCATCTAACCATCCCATGCTGGTAAGAACCATACCACACATGGCCTGCAGGGGATTCTTCCTGATTAGTTATGCTTGCAGTCAGATGGCTGGTTCTGTCCTTCTCCAGCTTGGTGGGTGTGAAACTATCGAAACAATCAGTCTGAAATCGGCGTGTGGCATAACAATCACTTTTGTGTCTCACGTCACCATAACAATCTACCTGTGGCAAAACAATTGGCGCGTAAATGAATGTTTTGTTGGTGTCTTTGCAACTTTTATTATTTCTTCCTTCACTTTCTCAGAAATAACGGCACATTTGAGACAATTTTCTTCATATTGTGACTTTGAATTTGAATGAGCGACGATCCTCGTGGATTTGCCTGCATGGAACTAAAAGCTGCGATGAGGATTTTGAGCTTTACTCACTTCTTTAAGCGCGTTGCTATTATTCGGAACACGACCGCATCGTCTACGGCGGGCGTGGTGACATGAAACCACGGGGCGATGAAGACAGCCATTGTTGCTCTTTTCCAACTTTTATGCAGCTTTTCCACCCTGGAAGCAATTAAAGGTCAGGCGTCACGCTCCCCGTGATGCCGGGCGCGCTTGAAAAGGGCAAACGTTAACGAGCGCACCACGCCGTGACGCGCTTCTCGACACAACGTCGTCCATTATTTAAACGCTCCCATGTGGACAATTTGCGACCAACAACCTCGGTGTACCAACACACAAAAGGCTGATCAGCGTGACGACGCCATTTGGGCAACTTTCTTCATGCATTCAACCCTCGCAATTTGCTTGTGTTAGCGACCCGCGTCTGCCACGAATAGCAACGACTGACAAAGATTACAAACATTTTTCTGGATAGCCTAAATCGTGGTAAGGTTAGGTTAGGGTTAACCAACACTCGGTGGATTTTTTTTTTTATGGCATTTGGAGCAAACTTGTGGTTAATTGCCAAATGTGATTTTTTTTATTTTTACAAGGCTAGTCATCAGGTTTAAAAAAAAATGTGTAAAAAATATGTTATTTTTATTATTTAATTAATTGGTTTACTTCAATTAAAATGAAAAAAAATCTGAATCAGAAATCCCTTTATTGTCATTGTACTCAAGTGTGCAACGAGAATGTTTTTTTCTTACAAAAAATCTATTTAAATAAAAAATTTATATATTTCAATAACTCAATTAACCAAATGAAAATGACATGAATTAATGATTTATTTATTTTTTTGGGAAGGAGGGGGGTGACTGGATCAATTCCTGCACAGGATTCTTGATGCATATGCTTGTTGAGCCCAAAAACGTCTTTACAATACTTTATTTTAAAAATAAGTATGTATATGAGTAAAGAAAAAGGCAAATAGGAAAGTAGTAATTAATATACAGACTAACCTCATTTTTTTTTTCAAAATGAAATAATCTATAATTATGTTTAAAAAATTGATTTGGAATCCTAGTTTGTCATCAGTGCAAGGTTTAAACTTTGAATATCGACATTTCTACATGTGTCTTAGGGGCACGGCGACTATTCCCAAATGTTCCTAACCCCCGCGCTTGTGGAGGTTAGACTTTATACACAAAAGTTCATGGAGCTGCGTGACGACATTCGCATGTCCAGCCTTAGCTTTGTTCATTTTTAAAACATAACGCCACACAAACCAGTGCACGGACTGTTTACTTGTGTAATATTTCTTTTCAGCGTCATGATTTTTTATTTTTTTGCAGGTGAAAATGCCGATGGAGGCAGGCACCTTTCCCAGGGAGCCGTTAATAATGCATCATCCCTCTGCAAAGCTTTGAGGAAACGCAATGTAGCTTGACCACTTTTTTGACTCTTCAATATTTCAAATGCATAAGCTGGCGTTGAGTGGCGTACGATCGCTTTGAAGCACGTCATTGCCACTTCACGACTCTCCTGCCGACGTGTTGGCGCACGCAACTGCGCATCACAGAATGCAGACATTTTTAGATTTATTATTTTTTTTAATGGATTCATCATGGTTAACATCTCGCTTTGTCATAAATATAAAAGCTCATTAGCAGCCGTCGATGTCGCCTGAGGCAGAAGTGAAGGAGCGAGCTAATTAGCATTGTGCATTAGCATAGCAATAGATTACCAATTGCAATACTTCACACTTAAGAAGCGGATCCGTTCCAATTGCTACTTTAACACAATTTGAACTTTTCTTCCTCTTCTGGGATTCGGAGGCAAAATCTTTTGGGTTCGGAAGCACATACCTGGGGTCAAAAGATCCCAAAATATGAATGACTCATGTTCGCGTCACAGCGGGCGAAAGACTCACCGGATTCCAATTAGTTTCACAATGTGTGCTGACTTCATTATCGACATCCGGAAGCCATTAAAGCATAAAAGTACGTCTTAAAACGGTGATTCCAAGACACATGCTGTTTCTTCCTCAAAATTAAATACAAAAAGTACATCAAGCACCTTTGGGAAAAGCGTCGGCATCCTCCCGGGGTTGGTGCGACTCTAAACGCTGACATCAACAATTAGCATCTTGTTTGCACTTCTCGGCACTTGAGCTTGGCGGAGCCCCGGATGCATCCTGTGCGCTAGCCTCCAGCTTTTCATTTTATCCCGTCACTGTCGATTGACTGCAGCGGTGCACTTTTCTCACCGCGTCGCTTTTGGCTTATACATTTAAAGAGACTCGATACAGAAATAAGAACCGACTCAAGACTTGTCTTCAGTAGCGCCGGACTCTAAATCTTCATCCGGAACATGCCATGTGGTTATTATGTGCCTCGTCAAAAATTCCAAAATGGAAAATAGAACAAAAAGCTACTTATTATTTAATTTTACAGTGGAAAGGAACTCAGGAGACCCAACTCCGCTTATTAAAAAGTCAATTTGACAAAAGATGTTCCTTTAATTGTGGTTGTCTGTCAGTCTGATTCTCGCGAAGGTCCCAGAAGCAAAGCAGCAATCTTTCAGGTCCGCCAAGTCAAACGGAGATCAGCAACACATGCTGGTGTGCCGAGTATGTCGCCGTGTACTTACAAGCTTCAAACGCCTTAATGGAGCCCATGCCCTCAGGCGGCGTGTGCACCGCACGTGTGTGCGGTACCGTATGAGCCTTCGCGGGAATAAAATGGCTTTTCACCTTGGATGGGCCACATCTGGCGCCATGGCAACGCATGCCGTCGCCTCCCGTGGGAGATTCCAGGCAGAGAGCGCACTTTATTCACTCGACTGACTAGCTAACAATCTCCTTTGAATATTTCACCTCCGAGATACTTGCTTGCAAACACCACTTTATAGTCGGTGCTGTCTCCATTAAGGAAGAAAAAAAAAAAAAAGGGCCCACCGCTTTTATTAGAGCTGCGCTTTAATCGTCAGTAGATCGGCCCAAGTGTGATCGTAAATATTGAACATGGTAAACATTTACGATAGTGGCCCGTGACGTATTTCCAAGCAGATCACGGCGGGTCCTTCTGAACACACCCCACCTTATCAGACTCACTTCAAGACTTTGACCGTTTGGGAGGGAATCGAGCTCGTGATCGGTCCGGTTGTCGGAGGTGCGAACCAACTTATGACTTTCCCAACAGCGGGTACATCCGTGGCAAGTGTTTTGCTTATCTGATATTAACTTATCTGATATGTTCATAACGAACCCACCTCTGCGCTCGACTCAAAGTTTAAGGTTGTCTCACCTCCCCACCCTCATACGTGAATCTTCTGTTTTTGTATTTGCACCTGCCGCAAAATTATTATTTCTAGATTCTAGACTGCTTTAACAAAGCTGCATTGTCATCGGTAGCACTCCACTTCCCATCCAGCGTGTGTCATCTTTTCCCTGCACGTGCAAAACAGACAAAGTTCAGGTTGAAACGGCGTGCTCTTTTCCCACTGAATCCGCCGCATTGTTTCTGATTGCCATTGACAATCTTCCATTAATGAGGCGCAAATGCGAGCTGTCATCTGGCGTCTGCTGGCTTTGTCTCCCCGCCGCACCGTGTTGACAGCGTTTGCGTTTCCCGTCGCGCGTGCATTGCCGCCACGCGCTGGCCTTCTCGCAGGTTTTTGTTCTGCTGTCACGTCGCCGCGTCCTTCGATTTTTCCGTCCTCTGTGTTATAATGAAAGACTCGGCGAAGAACTCTTGATTTGTAAACTGTTGGTGCAGCACAGACTCATTTTTGTCAGAGTGCCGAACATCTGAAAAGCTCCAAGAGGACATTTTGGGAGTCTTGGACAAGCAGAAATGTCTTAATGGCATTCTGACCTTTCAGAAAGAGAAAAAGAGGGTGAAGGGAGGCAAACCTTTCCGCGGTATTCAGTTAGTTTCTGGTATCAATTATTGGTGACGGTACCAGAATATCCGATCCATGCAGTTTTGGAAGTTGGGGTCTTTAGGCACTAAAACAAATGTTCGAAAGAAGATTGTGACGCCAATTGAGTGGGACATTACTTGGATTTTCATTGACAAACATTTTTTGGGTGTCAAATGTTGTGCAAGGTAGCAGAATTTCAGAAGGCTACCGTTGGGGTCTTCAGACTCAGAAAACATGGTGGTGTTAAGGCACTTAACTGAAAATGCTTTTCAGTTCCTGTAAACGCCAATTAAAAAAAAACAAGTCGGCTGAAGCTGCAAAGACTTGAATACCTTGGAGGTTCATAGAGATGCTTTTACAGCTGTATTGTTTGAATTGTTTCCACTGTTCGCACAAACAAACCTTGCGCAAAATACTCCTTAACTGCTACACGTGCGTTTTATAAAGATCTTTTGTGCGCTTACCTTGCTCGACATTGGCGAGGTTTCAGCATCGGCGTTAGCCAATGACAACAATGTACAAGGTTCAAGGGTGCCACAAAATTGCGCTTGCACCTTCCGTTCTCCAGCTGCGATGGCATCATTGTGGCAGCACAATGCCATGACAAATCGCAGCGGCTCGTCGTCAACAAACAAGCCTTGACCCGCGCACTCCTGACTTGAATGCCGTGCTTGAAAAGAAAATGAAGAAAAATACGGTTTTGTGTTGTTGTTCGGGATCTTTTTGTGTGTGTGGTGGGTCACGCAAAATTGTAGATGTACAACGCCAAAGCTTAACTTCCTCCCGTCCTCCTTTTTTGTTTTTGTGCAAAACGCTTCCGGTTATTGAATATTTCTTGGAGTGTAAGGCGCCCTTAAAATCATTAAATTTTTTCCAAAAACGACAGCAAACCTTCTAATTGAGTGCCCTTATGTGTGAATGTCAATTGGAGGTGGAATGAAGTGTGACTTATTTGCTGTGCTGGTTTGTTTCCTTTCATGCACCTTATTACCCGGTACGCCTTAAATATGGATATTTCCCAAAAAATCGACCTTTTCATTGAGATTTGGACTTATCATCCATTGCACTTTATAGTCTGAAAAAAAATGCGTAAAAAATATTGGAATTTATCTTGTGAATGTATGGAACTGTTCTTTTCGTGTTTAGACCACCCGAGAAGGTCTCGCTGCCCCTGACCAACGACCCCTCTTATCTACTGAAGCATCTTTCCGTCGTATTTACCTTCTATGCAACTCTGATGCAACATATTTAACACAAACACAGACACAGAAAGGGATTGTCAAGGGAATTTGCTTGCTGGCTTCTTGCCTTTCACACTGCCTGCCGCTGACACACACACGCACGATCACGATGAGCGCATCCGTGGCACAAAACGAGCACAAAGAAGCGCAAGAGGCAGCAAAACAGCGCTAATCCCCCCGAGGAGGTCTCTAAAAGGCTTCCTTCAAGCACATTTGCAGCTCGCCAAGACTTTCCAGGTCAGCTCTGTTTACGGTGGCGCTCAAAAAGCTTCCCGCGCGCCACCTTTCCACTCCGCTACTTCCTATTTCCTCACGCGGCCTTTCCGCCGACCGCTCGTGCCCTCTCGCATTTTGTCTCCCTGCACGGGGGAAAATGTAGGCGTCCACGCGGAGAAAGCAAAGGCCACGCGAGACGCTAAACATTCGCCAATCAAAGTCTTGCGACGCCAACCGCAACATCCCGTAGAACGTGAGGAAAAGATTTGTGGAGATTGTCGGTGGGATGATGGGTCGGTTCAGGTTCCGGTTCGGGTTGGTGTCTGTTTCTTTCAAATACAAAGTTAAAGCACGAAAGTAAATGGCGTCCACGTACTTCCAAAATGCATCAGCAAGCAAATAAGAAAAAAGTTCTCTCTGGCAAGTGATAAAAGGCGCTCCCCTCATGAATGCCCCACCTCGTGTTGTCATTGTGTTCAGCAAAAATGTAAAAATAAAATTACTGTACTGGTTTGTTTCCTTTCATGCACCTTATAACCCGGTGCGCCTTAAATATGGAAATTTCCAAAAAATCAACCTTTTCATTGAGATTTGGACTAATAATCCATTGCACTTTATAGTCTGAAAAAAATGTGGAAAAAATATTGGAATTTATCTTGTGAATGTATGGAACTGTTCTCAAATTTCAAAATCTGAAATGTGATGAAAAATGAAATGTACAACTTGACTTGATTTTGTGCCACATCGCGGTGAAGTTTGGTTTGTTTTGTGGTGTTGCTGTTTTATTTTGAAAGGTCGACTCTCCTCTCGTTTCAGGTCACTTGCTCTTCCTCCAGTCTGATTTTCAACCTGGTCCTGATTGTCCCCACCTGTTGCCCCTTTACCTCGTGTTTAAATTCTGCTCGTCTTTCTTTGTTCCTTGCCAGTGTGTTTTGTGTGTCGGACGAACAGCTAGTTTGATGGTTTAGCCTCGATTTTGGTTGTTGGAGTTTTGTTTTGGAGTGGTTTCGCGTTCCTTACCTTTCCATAGTTAAGAGCCGCCAATTTTCAGGGGTGTTTTTTGTTTTTTTTTCTGATGTACTGGATTTTCCTCCACCGTTTTGGAGTCATCTTTCATTTTGAGATTGCATTAAATAGCCTATGTGTTTTCCTTATTTATCTAAAATTTTCGAAATCATCTTTGTCCAAACCCAGTATTGAAACTTGGAATCTATTCTTGTGTACATGCGTTTTCCTTGAGTGGAAGTTGTCTGCAACACATTTTGTACTAACAAACCAATCAGGACGCCCCAAAAAAATGTAAAATAAATCATAGTTTTGCATATTAAATTATTTGATTATCGTTATAGAGTCGGTATCAATGGCAATATGTCACAACAAAATGTTGACTTTCTCTCTTTCTAAAAAGACAATGCTGTGCTTCAGTGTAGTCTGTCCTCATCTTGGAAGTGATTGTGGTGTTTATTCATTTATTTTTTTGGTGCACGCTTCTGAAAGCATCTGCGAGGCAGCTATATTACCTGATTTAAAAAAATTCTTTGAAGCATACATCGCCAAGCCCAAACGTAACGAAGCGTAAAACGGAGCGTCTTGCGTGTGGCTTATTAAAAGCGATGGCGCTCGTAAACAGGCCGCAATGTTTCCGGAGATTGTGTTGCTGCTGATACCATTTGACAAATATAATTGTGACAAATTCACTCTCTTATTACCTGTTTCATCTGGCGCCCAAAGAGCCTTCAAAGCGTCTATTACTCAGCGCCGCCCCTCACGGACGCTATTTCATCATTTTCGCAGCCTGAGGACACGGCAAAAGCCGACAGAAACAGATGTGTTCACATTTATCTGACGCGCTTCAGGTCGCCAAAACCAATATGAGGCTTGCAGTTGAATCACACTCTTGTTTAACTTTGCGGGAACTACTCAAAATGAATGCCGGCGTGTAATTAGTTGGCAGGCGTCTGAATGAATCCATCGGTGAGACTTTGGATGGCTTCGTTGCGTCCGGCGTAGCGTTCCAAAATAATAGACAAACAAGGCCACTAAAAATGTCTGACACCGGCCAGTCCAATAAAAAAAACTTGAAATGGCTAAAATGGGCAGAAAAAAAAGACATCAGACTGTTGACTTGCACTGAAAAGAAATAACACTTAAATGTTTACATCAATTTTTTTTTTTTTAATTCAAACCTTCAATTTGATTCCAGACAAACAAATCGCTTTTGCTGGAGTCACCAATTTACTTGACCGCAAATTCTAAATACTACATGTCAGGCACCACATTTTTATGTATTTTATTTCATATTTATTTTTATTTAATTATTTGATCTATTATTTATTTTAATCAAATTTTAAAGTAATTATTTAATTGATATGTTCTGTTATTTATTTATTTTATTTTTTTTTACAATTAAATTACAGAGCCAAAGTGTTGAAAATGAGCTATTTTCACTTCAAGGGGTAAAAAAACCAAATTGTTTTATTTTAATTACCTGACAAGTAATGATTTTGGAGAAGCGAGCATTCCGCCCTCCAGCGATGTTATGCAAATAAAATGTGATTAAAAATGTCCACATTGTACTCGCTTGTTGAATTATAAACGCATTCAATAACGTCTTGATGATGTCAATCAAGTCAGCATTAGCATGTATGCGAAGGCACGCAATTAGACAGGCCGTGACGAACCGCACGGATTCAAAATAAGCTTGCAGGAGGTCACGATAGCAGCCGGTTTGCCGCCAAATTGAGATTTTGCATGCGGGAGTGGTCGCGCACGCACGCACGCACGCACGCACGCAGGTGGTGTCGTGACTTCATTTTCCTCGTCGGTGATCCGTGACGGCGTCATGTTCTTCGCGCCTCATCGTGTCTTTACACCGCGACCTTCATCCCGCTTGTCCAGAACCCGACTCGCCCCTCCTCCCCCACGTTCCTCACCTGTCTCCACTGAGACACCAGACATCCACAAATAAAAAGTCTACACACCCTCTGGCAAAAATCAGCATTTTGTGATGTTAAAAATTAATTGTGATTTTTTTTTTTTTCCCCACTCTTAATGTGACTAGAAAACTGGGCAGCCCGATTGGGGATAAAAGTAAACAACTGTCATGATGTGGTTTGTAAGAGTACGCACACGCTTAGAACGAAGACAGAGTGGGCGCCGGCAGTGTGAACGGGATGAAGCCAGCATGCAGATTGGCTTCACAAGCCCTTCTGTGTTCACGTGCGTGTGTGTGTGTGTTTAGGCGACAAAGAGAGCGAGCGCTTGTGGGGAGAAGGCTGCGAGGCGTCAGGGAATTAGATGTGAACGACAGGCGTAAATAATTCCACTTGATGATCCCCAACTGTCTTTAGCGAGGACAAGTTAACACAGCACGGGGTACAAACGTCAACAAAAGTCTGACTTGAAGTAAAAACGAGAGCTGCGAAAGCCGATCAAAAATGTGCATTATTATTCTTGGAAAGATGTAGAACATTCCTACGTTTGACAGCGCAAGGAACGTGAACATGAAATATACTCCAGAAAGAAATATTGTGGCCTTTGGGCACCCCTGCTCGAATAGAAACGTTGAACCTCCGAATTTAAACGGGTCGTCATGCGGGCAGTCAATTGTCTCCCAAACATTGGTGCCAATCAAACTGGAAGATTGACGTCACCTTCACGACATCCAAGCGAGACTTTGGCGAGCTATTATTTTGGCGAATGATGACAGCAAAGAAGAAGCAAAGTGACGCTTTGATGAAGTGGAAAGCAATCATTCCGTGAGTGCGGGACAGTCTCGGTCCGGAGGAGATCTAATTATCAGTGACAGCAAAAGCTCACGCCTCGCACTTGTTTAGTTGCTTTTTTCCACAATGATGATTTATTTTTTGGGGCTTTTGACAGCAAAACATCCAAATAAAACATTTGGCCGGCTTAAAAGGGGGGAGCCGTCTGCCTAAATTATTCACACACGGACTTAGTGGAGGAATGAAAGCGTGTGTCTTGCGGCTAATCCGCAGCAAAGCTTTTGGCTAATAGTGCAGCGCCGGAGACTTGATTCTCACAAGACTCCATTCAGCAAACTTTGCCGTGTGTGAAATGGGCGGCTGACAGCCCCCTTTTTCCAACGTGATGGCGCCGGTTGAGCCTCCGACACAAGCGCTCCATCTTCACTTGGCTTGGATTTTAATTGGGATGTGTGAGGGCTGCTAATCCAGCGGTCGGCCGCCACTTTGGCGAAGGCTGATCACTGCTCATCGTTCTTCCCAAATGAGGGCAAGTGTTCACTGCAAGGTGTTGAATGCCGCTCCTGGATCAGGTTTAATGTCAAACTAACAATCAAGCAAAGAGAATGTTATGTCATCCAACCAAAGCACATCACTTGCAAAAAGTCCACTAGCATCTTGCTGAGAGAGAGAGAGAGAGAGAATTTTTTTTCTTTAGCCTAATGTGTCACTTAGTCATGAAATTCTTCTTTCATTTCCACCAGAAGCACATCAGTCATGAATTATTTTATCAGCCTCCTGTATGCTGTCGAGTGCTAATTTCCCTGTTTAAAAAAAAAAAAACCTGTTCCAAAAATATTACAAATGTTTTTTTTTGAACCGGCACTTCCATTCAGTTCAATGAGTAAAGACAATTTGGGAGTGTTTTGAAATGAACAGGGACACTCGACGGATTAAACTTGTCAGTCAAGGCGCCCTTGTGTATTGAAATTACATTCATCAGTTAAAAAATGGTGTAAAATACATGAAAGGAGAATGCAAAAGACTGAAGTGGCTTTTATAATTGGATGTACTGTTGCATCCGTGTGTTCGATGCGTGAGTGACCTCAAGAGCTGGAGTCGTATGTGGCAGATCCTTGTGAGTGTTTTCATATTGTGACTATTTGTTCCCTCCAATAAACAGCTGAAAGTGCACATGTAGAACGGCCTCTTTTGAAATGTAAGCAGGAAAGAAAGAAAAAGTCCGAAGTACGTTCTATGCATAATCAACCTATTTCTTTTTGAGAACTTGCAACTACTGGTGACTTTTGAGCAAGATCCACGGACTCAGGGACAAACAGTCCACAGAGACGTTGTTCTGCTCGGCTAAAGTCGGGTTTAGCTTGTCCATCCTTGAAAGACTTAAGCGGGAGAGCGTCTCCCCGGGGCCAAATAAAGCTCACAAAATGGCTCGGGTCCCCCGTTGGAGTTGAGTTTGGACCGAAAACTCACGGTGCCGTCATCCCCAAAGTGCAACTAAAAGACTCTTCATGGTCACACGTAATGCTTTTGCCGTCATTTGTTCTTCTGGAGCCACATTTCATAATAAACGGGGTTTTTTTTCCAAGTCTGATAATGGATGGGCAGCTGCAAGGAGAAAGTGCGGTCACGGGAGAAAATACTTCAACACTCTTACTGCACAACTTGGTAACTCTCTATTGACTATTGCAATCGTTCAAAAAAAAAAAAAAAAAAAAACCTCTGGCCTATATGAGTGATTCACACAGTAGTGGAAATGAACAGCATTGATTTTTACACCGGAGAAGAATTTTTAATTACAGTGAGTAAGTGCTTTTTTTTTTATTTGGTTAAAGATGGAATTAAAAGGGAAATTTTCACTTTTAAACTCGTTTTGTAAAAAATAAACACATAGCACGCTTCTCTGCATTAAAACATTTAAAATCATTTTCAAACAAAACAGTTACATATTTACCAAAGAAATAATTGTATCGCCTTTGTTTTGGTTTCACTTGAAGGAAATTTGGGCTTATTCGCTTTTTCATTTGTTTTACACAGAATTGCAACACCTGATTTGAGCTGGTGGCATAAGCAACATTTGCATTCTGAACAATTTGACCCAATTGGAGAACATACAAAAGGGGGCCAAAGATTGACCCTTGAGGGACCCCACACATCATGGCCGTTCATAAAATAACTACAACTATAAAATATAAATAGTAGCCTAGCAAAACAAATTCTAACAATGTTTGTCCGTACAGTGACGAATCACGAGGTGAGCGCAGAGCAAAGACGTCCGAGGGTGTGAATTAGCTCAACGCACACCTGACCCCTGCCACAGCACCTCACCCTCTCCTGGTTGTCTTCCTCTCATCCGCGGGGCTGATGGATGGACGCCGTGACGGACGCCCCAGACGCATGCATCAACCGCGGCGACCTCTGCCAGCGCGCTTGTCAAGACCACACAAAAAAAAAAAGAAGAAAAATCCACAGGAACGCACGCGGCAGGAGCCGAGCGGCGTTACCTTTGACACTAAAGGATGTTTCTCCATTTCTCTGGTGGGATCGGGCGACTTGTTCACGTGACTAATTAGCGCCGGCCTCCCCGCGGGCTGCGGCTCTTCATTAGGCCACAAGAGCAGCGCATCCATCACCGTTAAGAGCTGATGATGAATTCACCTTGTATTTTTAAGACGCCATCAGTCATCATCAGTAGCGCGGGAGAAAGGCAAATCAAGCCCACGTCGTTGGACGCCGCACCAAAGAATCGCTTGAGTCGCCCATCAAACATGACAAAGGACAAAGCTGCCTCCGTTTAATAAGCCGCAAAGTTTCCACAATGAGTTTTTCATGTGGTCTGGGGTTTATACATGCACAAACGAGATTCAAAATCGGGTTTTAAACTTTAGTTCGGGTTTCAAACAAGGTTCGGGTTTCACTTGTTGTTTGAAGTTGAACTTGGACTTTCAAAAAATGGTTTCAAGCTGTTGTTGATTTGAAACAAGGTTTCGGACTTTGACACAAAGTTGAGGTTTCAAATAAAGGTTTGGAGTTTTTAAGTTAAGGTGTGAAGTCAAGGTTAGGGCTTCAATTTAGGGTTTCAAGGGTTCGACTTAAGGTTTCAAACAAGGATAAAGGTTTCAAGAAAGAGTTTCAAGCAAAAGTCTGGGTTAACGTTTCACACTTGGGTTAAGGTTTCAAAACAGTAAACACACTCCGAAGTAGAGTTTTGCACAGGAGACGCGTCTCCCTGTGTGTCCTCATTCTGTTGAGTACATGTCAACATTCTCTCTGCGCGTCTCAAAGTCACCCGGACAAGCGAGCTCTGTAATAGCTCCCCCGATGAGTCAGCACCTTATTTGCACTCGTACGGGACGCTATAACGCGCCGCGTTAGCGAGGGCGATGGGGGCGGGAACGGACGGGCAAGCCGCACCAGGACTGCAGTCACACGATTGACACACAGGTGCTTTTAGCATTAGGGTTAGGGTTGTAAATCAAGGTTAGGGTTTTAAGACAAAGATTAGGGTTTCAGGTCTTGGGTAGGGTTGTAAGTATAAGTTAGGGGTTTTTTTGCGCGTTTTTGGGTTTCAAATTAGGTTTTTAATTAAAGTTCCGGCTTCCCAAATGGGGTGTCAAGGCAAGGGCAGGGTTTCAAGCCAGCATAGGGGTTGGGTTGTAAGGCTAGATTTTCAAGCACAAGTGCGCGTGTCAAAGACTTTCAATGATGGTTCCACAGGGTCAGGGTTTTGGAAAAAGTGTTTGGCTTTCAATTTATCTTTTCAAAGTTTGTCAGGGTCAGGTTTTTAAAGGGAGGGTTTCGACTGGCCACCCGGCTCGCTGCTTTGCCACGAGGGTTCGGCCGGTCAGCATCTAGGAGCAATTAGCGAGTGTGCAGCTTCAGACACGACCATCCATCACCGAGCTCATCCTTTACAAGTCAATGAAGATAAGCGCCGTACTGTCCTGTCCACCTGAAGCACGCTTATTCTTTGCACCTGACTTTGACTTGATAGCAGTCAGGCGCGCGTGCGCTCGGAGGAGGTCATAAATTACAGACAGGCAGCTGGGGGCGGCGCTCGCAAGGGCGGCGTGCTCCGTGTTATCCCGGGTGGCTCCAAACAACACCTTGTTTGTCACCGTCTCTTTAAAAGTACCCCAGCGGCCGTGCTAATGCTAAGCCGGGTGCCCGGTGGTACGGTTTCCAGTGAGTCACTCAAGACTGGGATAGGGTTAGCTCTGGCCTCCGTGCTCCAAGTTGCATTTTTTTTTTCCAAGTGTTCGTCGATCACCAAAATTTGCCAGATTGACGACCCGGGCCTCGTTCCTCGATGTTTCCTCGGAGCTTGCCTTGGAGGAGGTAAAGCAAAGCCGAGTGTCTCCAAACATTTGTGGTGACGAAGAGATGAAACGCTGCAGCTCGGAGGCGTCGATTTTTGTCTTCCCTTTCGTCACGATGGCCCGAAGGCATGAAGGATTTCTCGGAGGAGACGCCGGGAGGCACCGAAAAGCCTTCCTGCTCAAATCTTTTTTTTTTTTTAGATTTTACTGACGGCGGTCACAAGAACTTATTCAATTTCACTCTAAAACTTTATTTTTGGTCATCTATCTATGCCAGTAATTTCTGCGTAAATTCAGCCATATTTAGCGTATAATGTATACGTTTTGTGATATTTTTGTGTATCATGAGAATTTCCTGTAAAATACAGAAAGTCACAAAAAAAATGGTATTCATGCTGACGGGCTGCAACGCTTATAATATATTTGGATTTTACTGTCGATTTCGGGTACATTCAAGAAAAAAAAACATGCGCGGGTACGGGTCCAAGTTATCTAACCCGAATCTTCACCCATCATTTCACGTGCGTGAACCAACTTTTTTTTCTCTTGTGGAGTTCGATGTCCAAGGTCACCCAGAAGGTTGCTTGTATATCTGCTTCAAACGGATTGCTCAAACGGACACCTTATATGTTCCATAACGGTTCGCTGAGAGTCTTGTGAGGAACTCCACATGGACAACCATTTTGCAAATCACGTTAGCGAAATGAAACGAATCGTGCGTGACCTTGAAGTCGTCTCTGTCCGATTCACTTGGCGTTGCCGCCCCGCCCCATCCGTCACGTTCTCCTCTTCACCTTTTTGTCTCCGAGGCAACATTCGCCACCTTCTCGCTTCCTCCCCGCCAGCCCACCAAGCTCCCCCGCATCCCCTTCCTCGTATGCTCGCCCCTCCCCTCCTCGCTGACATTTGAGGGGGAAGTCGGCCACAGATGTGTTGGCGTGGACGCGGCTCGGAGCTGTCAGGGATGCTTCAAGGTCAAGAGTGCTTAGCTGGATATTGAAGAGACAGATGGGTGAAGGGAGCCGGCGAGATGGCCACGCAATGCAATTACCCGAGTCGAGCAACCCGCGATTTATTCAACTATTCACAAATTCACGCACGGTAAGCTTCAGCATTCCGGACACATCCGCAGTCTGTGAAAATCTGCAATACAAAAAAGTTTTACCTCGCCACGTAACCCAAGAGCCGTTAAAAAAAATCGGTATTAATCACCTCATTTTCTGATGGAGCAGGAATTTAGTAGAAAAAAAAATCAGCAATACCGAATGAAAATGTTAATGAACTGCATTTTTTTTACCACCATTTTTTTTTTATGAAACTTCAATCTCATTTATTCACTCGCCTCGTTTTTTTGTGCTGATGCCGTTGCCATGTCTCATGTAAGAAGTATCGATTTGCCGCCATCTTGTGGCATCTTGGTGCCGAGTAACTATTTTTGAAGTGAGGGGAAAAGCATCATTTACACATTTATAGCACTGTCTAACAAATTAAAAGTAGTGCTTTGCTGCCATCTTGTGGCATCCGTAAGCAATTATCAAACTTGAAGGTTTCGTTTGAAATATCGTTACGGGTCAAATTATAAGTTGCGAATTTTTATCTGGAGCTCCGCGTACGATGCCACTCGGGTGATGTGGGGAAAAAAGTAACCAGAAATATAAAATGATGACACTCACAAGGAGCATGAAAATGTAATCTCTTAATTAAATGTAATTTTTTAAAATTTAATTAATTGATTTTT
Source organism: Idiotropiscis lumnitzeri (assembly GCF_059441095.1). Classification (NCBI taxonomy): domain Eukaryota; kingdom Metazoa; phylum Chordata; class Actinopteri; order Syngnathiformes; family Syngnathidae; genus Idiotropiscis; species Idiotropiscis lumnitzeri. The sequence continues at coordinate 12,628,970 of NC_142409.1, read as the reverse complement.
TGAGGATGGAATGGATATTAACAACATTTCAATTCATTTCTACAGGAAAAACTTTTATTTTTTTTCACCAAAGTGACTGGAAACAAAATATGATTTCCCCTGCAGACATTTTCATGTCAGCGTAAGAGTAAGTTCACGCTTGTTTGTGCACGTGAGCGCCCCTCGCTGGGGGTCCGCAAAGGCGGGTGGGCGGCGACATCGTCTGATGGTGGTTGTAACGGCTCATTAAAGCGGCTGAGCGACGGCGTGCGTGCGGCAAGAAAAGAGAGTGAGTGATTGATACAGTGATACAGAGTGTGCTCCCTCCACAAGCCCATTAGAGGTGATTTAGTGCCACTGTGGAGTGCGGGAAAAAAACAAAACAAAAAACAGTGTTCTCTGAATGTCTGATAGCAAAAAGCACCAGAACGTCTCGCCACAGTCGGCTCTGATGGTTTTTTTTTTTTTTTTTTTTGGGTGGGGAGGGAGATGATTGCACAGGTAGCGTAATTGCCCGCGTAATCGCCGGTGGATGCCCCGCTGGGTTAATAGACTTTTATCGTCTGTTTGTTTTTCTGCCCCGGGTCATGATGCACACAAACATTGGCAGTCGCCTCTCATTAAACGCTCGACATTTTTTTGGGTCCGGGTGGCACGGTACGAAAATATGACGAGAAAAAGAAAAAAACGTGAATGAATCGTTAGGGTGCAAAAGATGGACGGAGATTTCCTACATTCTGATTGGGTTCAAGCTTGAGTGCAAAATTCTCGGGAGTTTCAATTTTTGTCAGCATAACCTCAACGCTTCGCCGTCTTGCAAAATTGACTCCCACTCCAAATTTTGGCTCCCTGACTGCAGTTGAGCTCCTTTTTTGGCCGTCACGCTGTTCCGACGTATCGTACACTTCATGGCAAGTTTTTTTTAAAGCAGGAAGTGGTTTTTTTTCCACCACGTGACGGCGATCATACTACGACCTCAACGGATGCAAACAAACTCGTAGCGAGGGCGTTTGCACAAAGCCAGGGGAATGTTGAGCCACACTGGACGTCGTTTCGGCCGATGCTTCAAAGAGTGACGAGCGTTTGCATGTGCCAGCATCTCCGGCTTAATGCCTTTGAACAACAATAACTTTGTTTTGGTAGAGAAGACGAAGGCTGACTCACTTCACCGCCGTCCGAGCTGTCATGAGGCGGATGGAAATCAAAACGGAGGCAAGCTGGAACTTTCCGCAACTTTGAAGAAGACCAGTCAACTTTCTTACGTGGCTCTTGAAGTCAGTCAATAAAATAAAACATTTTTATTTCATCTTCACATCCTGCTCGTTGACGTGTGGAAGCAAACACACACGCACGCACACATACGCTTTGTTTTATTGAGTCGGCTTTGTACGCTTTCAACGATTCTTTGCGGTTTAACATTCCGCAACTATCATTTGAAAACACACTAAAAATGAAAATTAAAAAAAAGAAAAGCGCTCGTATAATTGAGACTTTTGTCCTCCTTTGATTTATTGTAACTCACTTTCCTTTGTTCTAAATAAATCAAATAAAAGAATGACGACATTTTTTTCCTGCGCTCATATTCGTGACTTGTTCAATATATAAAATAATGTCGATTTTAATGAAGTAAAACATATCAAATAACAGCATGTGTCTGTAAATAAATCAATGCTGCGTCTGGTGGTTTGTAAGTGAATTTTGGCTCCTTCCGAACTAGATTGCCATCTGCAGACATGTCTGCAAGAGTCATTTTGTGCCCCCCCCCCCCAAAAAAAAAAAAACATAACACGACATGAAATGCATCTACACAATAAAAGACGTTTGTGTGCTTGATGACCGCGTCGCTCGTCAAACAAGACCAACATAAACGAGTCAACGTGAGTTCATTTGTTCCGAGCCAAAATGAAGAATCTCCTCCCAGGACGGCAATGACTCGTTTAGCGGCGGTCCACATCTGTTTTTCTATCTCATCTTTAAATTGTCACTTTGGCTCATTGTGCCGCTTCCTGTACAAAGAAAATTCTGCTCGCTAATGAGAACGTCCACACGCAGTCCCCCCTTGCAGACGCACATCAAAAGCTTTTTTTCAAAGAATGGAGAAAAGATGTGGAAATGGGAAAGGAAATGCATAAAAAACCTTTTTCTTTTTTTTCCCCAAGTGTGCCGGCATCCAAGCAAGTTTTTTGTTCTTTGCCTCAGGCAGACATCAGAAGACGTCAAAGGTGATAGCATTAAAAACATGAAAACATCGTTTGACATGAGCAATTTCATTCTTTTAAAAGAAACATGATCATTTTTCAACATTTTAAACATATCGCAAGTTCCCCGTAACAAAAACGGGCGGTGACATTTTTCAGTCCAACTAAACGGTGGTCAGAGACGCCCCGACTCTTCTGTCGCACGCCGGGAAAGAATCCGAAGCGGAGCAACAGGCTGAATGAGATTGGAGTAGATCGCTGACTCATGTGAAGAGCAGCGGAACAGACAAAAAAGCAACAAAGGCCTTGGGGGAAACTCGTCTCTCCTTTGAATCATCGGGCTTCCAAAAGAGTTTCAAAAGAGAATCATGAACGCGCCGCCGCCGCCGGCCTATTGAACGCTAGCCAATGACCGCGTTTCATCCGCCATCAGTGGCGGCGGAGACGACATGAGAAGCGACAAATGATCAGTGGTGACGAGAATAATCAAAGGCGCTTAATCTGGATAGATTGATTTTTTTTTTTGCAATCAAGCACGACGTTGGAGGCTAACCACATGTTAGCTTTATTGCTAAAGGGTGGTGAGTACGTTTGGCTCCCGATCAATAAAGAGCTCACCCCTGCTAAGCGTTTGTCAAAACCAGGTTAAATGGGTCGGTCGAGACCACGATTGAAGACCACTCATTTAGAATCATCAACCAACTTCAGAGTCAGCTTAGACCAAGGGTAGGGAGCTCCGGTTCCTGTCTGTTTTTTGACCTCCCTACTCCAAACACACCTGAATCCGATAATCAGGATCGTTTGAGGCTTCTACAGAGCTTGTCGATGTGTTACCCCTGGCCTAGACTCTGGTACCCTAACCAACCATATAAATGATCCAATCGGGCCAATTTAGCCCAAAAAGTCGAGTGGGTTGACATAAGTTCGACCCCAAGCACACAGACCTCCCTCGACGGCTGAGACTTCGTAGCTAAAAATAGTTCCTTGTGGTTGAGTACAGGAGGCCGGCGAAGACCCACCTTGGACCGCCAAGATTTTTGGGTTCTGAATTTTGGTGACGTTCCATTTTCGTTCAACCGGAACGGGGAAGCCCCAACACCAACCAGAATGTTTCGGATCAACCTGAAGAAAATCCAAAAAGTTCAAAGCTAAGACGCAGACCCAGAACCTCTCCACTCGTAACCAATAGCCACCCTGACGCCCCCACATCTGTTTGAATCCGACTCAACGCTAAGTTGTGTTGAAATCAACTTCCAAACCGAAGCGCGCCAAGACGGCAGCTTGTTTACGAGGCTTCATCATGTCAGACATTTGTGATCTAATTCCACCGGAGACGAAGAGCAGCAGACGTGAGACGAAGACGACAAAAAATGACGACGTTGCGGTCTCTTGGGTCTCTCTCGGCAGACGCAAAAGTCATTATCATCCCGGCGAGTACATCTGCTTCAAAACAAATAGACGCACTCGCTTAAGTAGCGCAAGAGAACTCCGCACTCTCTCCTGCTGTTGGAGTTTCCTCACTTTTCTGCACGCACCGTCGCACTCGCACAAATCGGCACTGCGTTCAAAATTCAAATGCTCATTTTGGAACGCTCCCTCATTTACAAACATGATTTTTATTTAACTTTTGTCTTCTTCCCGGATGCAGTGGGGCGGCTCCCTAGCGCCCTCTATTGACCAACCGCCACTGACACAAAAGACAGTGAAGATATGGACAGCCAAAGAAAGAATTTAGGGGGCCTTAATGCACAGAGTGGACCGACTTTTATTACTCTTTTATTGCACTTCAGTCTGCAGCAAGCACTTTAAATGCCACTTCAAGTCCCTGGCGAGCGCAGAGTGTGACATCTGCCAATGAGCGGCCATCCTCCCGAGCCGAAGACCACGACGACGGCGGCGTCGCAGCCAATCAGCGCACACGAGTTCCAAGTCCGCTTTAATGACACCGCACCAGCCGGCGGCTTTCTCCCCGGAAATCCTTGCAGGTGAAATCCATTCAGGGATCGTCACAAGTAGACCGGCGCTTCCTCTCGCAAGGGATTAGCCAGTCATAAATAAATTAGGAAACTTGTTGTTTGTGGCAGGGATGAGATGAGATGGAACCGGCGTCGTCTTGTTTGAAAAGTTGCTGGAGACTAAACACTCTAGAACTCAGTCGTCTATTCAAGTGATCCCATCCCCCTCCTGATCCAGTGAAACTTGATGACAGCCCACCTGTGCCATAAAGTGCTGGTCCTAGTGGGCTGGCAGTGTCCCCCCCCCCTCCGCCTTCCGCCTTCTCTCTCTATCTCCACTTCCTGCGATGACGAGAGGCCGGCGGGTCGTCAACAGATGGTGACATTCAAAGCCTGAAGGTTGGCCTCGAGTCGGAGGAGCACCTGTCAACGGGCGGAAAAAGGCCCTCAGGAACTTTATTAACCTGCGTTGCCACATGCACTTAAACCATCAATAACGGATGTGCGTGCGTGTGTGTGTGAGTGCAACCTCTTGTAAACATTTCATCATGGAGGACCTTTGCCCGTCTTGCCATCTGGAGCGTGTCACCTCCACAACCGCAATTAATTGTTTCTCCTCCTGCAGGCTGTTGTTGATTTGGACACTTTTGCATGTATTTGCCCGAGTGGAGCGGCGCCTTGCATGAGTGCTTAGCACGTCCGCCTCAAAGTTCCGACGTTCACGAGTGGACTCTTTGCTTCGGCCTACCTGTGTGGAGGTTGGATTTTTGGAACTTTTTCATCACCGACCGAAAAAAATAACTTGTGTATTTTTGGGGGGTTGGGGGGGCCTGAGGGGCCTGGGGGGGGGATCAAAATATGACTTAGAACATTATTTTATTTTTTTATTATTTGAATTTCCGTCTCGACGTGTGAATGCAAGAAATGAATGTCACTTTTTCCATAACGTGTCTTCTTTCATGATCCATGCGCTCCAAACACGAGTTAAAATTGTTATTGAGTTTTAAAGCCTGTGCTAATGATTTCAAAGCAAAAAAAAAAAAAAGATCTGACTAATAATAATAAAAAGACGCAGCAAGATAGTGAGTGTGAGATATTTCGGAAGGGGAATTCTTATGCTGCGCAGGAGAAAGAAGAATCTTCTCATCATGCGAGTCGTTCTAATAAGAAGAAGCTCCTTTGCCCAAATAATGATGCAACTTCTCATTAGAATTACACTTGGGTTCTCCGCTTAATGACTCGCCGTCTCGGGAATAATCATTTGCCAACTATGAGTGTACTTTCTTCAAATAAGTACTCGGCACTTGCGTCCCACAGTACTTCAACAGTCGCAACTCATTTTTAAGAGATTTGGGAAGGTTTCTTTTTTTTTTTTGGGTAGTCGTTGAGACACATTTATGATTATAAGATACTTTGTATTCGGGAACGAGGCGTCCTCACAGGGCTCGCCGTATTTTTAGTAAGTCCACTTTATGAAGTACTTTTAATATAATGAAAACATCTCATTTATTTCAGGTCTCAGCATGCTGGAAAGCGGACTATTTTTGCAAGCATCCTGCTGAAAATGTATTTGGGGAGATTTTTGAGGTCCCCACAACAACCATCTAAAATGTACACAGAAATTTGGAAAAGAATTACCGGCGTTGCTGCAGCCGTTTTGCAGATCGACACCAAATTGCTTGTCGAAAATGACAGGACGTGAAAAGGTTCAAGGAAACGTGCTCAAAGCCAAACAGGAAGTCGACCATTTTGGTTTTGTACTTCAACAAAATAGCTGGCTCCCTCTAGTGGTGCAAGAATTAAATCATTCAAACGTTCCAGTGTGTTCACTTTTTTTTTAATCCAGTGACTACATGACATTTGATTGGCACACTTGTATTGTTGTATTTAACTTGGAAGTACAATCAATCTTTTACAAATGTTTGTTTTTAAACATTTATTCATGGAAACCATTTTATTTCACTGATGTGCAATCTTCAGAACATTCATAACAATCTACATCAGCTGCAGATAGAAAAATATGAGGCGAAAAAAAATGCAACTAACTTTTAAGTCTGATGCAATCCTTGCAAGGCCGACACCCGTGCAGGCCGCAGTGCGACACCTCTGAGCCTGGCGAGGACCGTCGCGCTATTCATATTTCATAAGAGGAAGGCGTCCGGGTCCGATCCGGTAGAGGAGAAGACCTTCACTTCTGATGCGCAAGCGCGAGAACACACACAGATACAAGCACACAATTTCATGCAAACACTAGAGCACACACAAATATACAACTATGCACACAAGAACACACACACATTCACAAGAAGAAACACACACTCGCAAGAACACGCATACACTCAAAAATACACAAAAACACACAGAACATCAAATACAAACACACACAAAATGCAAGCAGTAACACACACAGACAAATTGGAACACACACATGGAGGCCCTGAGGACACAAAAAGCAGCCAAAAAGTGTGCGTGTGTGTGTGGACGTGGTCCCCGTCCCCAAAACAGCACAACGCCAGCAGGGACGGCGGTAATCTAGCAGCCTTTGTCACAAATCTGTGCATGTGAGTTTGTGTGTGTGCGTGCGCACAACCCGTGACCTCCCGACGGCGCTACAAGGTCCAACACAAAATAATAACTGCTTTTCATATTCATCCTCATGCAAGGCCTTCAAATAGATTAGCATCAGTAGTTTAGACGCTCATGAAATGCTCAACAGTGCTCTTTTTGTTTTTTTTATGTTTTTTGCAGTAGAAACAACAAGAATTGTGATGGTTGTCATTGTGATGCGTCTAAGAAAAAAAAAAAAACCTAATATAGCGATGTCGATGAAACTCTATTTTAGAGAGCGATTTTGTGCCAACTCCAGATAGCAACAGACTGGAAGAGTCACAGGAAAGCATCCAAGTGGATGACAAGTTCCTGCTGTACCTTGAAATTCCTCCGGGGGCACCAGTGAGTTATTTGTCACAGACTTCCAGCTCAAACATCATAATGAGTCTGAAAACAAATCTTCCATCTTGTCCAGATATATTTTTAAGCCTGATGTCGACGGTGACACGGGCGGCTCCGACCGAGGGGGGTCCTCGCGGGGTCAGTGACAACACGTATGCGAAGGCAGAAGAAAATGAGGACGCTGGACTGTCAAGTTTTCAGTCTGGTGCCCGCCCGCCTGCCATCGCATCCAATTAAGGTGGAGAAACAACGCGCAACAAAGGCGCTGCGGCAAAAACACAAGTGCAGGGAGGTGACGTGAACTCACTCCGAGAATGTGACGCTCACACCTCCATATGGACACAAGCGTTGACAAACAGCTTATATGTATATATATATATATATATATATATATATATATATATATATATATATATTACTGATTTGAAAGATGGATCGTCTTTGTTGGAGAGCTATACCGTAAAAGGACACGGTACCGATAAGTTCATTCACATGAATGTAAAAAGACAACAAAAAAGTAATAGAGCGAGTCGAACCATATCGAATCGAATCGAATCGGAACCCCACTGAGCGAATCGTTCCAATTTCAAATCTAACCGTCTTTGAATCGGATCGAATGGTCTTTTGTGGAGAGACGCACACCCACCCCCAAAATATAAATATCCGTCCATCTTCTGATGGGATCTGTTGTTCGTTTTTTTTCGATGATGTCCTCCAAAATGTTGATTGCGTTAAGTGTACTTTTGAATCACACGTCCTCCCCCTATTAGGAAGCTTTTTTTCTTTTTTTGTCCCGGTATTAGTTGAAGTTTCTTTCCATCGGGTCCCAAACTCTCTTTTTCCTCTCTCATCTGATGTGATAATGGCGCGACACAAAATGAACGTCGGACGACTTCCTCTGTTGTGCTGACTCAGGATCAGCCGCGCTTGTGCGCGCCTTCACAGCGGCCATCATTTATCAGGGCCGGGAAATAACAAAATGTTTTATGCATTGCCCGGCGACAGCCAACATTATTTTTTGCTGTATTTCTCGCTGATAAACAATCCATTAACCAGATAAGGCGGCCGCATACAAATATGTCGGCGCGCAGTTTTTTCATTGGCGACTTTCAACCGGTGAGCTATTTCTTCAGCATAAGACAATGGCGGCGCAAAATAATTGCCTGCATTATTATCAGCGGCGGCGGCTAAGAACAAAAAAAAAAAAAAAAGAATGAGAAATCGGAGGCCGGCTTGTTTTCACGTCATTGTGATCTTGATGGAGGGAAGGCGATCTTAAGAGGAGCGATAGTGCTTATCATCGGCAGCAGGCCAGCAGATGCGTGTTCTGCTATCTGTGATGGAGGATGGAGGTGCAGGGGGGGGGGGCATCCTTCCCACAAAGGGGGTGGTCTCTGATGCCGGCCGGCTTTGCACCTCGCCACGTAATAGAATAAACGGCGGCTATCTTTGGGCGGAAAAAAAATGAGATTGTGCAAAGTGTAATCCGAAGCGCGGGGGGATGCTTTCAGTGTAATCAATCTGCAAAAAGGCTTTTAATGCAATCAATGCAGGCGAAAGGGGATTGATTTCCACACATGGGGGGTATGTGGGGGGAGGGGCTGTCGTTTTTAGACGTCAAAATGGCTCCGTGCCGCCAAGTAGGTTAATTGTGTATCGAGCGATGCCGACCGTTTATTTCAAAGCCTATTTTAAATGTGGACATTTTTCGGACACTGCCGTCGTTCTGGTTTCGGTGTTGGCTGGAAACATGTCGCGTGTTTTCTTAAATTGCGGTCTTGACAATCGTTTTCACATCGAATGACCGATGTTGTCTTTTTTGAAGTATTTCCACACCCGTCAATGATTTCAAAGGCAATCGCATCTTTGTCTTTTGCGTCTGTTACGTTGCGGTCAAAGTTCGAGTCTGAACCAGATCAGGGTTGAATTCTGTCGACGTTCGTTCCTTATCCCTCCTCAATTTCGAGATCCACACACACACACACACATGCGATGTGTCTCCATCATGTCGCATCACGGGTCGGGGAGGACATCGGCCCGGCGGACACGCGTCTCTGCGGTCACGTTGCTTCTCGTTCCTAAAGGAACAAAAGAAACGATTCAGCGCAAGGCCGCAGGGCTGCTTTTGTTTTTGCTTTTTATTTTGATTTCAAATAATTTTCACGCCTTCACGTCCCTCGCGGTGATCACACACAAAACTCTTTGCTTGTCATGACACGCCTTGATCACAGACACTAAAAAGTATGAGCTACTTTCGAATTATTCAGCGTGGTTCTGCACTTATTTTTAAAGAGGATCTTTATGAATCGTAACAGAACTTTATTTGTTCCAATCCTGTCCTGGGCTGGTTCGGATGATTCTTGACAGCGTGGAGCGTCATGTTGTTTGTTTTTTTTTTTGTATGTTTTTTTTTTGATTTGGTGGTTTTTGTCATGTTTTCCCTTTTTTGTCCGTCTCTGTCTCATTAAGTTTTTGCGTCCACCAGTGCTCGTCAACCGGGTCGCTTGTCTTTGGCAATCAGCCTACTTGTGTCTCGTCCAGGTGTTCCTCGTCATCTCGTCAGTTGCTTCATTCTTGTCAGTTGTCACATTCCCACGGTTTTGGACTTTTGTATTTTTTTTTTCATTCCATGTGAATTGTTTCCTTTGTGGAATTTTGAGGTGCAACTTGTGATGGTCCATAAGAAAGGAACGAGTCAATAACCACACCAAGAACCAAGTCAAAAATCAGTCAAGAACCACATTGAAATAAAAACTATTTTTTGGAGATGCACAAGTACCCGAGTGACACCCAAGCAGCATTGGCGTTATCTCAGCGTGAAAGGGGTATTAGCGGAGTGATTGATTCGGTTTGGTGGCACGCTTTGTCTGTTTACGCTGCCGGACTTGTGCAAATGCCGATTGAAAGATCTATATTTGAATTTTCAGCAGAACATCCTTCTATATTTACATTTCCTTTTTCTTGGAAATTCATCCATCCATTCAAGCTACTAAAAGCTTCACTTATGGCTAAAGATAGCAAACGCTCATTAAAGCTGCAACAGCATTGAGAAGGGCGCCGATGTTTCTGGGTCACTTGGTGACTGGCTAACAAAAGCCGACCACTTCTTTTTCTCCAGTATGGGGGAAAAAAAAATACCCAAACGATGAAGGAGCTTGTCTCAAGTTCTATTAACTCATTTAATGCCAGCCATTTTCACGAGAGGAAACACCTCAATCAGGGCATTTTTTTTCTGTATTTTGACTGATTTTGATTTAGAATATTGTCTTCTAAAAATATGAAAACATAGAGGTATGATGCAAAAAAAAAAAAAAAAACTAATACGTATAAATACGTCTTTGGGAGGCAGGGACTACAATTTTGAAAACGTATATATTGAATGAGTTAATGATTATAAGCTTTAGTTCAAACTTTCAGTTTTGATTTGATCCCAATCAAAATTATTAATTCCATTTGACTCCGCCAAAAATGTACATTAACTTGACGTCTCTTCCTTATTTTCACTCGCAAATTCTTTACAACTGAGATGGTGCTCAGGACCATCTATGGAGATATCTTTTAATCAAGCCTTTACTGACTTGGATTTTACACTAACTTTATTGTGTTCCGCGATGACATGTGCTCGTGCGGGAACATTAAGTGGATCATGCGAGCCGGCATGCGTATATCCGACCGCCATGTGGTCTCCTTCTGGCCTCGGGGAGAGAGAGCAGCTTGTGCAAGAGAAAACCTGATCTAATCAATACTTTGCAATCTGCCGTCATCGGCCTCATATTAATACATCGTCTGCATATTGATTAAAGCTTCAATTCTGGGAATATACTGTCGGAATTAAGGCCATTCCAATATCAGTGCCTTGTTGATTTAAGTATGATTTCATTTCAGAAATGTTCTGCATACATTTTGAAAGAAACCGAGCTCCATTTGATTGACCAAGGTCGCCTAAGCTTTTCATTGGCCCAAAGCTAAGGACTATCACAATTTTACGCGTTTTGGAGTTAGCAGCCGCTGATCGGTTGATTATTTGTGAAGACAATTCCAGGTTGTACAAGTCAGTCAGTCAACTGCAGCGTAGCGATATGGAAAATGTTCTGACGCATTCATGATGTTTTTACAGGTTCATAGCGTGGTTGGGAAAAACAAGAGGAAACCAAAGTGAAAAGCACTGACTGCACCGGATGACTCTTCCATTTTGTTGTTTGATTGGTGACCTCTGAGCAGACGCTGCCCGAGGGGTCCGCCGCCACCTTTCGGGGTTTCGTCATCTTGTCCCACCGCCGCCCCTCCCACCTCCATGCCCACAGGGTGCGGGGCAGACAGGGGCCAGCGATTTTACAGATTCCATTGCCGATCGGGTCCTTTCAGGCCCCATCAGGCAGACAGGATGTTTGCTGGCATGTCATTTCACGCTTCCTGTGCGAACGGTGCTCAGTTGGTACCGTACTGACCCGTGACATTCTGCATATGGTACCCCGGGCGTCATCCGTCACTTTTTGACAAGCCGTGCTGTTTTGCTCATGCAAATTTGCCTCCGCGTGCCCTTTTTGTTTCCGAATTCCACATCCTGAGGATTTGGGTTATGCAGAGGACGAGGGCGTCGGCGGGCGGCAACGGCGTCCGTGGCGGCGCGGCGCAGGAGTGGAGGATAGAAGCCGCCCCGCTGGAGGCGTGCCGCGGGCTATGTCTGACATCCCTCTCTCTGACGGACTGATGAGATTACCCTGACATTTTTTTCTCTTCTAACTTAAATTGCATTACCAGCTGGATCTTATGTTAGGCAGATCTCCATATTATTCTCGGGGGATTTAAGTTCCATTTTGCTCGCCGATTCATTCTCCCCTCACACTGCCAGGGATGAGATCGTCTTTGCATGTATTATCCGTATCAAGTCTCCGTATAGCCCGTCGCAGTGCTGGCGTCACCGCTTTCGGCAGGTCCCGCCCCCCCAGGTCAGCGGCAGACCTTTTAATAGTCAACTATCCTTGCACGGCCTAGTGTTAACACAATGAACTAACCAAGCAGCACTGCTGGAGGGTCGCTGATAATTAAAGATAAGCAATGTGAAAAGCAAATCCAAACATAGCCCATGAACCGTACAGATTGGGGTCAGGAGCGCATGTTTTTAATGCCACTCATTTGCATTCACCCTTTGCAGTTTCACCTTGACATTTAAGGTTAACCAGCAAATTAGGGGGCAGGGTGAGTGTGCGTGTGTGTAAGTGGGGGTGTTTGTCTTCTTGCATGCGGAGGTGCCGCATAGCGTAATGGTGTCCATTGGTCTTGAAGTCAGGGAATCTACTCCTACCTCACTGCATTGGGCTGTCCTGTCTTGTCCTTTCCTGTCCTGTCCCCCTTGTTGCCGGAAATAGTGAAATACCACAAATAAATTACTTCCCTGCAAAACATGTTCAGAATGGATTTCTAGCGGACTAGCAGTTATAATCCTGAAACACTTGACGACCCTGCAATGAACTCAAAGGTTATACATTGTAAACCTCGTTGTTGGGGGAAAGTCACAGAAGACGACAGACCAGCAAAGGGGAACAGAGAGACGGATTAGCATCCAATGACAGCAGACATGAAAATACCCGGGGAAGGGTAGCACACCAAAGAATCGGAATTTGTAAATAGCGAACCATGAATACACGAGGGAATCTGTATATAAAACTCGCACAACATAACTGTTTCAGCATTGAGAGCCAGACACATCTCGAGCCTGCTGAACAGGACAGGTTAGAAAATAAATAAATACAAGTTAAAGGATAATTCACCTCACCGAGGGCTTCATTTCTTCCTAAGCAGGAAATGACACTTGAGTAGCTCTTTAAAAAGACGATGAGGACACACCAGGAGATGAATGCGGTAAATCAGTTTGGAAGCTGATAATTTTGTGAGGGGGACGACATCTTCAGACACGCAGGTGACAGCGGAAAGCGCGCCTGGCCGCTTGGAGACGGCGTCCAACTCGGATAAATGAGACTAAATGATACGTTTTGTGTGTGTGTGTGTGCGTGTGTGTGTGTGTGTGTGTGTGTCACACGCCGTCATGCTGTCTATGCAAAGCAGAGGCGAGCAGCAGGTAGCGCACGCACACTGTGAATTATTTCGGGTAAGCGGCTCAGGGACGTCGGCGGTGACCTTGGATCCGCCGGCAGATAAAGATCTTCTCCATATTCATCCCCATCCGGACACCATGACTTAGCAATCATTAAAACGCTTATAGATTTCTGCTCTGGGGCTGCTGCCATTTATCACACCTGTGCTTACATATTAGCGCGATTGTTAGCGTTCCAGAGAAGCGAGGAAGGACAAGTAAGCCAAAACACAACTAAAGACTTTGGTTTTTTCATACAAAACTTGGTGTGTGTAGTGTGGCAATTGCTGTAGAGCGTCAGGGACAAACACAAAACCTGGGGTAAGCCTCAGAGCTCAGTCTTAAGACTACTCTCATTCACTATTTATACAAGTCCTATCATACAACCAAAATATTTTCACCCAAATTCTGTCCAGGAGCCACTCCAACCCAGATTTTCTCAGATTTAAACCATTTAAACCATCCTTAGCCTCAAAGCTCATGCTGACATGTTTCATTTTTCTTGTGAGCTGGACCATCACAGTCAGCGTTTAATTCTTGTCGAACTCTTCAAGAAGACCAAAGACTATGTTTTCATGACTTTCACTCCGGAATTAGAATTGTTCTCACCACAGATGGTTGATTTGTGTATTCAAACTTCCAAGGACACGCCAGTCGTTTGGTCTCCAAGCCTCCCAGACGTTTCAAGGACCCCGTAACCCTTTGAATCGCTTCAACCGCTTTGAGTCTCCAGTTTCTGTCACAAGAGCAGATTGAGGGTGAAGAGCCTTGGGGGGAAGGAGGGGAGGGGGCGATTGGTGGCAGCTCGTAATGGAATGAAGTCTGTTGCTGCATTGTTGCGACATGCGTGGGAGTCGCGTGGGTGGAGTGGAAATGGAGTCAGAACGCCATTCTTTCCTGACATGTCGGGCCTACAGGCCGCCGCCCCCAATCCTGCCGCCTGCGTTTGATGTCCAAATGGAGCTCTGTTTCATGCGCGCCCAATCTGCACTCGTCTCTCTGCCACTACCGCGGGCACAGTGAGCCTCGTGTTGGACTTTGGATCCAAAACATGTCGCCCACCGTGTAAAATGACAAATGGCGCTTGACGAACAGACTGGTTGCTATCGCACTCTCACCTCCCAAGGTATGACGACACCCGAAGGTGTGCAGCGTCTGGGTGCGAAAGCAGAAACAGCAACCTCGTTCCAGGGTTGAGCGCAATTTATTTTGCTCTGTTCTGGGAGGAACGTAAGCACGGCCCATCCGTACGTTACTAACAATTCCTGGACGAGTCCACGTTTAAAGGATTCAACATTGGCGACGTCATTCCAAAATGGCCGACTTCCTGTGTTGATCTGGGCATGGCGTCTTGGGACTTTTTGTGGGTCTACCCATGATAGACATCAAAGTTGTATTTTGCGAAGGTCAACTGCGTCCAGGGTCGGAATTTTCAACGCAATGTCATATTCAATGGAAATGTGTTCAGTTTCGTCCACACGTAAGGTCGCAAACTCGTGATTAGCGTTTTTTGTCTGTCTGGTAAACATGGCTCCACTTTTGAGTAATTGGAGAATCCTTCATGAAATTTCCCTAAAATGGCCACTTAAAAGCAAAATGGCATCTGACACCTTCTCTTTGGAAAATGGTTTAATTGGAAAGGAGACGATTTCCCATGATGCTTTGTGACATTCAAAATCGCAATTAAGTTTTTTTCCCCTCATAGGAACTTTGTGCAAAAAAAAAAAAAAAAAAAAAAGCATGTGTGAGCTTGTTATCTTACACCACCATTTTTTTCAACACATGCAGAGGCCAAACAGGTTGCCATGACAACCAATCAATGCATCAGTGGCGAGAATCAGAGCCGCTCAGAACCACACAAGTCGCCACTTGCTTTGTTTGGAACTTTTTTCAAAGCGGTCAATACGCCTCGTGAAACATGAACCGACCAGTTCCATTTCAATCCATTTTGGGTATCATCTGAGTCAAGACGGGACCACTGCAAGGGTCCGGCCCTCAGAGTCCTCACGGCACCTCCCGTCTGTTCTTGTCCTCCCTGCGCCACTGAGTCTAACCAATCACGGTGCCGTTTGGTTAGTTGTCAGGATTTTCTGCTTTGTCCATTTTTTATGTCTTTGGACAGGTTCAAAGAATTTTGTCGCTCCATACCCGTCCGTGCATGTACAATCCCGACAAAGTTGACTCCATTCAAATTAAGGCTTCAAGCCGTGAGTTTCAAGGGTTAGGGTTTGGACTCAGCGTCAAGGTGACCTGAAGGCGAAGGCGCCCCGTGCGCGGTGGCACTTCCTGGTAATTGCGAGCGCGTCTTGGTGGGGCGCCCTCAGCTCATAGGCGGCGCCCAACATGCTCGTTAGTTACACGCCTGTTCCCCGCAATTATCTGCCGTACGCTCAAGGTCGCATCAATTTCATCCGCGGACCTGCTGCCTCTTCCGAACGCAATCGCACACACACACACACACACACACTTAAAAGCATAGCGAAAGCCCCAAATGGCAATTATATCACGCAATCATCGTCCTCGCACTGTCAGCCTGCAGCTTGTTTTCTGGCCTCTCTCGTGATTGGTTGCTCTCCGTCATGCATGTTGACTTGCTGAAAATGATGCCGCCGATCCCCCTCGGGGTGACTTCCCGAGTCTCCGCACGTTGTTCCGCTCACATTACGGCTTGTGTGTTAAAAACCGAGTCGATCACAGAAATATGTCAACGCAAAATCGGATGTTTGGACACCAGATTGGCGTCGAGCATAGCCACGAGAATTTCATGACTGGAATTGCAATTACTTGATTATTTGATGAAAATGTCGTTAGGATAATCGACTCAATTGAAAATGACTCGATAGTGACAAGACTACCAAAGAGTGAACCGTTGTTTCCATGGAGGGTTCCAAACCAGAGTTTAAACAAAAATTAGAGGCGATGGTTTCAACCCCACAATAATGGTTTTAACCGACGATAAAGTTTTGAATTGAGATTTTGAGACTTTGCTCAAATTTAACATGAGGGAAGCAAACCAGATTTCAAGGTTTCGAATTAGGGTTTGAAATTGGGGTGTGAACCCATTGCGTTTGCGCTTTGGCAGCTTTGTGCTTCGCTCGAGTGCGCTTTAAAAGCTGAGCACTGCTCCAATCAAGGCGCCGCGCTGCACGACATCTGTTTGGACATTTTAGTTCATTTGCTACCACGTGGCTTGGCAAAGCGCCCACGCCGCCACCTGTTTACCACACCACTAACTCAGACCGCCACACCACCACTCAACACGCTCAGTCCCAATTCAGCAGCGCAACGGGAAACCTCATCCGAGCAGCGCTAAGTGGCCTTGATTTGTTTGCGCTGCCGATGAAACGAGTGAGTTGTCATGTGCCAACAACGGAGGAGGTTCTGGTGACACGGGCCGATTGTGGCGCTGATTAGCCAAGACGCCGTGGAAAAGGGGCCAGGGGGGAGGGGATGCTTGTTTTGTGATTGAGTGACGGTGTGTCAGGAGTATCGGGCCATGCCATCAGCGACACGTGTTTGCGCGTCCTCGCCGCTCAGCTGATTGAAATTTATCAGTCAACAGGCAGCAGCAGCTTTGAGTGGGTCCAAACACCAGGTCAAAAGCTGGCTAATGTTTTGTGAATCATGCAAACGATAGAAAGATGAGAAGAGCGAGAGGCTGAGTGCTTAGCATCAGACCGCCCCTCCTTCCTCCTTGTCCTTCGCCCCCCAGGGGGCGTGGGCGATCTCGTCCCGGGACTGGCAGCTACTTGGCCTAATGCGTCTCAAAGCTGTCCTTGAGTGCATCCAGCAGCCGCCGTGTCACCGCCGCGTGATTAATTGCCGGCCGGCTTCGGTGTGGGGGGAAAAAAAAGGTTGTGGATGCCCCCCCTGGGGAGCAAACTAAACCGCTTAACCATTTAGCGCCTGCAGGTAGCACTCCATCCACACACCTGACACCAGGAAGTGTCTTACAACATCCTGAATCTTCTTCATGTAGACAAGAAGGTGAGCTCCAGACAACCGGCTCAGGGTTTTACTGGACAGGATGTAACGTGGTTTTACTGCTCGTAACGTAGCTGAATGCTCTCATATAGACGATTTTGAATCTTGTGTAGTTTTACTGAAGGTAATGTGCTTTTATACGCATTTGTTTTACTGCTTGGGTGCAAGGAGACAAATGTTCAAAAATAAGTTCCACAGAGAGTCAGAAGGAGGCAAGACTCAACTAATGAGAAATAATTACTTGTCTGTTAAATTCAGGAGTCGAGTGGTGTCATTATCAGCTCGTGGCTGAACCCCCCGCCCCCTCCGTCCAAAGCGACCCCGGATTTCCCCTCCGAGGCTCCTGCGAGACGTGAGTGTGCAGAAAAAGCTCAAGTGTGTCCTGATTCCCGGCCAATCCCCTGACCGGCCAGCCTGCGAGTGAGACCGCAGACAGACTTCTGTCGGCGCTGATAAGGGGGTCGGCGCCGACTCCTGGCGGTCAGAGACCTCGGCCGCTCGAACAGCCGCACCTGAGCTGACCCACATTGGCCGACGTCTCCAATTGGCCCTGAAGGAGTCGGCGGCAGATGGCCGTCATACTCCACAGGCTGCAGATAACGGCCATTCATCAAAGCATTAGAGCGCTGCCACAGAAGAAGGCCAGCGGACATGCATCACGCTCTCCTCCAAAATGTAGCCCATAAATAATTTGTCCGCCTTAACAGCCCCGGGCCCGTCTCGTCGGATGGCGTATTTTCATAAATAAGACCGTTTATGGCCGCCGATGGCAGACTGCGTCTTCCCCCCCCCCCCCCCCCCCCCACCCACCGGCTGGCTTTGCTGCCCGTTAGCGCTCTTGACCTTTTTTCATTTTCTGCTAAGGAAGAAGAAGAAGAATCCTGATATGTTCCAGAGCCACAACTCAGCAAGTGGAACTGATTTACTGGATCCGATTCTTGTAAAGCTTTTCGGAGCGACAACTGACACCTCCACAAATGCACTAAAGACACGAGGATGGCCAAGTAGCCTCGGTATCTTGTGACGTAATTGTCATCAATAAAGTCCTTGATGAAGTCTTTGCGGATTCCAGTCCAAGTGTAAACTCGCCCAAAGAAGGCCACCACTCTCCATCTTGAGGAGCTTGATTAGCACCTTGCAAGGTCTCACTGGCCACCAATAGGCTTGATTATAATTTCCAGCGCATTGTAGTCACCGCCGCGTCGCCTCCAGACGTTTAATTTGAGCTAATCAACACAGCGCCATTCCGGGGCGATTTGCGGCCGCCTGATTGGCTATTTGTCATGTGCCGAAGCTTAAACGGGCGGCATTAGCCGTATGGGTCAGCGGTCGGAGTCAGCCTGTCATTGACCGCACGGCACGCCGACATATTTCGTAATTAGCTTCATTGTCAAAGTCATTAAGTGGACGACTTGCTCGTAAAACATGAAAAACCACGCGCAACAACCGTCTGCTTTTTAATAATCGAGCAAAACTCGACACACTGAACTGTTTATTATATATTTTAGTACTTTTCTGTCTTTGATTTTTCTTTTGTGGTCTAAAACACTTTAAAGACCAAAAGTATCTTCAAGTGTGATCAAGTGTCATTTTTGTCGCGTCAATCCGAAAATCGTCGTAACCATCGACGGGAACTTTGTGATGTGAAATGGAACAATAACCAATCAAAAAGTGATTTGACGCCGTCACCATCTGGATTGCGGTTGATTCTTGGTTTTGATTCGATTTTGTTTTTTCATGGTTTCCATGTCGGTCTCGTTATGGTTTGGTGTCCACCTGTGCTCGTCAACCAATCGGCTCCTTCAGCCACACGTGTGTGTCTTGTCCAGGTGTTGCTCGTTGTCTCGTCAGTTTGTTTGCATTCAGTTGACTGGATCCTTTCAGTCCTCGGCGGATTGTTTACCACTTGAAAGTCATGTCTTTTTTTTTTTCAGTTTTACTTATTTTGGACTTCTGCATTTCATATTTGTGTACCAATTCTACTTCCATGGCAACTTGGAATAGCCGTTTCAAATGACGACCGATTCAAAGAAACGGCAAAAGTCTTGGGATTTGAGTTCTAAAGTGTTTTCCAATTTATCCAAAATTCCAAAGACAAATTCCTTGCTTGTGTTGTGCAAAAAAACAAAAATCCTGAATGTGTTTCCGATAGCGATCTGTTAGCAATTAACAAACGGAGAGTGAGCGAGAGCCAAAAATATCCCACGTGACGCTTGGGATATTCTCTCATTTATTTGTTTGTGTGAAAGTCTCGTTCATTGTGACGCACGTTTGTACTCAAATGGCAAACTAATTGAAATGGAACGCTTCCTTCCGCTTTCATTTGCCGACGATGCACACGTTGACGGACGTTTGTGTGGCAACGTAATTGCATCGGAGAGAAAAGCGAGCGCATTAGCGGCCTGCTCATCTGTGCCGTGTATTTTATTTCCTCATCCTCTTCCTTGATGGAATTATTAGCCTCTTTGTCCCGAGACGCAGGAAGCCATCAGGACGGCAGCCCACCCCAGAGGGAAGATGGTCCCCCGCGATACGGCTCCAGAGATCCTCGGAGGGCAAACCGTCAGATTGGAGGATTTAGAGCGACACTTTCCTCGGGATGGCGCCGCGTCCGTCATCTTCTTTGGCGGACTTATTCCCGAGCCCTCGGCTTTCCTTATATTTATCCTAAACATTTCGCGAGGCATCTGTTGTTCCGGCATTCTCGCACGAACCGTGCAGATTGGCAGGATTTTCTCCTGCCTGAACCTTATCCCCCCCTCCCTCGTACCACAATCTCACATATGGATCCAGCCCGGCTTATGGTCTATCTTCTCCGATTGGCTAATGATCCATTCGGAGCAGTTGGGAAAATATCCGTCTCAGTTAGTAGCGCTGCGCCGAAGTTTGAGGCATCGGGAGTGTGAAATCAATACGGCTATCAGGGAATGCTGGCATGATGTATGCCCACTCCACCGGAGCAGCCGTGAGGGGGTGAATAAAAAAAAAAAAGAAAGAAAAGTTGATCGCGACTTGTCGTTTTTTTTTACAGCATAAACACTGAGCAAGATGTAGTGTTGTGGAAGCCTTTAAGTCGGAGGTTTAAACGTTGCTTTTGTTGACTCGGCAGGAAGCTTCTTTGGGTCAGGCGCTTTTAAACTTTGTTGAGTTGACTCCCCGGGTGTCCAGAGAGAGCATTCAAGTCTTGGGAAAGCACTTACGCTAGCTTCATGCAGGATGCGGAAACACTTTTAGCTCAGTAATTATTTGCTGCAATTACAAGACGGAAATAAAACAGGAGAATTAAACGTCGTTTTTTTTGGGTTTTTTTTAAACTGAAAAGTCATATGACGAAAGTCTGTTAGCCTCATGCTAGCATACCATTTGAAACGCTCACGCCAACTAATTAGCGTAAAAGTGTCAAAATTGGTTTTGCAATTTTGTTGACATCTGGGCCTCGTTTGGACCACAACATGGCGTCCTCCCTGGAGAGATCGGTAGAAATCGTCCGTCCGTCCGTCCCGCGCTTCCTTGGTACAACGTGTCAGAGTAGTAATCCCGGACGGACGAGCCAGAATTATACCTGCAATTACAGCGTTAATCTGAAAGCTCTCGCTCGCTCGCTCGCTCGCTCGGTGGCAAGTTGGCATCGTCATTCTTTTCCAATCCAGGATTTAGCGGCGCGGCGGGAGCGCCGGCATTGTCTGAGCATGCACGGCTAAATGAAGAAATATATTTTGTTAATGAAAAAAAAAAAAAAAACGCAACAGATGGCGTCGGTAAAACCCGCTCCCCGCAGAGCTTTAACGTTTGCGGCGGCACGGCGCCGCGGATTAAGGTCATTTTTGCCTGCTTTTTCAATTTTGAAATTCATGCTCGGAGGGAGAGAAAGTGGCAAGCTGCCCGCGCAACTCGCAGGAAAATCCAAATGTCAATGAGCACATATTAGAAACGAGCAAATATTAGGGCGCGAAAAGCAAGGCACGAAAAAGTGCCAAAGTTGCGCCGAGCCCTTCAGAGTTGCACCGTTGTTTTTGGACGTGTCATTCACCGCATTCACTTATGACTCGAGCTCCATCTTTTTATGAGCGCTAAAAAGATTCTTTTAGAGTAGAACGTGGCTTCAATTTATTTTTTCCCCCCTCCCTCCCTCCTCCTCGCGGTGTCCTTGCACAGCCGGCAGACTTGCACCAATGTCGTTTGAATGTCAGCGCTTGAATGGAGCAATTTTGCACAAGACAATGGCCAATTTCCAGCCGACAAATTACATTCCATTTTTCTCCCACTGCTAAGTGAATTGAAAGCGCGCCGTCGTGCCTCCGGCCACAGTCATTTAGGGAAAAACACAGGTTTTAGTTTGTGTTTTTTTTCATCTTCTTGGTCTGCAGCAAAATGTCATGTTTGTGTTGACTGCGCGGCGACATGTTGGCATGGCAGCACACGCTTGCTACAAACACTAATTACGGCCGTGATTGCAAAACACGCGTCGCACCGACGAGCTCCACTTTCTGCTTACTGTGGTTTGAAAATGTCAAACGCCATCGCCGCTGTTGCTTTTGTTATTGTTGTTGTTGATGGTCACAATGGGGTGGGGGCGCAAGGGGGGGGGTGATGTTGTTGATGTTACTGCTGGTTGCCATCTTTTTTTTTTTTTTTTGTTATTTTTTTGGGAGTGGTGGTATTGAAAATACACGTTTGTATAATAATGCAATATGTTTCGTCTTTAAAATGACTATTATCATTTTGAATATAAAATGGTACCGCCTCATGAGCCAAATATCATGAGACTGCGGGCTAAATTTGGCCCGCGGGCCAGAGTTTGACACCTATGCTGTTGAATGTTGGTATCAGTGTTTCTGTATTTGATGTTTTAGATTTTTACGGCCTCAGCAGCGAGGTCCCTCTTGTTCTTGTTCTAGAAAAGATTATTTATTTGAATTGTTGCGATTGTTTGATGGCAATATTGAACGCCCTAAACATGCACGAAAACTCTCCAAACGTTGTGAGTCTCATCGGGCCTGGCGATAAATTAGATATTTTCAAGTATTGTTTTTGTTTTTGGATGATGACGCTATTTGATTTCCCACTTGTATCGAATGAATCGGAAGTGCATGCGAGTGTTTATTTCGAAGGCGTAATTACCATAATGAACCCTTACGTCGCCGCCGTCAAATCCCAAACCTTAAGAAGAAGAATGGAGTCATATTATAGCGTTGATTTAATTGTCAAGGCCATGCATGAAAAAGCGAGTGATATTGCAAACTGCAAAATGGCAGCGGATCAACGCGGTGCTGGCAGCTTAACGCCATTAGCACAATAAGCACGACGAGAACAATCGGCACGCGCCTCAAGTGGCGTGACAGATGTCACGTTTGCATATGTTCGTCCTCAACAGAAACACAGCGCGCCGCTTGGGAAACAACACTTTTCTCGTAATCCTGCCGCGATGGGAGAAAGCTTGCGCATGAAGAAGGGGGCGGGGGGGATTATTAGGTGGGCTTGTTTGTCATCTTACAAAAAAGGAGGCTGGCAACATTTAACCCCTTGCCATCTGGACTTCAACCTTGAGTGTCTTTAATCTTCTCTGGCTTTTATTGCACAACAATCATCATCAGGATAACTCGCAAAGCCGTACTTTTAAGTTGACTGCTTCCTGTCGACACGTCATAATAAGGAGCAGAGTCAAGGTTAGTGTTAAAAAAATGGTTTCAGATGGATTCAAGGTTGGGTTTCCAATTTAGTGTTCAAGCCTGGGTTAGTGCGCCAAATTTAGGTTTAGCCTAACCCAACAAGACCACCATCCATGGCGACACGAGGGGCGTGGCCGAGGATGCTGACGATGCGACGCTACGCTAATGCCAAGATACAGTGCTCGCGGGAGATGACGCACTCCCGTCAGAATCGAGGCTCGAGTGAACTTCATCCCGAGCGTCAAAGTGGAACGAGCAGCAGGTGAAGCAATGTGGGCGCGTCGTATTTTTAGAAGCCATCAACCTGGGCATTAAATATAGCTCAGTGAAATAGGCCTCCTTGTTTCACTCCACTCAAGTCTTGAGGACGTACGAGGCTCGTCACGCCGCCTCATCCAGATTGATGGACGCGGCCCCGCCCGACCGCCGGCAGGAAAATTCCGGATGACTTTGGGAAAGCTTTGCGAGCGCCACTTTGTTGTGAATCTTCTCGTGTAACAAACGACTGTACGCGGCAAGTCCAAATTAGGAACGCGACATCTGTTGTGTCGTTCCAAAATGAGCCAACGTGACTTAAATGTATTTCAACGTTTGATTTTGTTATTTTTTTTTAAATATTTTTAGAGTTTCTTCTGACACACAAGATGCACCAATAATTCCAAGCCTCCGTCTTCCACCGTTGGGCCGGATTTTCCATTGACGGCAAGCTGATGTGACTGAGTTCTGTTTCTCAAAGGCGGAAAAGTAGAAAAGGAGAAGTGTGATGGTGGCAAGAAGAACAAAGACCAGCGGCGCAGCAGCCCGCCCGCCTGCCGCTTTTCTCCCCGGGGTGTTCGTTAATCACCCTTTTAGATCCGTCAGCCGGTGGGTGGGCCCATTACCCTTCAACGCCGGCGAGAGACTCTACCGCCGTTGCCGGCGCTCTAAACTGAGCAAGACAAGAGTTAATGAAGAAATAAACACAATCAAGTGGCAGGAGGAGGGAGGGAGGGTGCGAGGGAGGGCGGCGCCAAGAGCGAAGTGCTCATTAGGACAAGGTGCCAGGAACCACGCTGGCACCCGGTGGAAAAACCGCAGCTCGCCACGGAGAAAGTTCTTTGCATCTGGGGAAATGAAGATCCACCTTCAAAGTCGTCTTTGAGCTTGATGGTGAAACTTGGAATCCACTTCAAGGAGACGTGTTGCATGTTGCCGACCAAATAAGCGGCCAGATCAAGCGGCTTCTGCTCTCGACTTGAACAAATGAAGCAGTCGCAGGTTTTGCAAATGAGCGAAACAAGCCATTACCTTAATTGACGTCGTCAATAAATAAGCAGCCAATTAGACTGTCGTTTGGACGCCATCTGCTCTTTGTGAAGCCGGCCCGGTCTGACCTTGACTTCATGAAGGTCACGGGTGGAATTGAGTCACAGGTAAAGGAGCTGATGCGCTTCTGGAAATGTCGACAGAAAGGGGGTGCAGGGGGGCCTATATCCCTTTTTGGAGCAGATTGGCGGCAACTCGGTTGATGGCCGAACGCCAGCCAGTCAACTCCTTCCGGTGTTGACTCACTCAAGTCAATAAGAAACAAATGAACCACAAGTCCACAGATTCAGCTCTTATCGCCTGACACTAAAGTCCAGCGGGTCAAACCAAATAACTTTTAACGTCTCTCACGTCACGTCATTTTAAACTGGGTCTGTGTCTTCTTTTTTTAAAAACATGTTGAGTTGTCTTGCAAATGAAAAGGCGCAAGGAAGTGAAAGCGAGGTGTTGTTTTCCAGCGAAGCGCCGCTGCATTAACACTGTCAATCCAAAAGTAATAAAAAGGACGTTCGCCGATAAATAAAATGGAAATCGAACAAGAAAATGGAAGAACAAACAGATGGCAGATGAATTAAGAAGCTGCCTCCCTACGTACGCATTAACATTCACCACTGCCATGTTTCCTGTTCAGAGAGAAACAAAATGGGGAAAAAAAATCAAATGGTCTTGTAAGCACTCCTCGACGCTCCAAAATGAAATGATGCGTGATTTCACGCACACACAAGACAACAAACGCATAAAAGCTTTCAGGCTGCGCAAACGCCGCAGGAGGTCGTACGTCCCAATTAATCCTGATTGCTCGCTCGCCTAATGGACACAGACAACACCTTGCCAGGTGGAATCGCATTCCTCCCCCCCTTAGGAGATGTTGCCCGGGTCCGGTTAGATGTCCACTCCTTTGACAAGAGCATTTGATCATACACACACATGCACGTGCTACTGGGAAGAACGCGGGCTTGTGATGTCATCGGAGCGGACAGGGCATCATCCAGCGTGCCGCTTCCTTCACGTCAAAAAATGCAAATGAGGACCACAGCAGGTGGACATCTGCGTTCAATGGAAAAGCGAATGCATGGAAAGGTGACGCAAACAACGTCGAGCAGGTTAATGAGCTTGCGGCCTCGTCCGGTGGATAGAACGCGGCGGTATCATTCACTTATTGGATTGTCTTTTGGGACAAACGATTTGGTACCAATGATCGGTGCAAGTCAATCCAAAAAGTTGGCAAAGTAAAAATTAACAACCGAGATCATGTGGTTGCATAAGTGTACACACCCGCTAAAAAAACAATCACATTCAAACTGCCAGCAACAAAAGCGCCCCTGGTGAAGTCTGAATGTTCTATTCCTGACAGGAAGGATTTGTGACTCCTGTTTGAACCGTTCCCAATTTCCTTTGCGTTGCGTCTGGCCGGAAAAGTCAGAAAAAGCCCGCTAGAACAACTGAACACCATTTGGTGTTAAATCAGAGGCACTTTAAGTTTGAATGTGATCAGTTAATCTTCCCGTATCACAAAAAAGCTGTCTTTCCAGCAGGGGTGTGTAGACTTTTGAAATCCACTGTCGAAAATAAATGAATGGATCCATGACGGCTTCGGGTGCTCATTCAATTCGGAACCGCTCCGAATGTGATGCGGCGCGGCAGGCGGCGAGTGTGTTATGTCAAGTGGCATTTTCACCTCATTAACACGTCCGAGCAGCCTCCGTGTGGACGTCGCAGTGGAACATGAAAACGGGTTGTCCTTGCTGCAATTGTGTGCTGGAGTTCCTCATTTCAATCAAATATGATGTGTGTGTGTGTGTGAGGCCAGCATAATGTTTGCGGTGGGGGAGCAAATGAACGAGTGGTTGTTTGCATGTTCTTTGTTTACACAAATAAGGCCTGATGCTGCGCGGCAGACGTACGTCTTTGGCTACCAAAAATCTCCACTCGGAACTCAACCGGCACATCGCACACAACGGGACAGTTCTGCGCATGACCGCTCGACACGCTGCAGTCATTTATTGATCATACATCAAACTGGATTTGATACAGCGGCCGTCATTTAGTTGGAAATTGTGCAAAATAATTGGTGGTGTTGAAATTTGCACCAATTGCTGTGGCACTCATTTTGTCGAAAATTGTTCGTGTTACAGCTTAATCGTACATGGAACCATATTTGGTATCAGGGTGGACACGAACATGGACGTGCACCAGATAATATAAAGCAATAGATGTGAAATCAGGACTAATAAAAATGATGAATGCATTTTTTTAAAAAAATCTTTTTTATTCCTGTGACGGTTTGATGTGATTACATGTTCAAGTGTCTGGCCTTAGTGCTGCCTTGAAGGTGGAGGGGGGGCAGTGGGTCGTGGTGGGGGGACGTGCAGTGACAAGGTCAAAGTCATAATAATGTTGCCTTTATTAGTCCCACAATGGGGAAATTCGAGATTCGAACCCAGGCCTCCTTGGGAGACTGGGTCCTGAACGCGGCGCCTTAGACCACTCGGCCATCCTGGCAGCCATCTACATGTGTCAGGGAAGTGCGGCGTTTGGAGAACGCTTCGGTCGGCGACCACAAAGGAAACAGAGGCGCGCATCAAACACGCGGCTCTTGGCCTCTGGGGGGGTCTCGGTTTGCCGCTCACCTTGGATGCCGCGTCAGTGTCAGCTGTCAGTGTCACGACGTGCGGCCCTGATGCTAACGGCGGCTCACAGCCAACCGATTTTGACAAGATTTATATTTTTTAAAAAAATAAAAAATCTGCATCAGAGTTGCCTCCACTTAAATACAGTCAAACTATCAAGATCATGTCGTAAGAAATGTCGAAGCATTTGCTGGAGTTCTGCGTTCTCTACCGCTGGATTTAATTTTACTGTGCGCCACAGAACACGTGGCCCAAATAGAGTAAAAAAAAAAATCCCAAACCACATCCCTCCGGTTTTGGCGACGTGAACGCAGCTTGAACCGTCGCGACCTCACTTCACTGCCATTATCCAGAACATTCTGGTTGGGTCAAAAAAAGAACCGGAATGTTCCGCTTTCACTTGGACTTCTGACTCCGAACAGGCAAAAATGGGAGGAACCTCGAAAGAGTCCAAGTCATGTTTCTGGTATTTCAGTTTCCCAAAGCTGCGTTCTACTGACCAAACGTGGACAGAAAATGAAGCCAACGGCGAATGAAAAGTACGTCAGCGTGAAGTCGATGCAAAGACATCAAATTTAATCAAGAGTGACAACAACGTTGCCCGAAGGGCAGAAGCTCGACGATGTCAAATGTTTACGTCCAATCCCAGCGGAAAAAGAATCTCAACTCATAAATCAACCACCAATTACATCTGCATACTCGGGAGAAAAAAAAAAAAAAAAAACGACATCCCGACAATTTCTGCAGCCGTCGAGGCGACGTCCCGCTGCTCGCCATCACGAGGTGGACAACATCGGGATAATTAGTCCGGAAGAAGAGCGGCAGCTGCTCCATGTCCTTCTCGGGAATCTGAAATCCGGCATGTGTTTAATCGCAGCATGTTGGAGTCTTCTCGTGTTATTAGACCGGAAATGTGCTGGATGAATAATGACATTTTCTCGCACCTCGCACTCATTTTTTTTTTTTTGCTCTTTTTCATTTGCCGATGCCTTGGCAGCATCTTTCTCCTCGGCGGGAGGAAGTCACCTTGCTCTGACTCCACGGAGGGGATTGAACCCGAGGCAAATCTCGCCGCCGCCACTTCAGCCGTTTTCCTCCTGGACCGTGCAGGGAGTCGGCGGTGGGGGGTCTTGTGAAAAGGGGCGGGGGGGACTGCGAGGTGCCCATGCAGAGACGACTTCTCAATCCCAGCAGAAGGAGTGCTGAGACGGAGACTTTCCCAAAGAGGTCAGGAGGTATCAGCCAGCCGAGGCTTTGGATTGAATCACTGAACGGGGGGATGCAAGAGGGGCGGGGGCAAAGCGGTTCGAGGAGGCCAAACTCATCGGAGCGCCAACATGGAGCCCACGATTGTGTCTGTTAATAGACTCGGCCACTGGAGATAATAAGAGGGGGAGTTGTTTGGGGGGG
The DNA here is from genome assembly GCF_059441095.1 of Idiotropiscis lumnitzeri. NCBI lineage: Eukaryota > Metazoa > Chordata > Actinopteri > Syngnathiformes > Syngnathidae > Idiotropiscis > Idiotropiscis lumnitzeri. The sequence goes on along the minus strand of NC_142409.1, from coordinate 12,600,794 downwards.
TTGGGGCCGGTCACGGCCGATCCGGCAGAATGAAGGACGCGGGATGCGTGCGGAGCTGCTGCGTTGGGGAATTGCCCGTCCTTTATTTGTACAAGTTCACCGAATTGGTCGGTCATTATCATTAGCAATTAGCAATTAGCGGTTAGCGCAATTATCACTTGGCCCTGAGCAATTCCAGACACCTGGCTCCGGAGGGAGGTGTCGCATGCCGTCGGGCCCCACAAGTCCACACGTGTGGGCCAGGAAGTCTTCCCAAACAAATCGGACAGCCGACATATTCCAGAAGCGCCGTATTAGTCAACGTCGAACCGAATCATGTGGACTTTGTCTTTTCGCAAGTAAAAGTCAGCACAGCTGTGTGTGGAACAAGTTGTTTCACGCGGACTCGACAAAGACGGTGAAGATCTTTTTTTTTTTTTTTTGATTGACAGAACACGGATGGATGTATTCATGGACTTCAAGTGCCTTCTTCCGTCACCATCGGCAACATCAGCGTCGCATGCATGGATTGCTCTCCCCTGGTCGGCCCAACTCATCCGACGTGACCTTTTCACAACGGGGGAATGATAGCGGCCTAAAGAAAGTATCAAATGAACCACGAGCGCAGCAACATGTCTCAAACGTAATAAGGCGCGACTCCTGCTGGGCTCGTCGGAGGGTTTCTTTTCCCGCAATTACATTTTCTGAACTGGAGAAAGTTTCTCATTTGATGACCTTTCGGAAGGACGGGCGCAATTTTGCTCGAACAAGTGTATGATATGTCAAAAATCTATTTTGATTTTGAAAATATGAATTACGTTTATTAGTCGTAGCATCATTCATTCATTTTCACACCGATGAATTTATCAGCAGGTGCTGACTCCTCCTCACACTTTGCGACGATGTCATCAGTCTATTTTGTGCTTGCCGTGGACGCCCTAATGACTTGTGCATATTTCATCGGCCAAAGCGTCTCTGGGCCGCTCCCGTCACACATGATCGCTGGAGATACGGCACACGGGTATTTATAGTTGTGTTGCCAGAGCGGCCAGCCCGCAAAGACACGCGCTGATTATGTTACAGTGATAAAAATAATGCCGGCCATCCATCACGGGCTCGCCGGCGGCTTTGTCTTTATGGGCGAGCCGCTGGAAAGTAACCTGACACGACAGATGGATTTGTGATGGAAGCCACTGCAAAGCACTTGCACCACCAAACTCGGGAAGGCGACGGGACAATACTTGGTCCTTCTCCGACAGATCGATCCTGTTTACAAAATGTATCGATGACTTTGTGATGTACTATTTTGTGTCCAGGCAAAACGTGATGAAAATATGCCTATTTGTGCCGATAAGTGAAGATGAAGACGTAGTGGGAGTACAGAATATGGTTGCTGTGGAATGCGGGGAATTTTTTTTTTCTTTAGGGGTCGCTATTGAGCGAGTTTCCCTGGATGTGCACGAGTGACAAAAATTGTCAGATATGTCAAAGACTCCAAAGCGGCAAATGTTTCTTTAAGGTTCTGCAAAGCAACTCAATTAACAGAGCGTTTGCTGTTCCGTTCCGATAAAACTGCTCCCGCGACAACCGTCAAACTATCGTCTTTTGCCACTCATTGTATCGCGAGCAAGCGACTCCCCAGAAGATGCACACTGGTCGTTATTTCGGGGATGATTTCGAAGAATTCCCTGAGTGTATTTTCACAATGGTAGCAACAACAATCATGTGATGTCCGGCGAGTGCCAGCGAACTCTCGGAGGGGGAAAAAAAAAAAAAACATTCATTTCCAGCAAAGCTCGCTGGGAGTCCAAACATCCAATCTCTACCTGGCAGGTTACCGGAGCGCTGTCCGGATAACAAGCTGCTTTTGTTTTGGGGGATTTTTTTTGTGCGTGTGTGTGAGGCAGTTGACTTGTAATTGGGCAGCCAGAGAAAAAGCACACAAGCAAAATGGAAATATTTACACAAATGAATAAACTCAGCAGCTTGGGAGGAATGTGAACAACCTTCTGCCAAAATTTCAATTTTTTTCTTTTTTTTTCAATAATAATCGCTCCCAAAAAAAAAAAAAAAAAACGGAATGAATGAGTTTCTACTTTTGTTTGTGACGCACTTGACCTCAGTTTGCTTTTACGCTCGTGAGGTAATTCACGACAAAAAGACCTCAGCATTCCCGCGCAGGAGCTTCCTGATCCACAAATGTAAGATGAGAAGACTAAAAAATAAAAAACCCAGGAGAAGCTCGTCGGATGCAAAATGCTGCCAAGTGAAGGCAGACGCGTCCTCTGTGGTTGAGAAACGCAAGTTGGCTCTTTTGGCGCTCGAACTGCATGCGAGCCCAAAATAATGGTGAAGCAGCATTTGGCTCATTGTCCAAGGTTATTCTTGCACGCTCTCTTCCAAGTTACGAAACAATTTGTGCTCCCTGCTACAAGTAACTGGAACCCCCCCCCCCCTCTGGTTTCCATGTTCTTCGGGACTTTCAGCAACGAAGATGCTGCGAGTAAATCTGGTACGGGAATGTGTCTCCCTCAGCTCATCAGCGTCGGAGAGACGACGCCGCCAGCAAACACTTGGAGAGCACATCCCATATCTCGGACATGTTTTGCCCTTCCGTGGAGATAAGATGCAATCGGATGAGCCGGCTCGTCAGCCGTTTGGACCAATCAGTGGTCATCGCGCGCGCGAGAGAGCTACGCTAGCACAATCGCCAAACGTGTCAAATAAGCGCAATTATCGCGTCAGTTCAGAGAACAGTTAGAACGGGCCACAATTGTCCCTCCGGATCGCTCCGCTTTAAACCTCGCGTGGGGAATAATGCGAAAAAGAATTCCTGCCGGAAGAAGGCTGCATTGTATGCGCACAACAAAAGGAATACTTCTGAAACTTCCTGCTGAGCAGCTGAGCTCTCCAAGCACACGAAAGCCGATGGGATTCATGTTTAATTTCTTTTTCTTTTCTTTTTTTTACGTTTGCACCTGACTCTCAAAGGCAGCGGCTCGAAGCAGCTGGAAGAAGGTGGCTGACGCGGAGGAGGAGGAGGAGGAAGATTACCGTTGTGCTCCCGTGACAATGACGCCATTGTTGCTGTTTTCCGCCTCCTTTTTGTTCATTTGAAACAATCTGCGCGCAATTACCGCCGCCATGCGAACGCAATTATCCCCAATGATATTCTTTGTCAGGCGCGTAACCCGCATGCAGATGGCCGCCTCGCCAGCGACGCCTCTCCGCGGTCGGCCGCGGCCTCCGCCTGGGCCGCAAAGCCCTTTCATCAGTTGCCGGCGGCGGACGGCAAGCGTTACTTAACGGCATGCGCGGCCCGCCGCGGGAATTCCGATGGGCGTCTGCTGCGGCGAGCCTTCGTCACTGAGGTTGGCCGCCACGCACGCCTGCAAGTTGGAAATTAGAGGTTGATTTGTCAGGGCAAAAAATAGACCACGGTCTTTCGCTTTCTGGAGTTCTGGGGGTGTTGTCAACGCCACACAAATTATTCTAATAACAATAATTCACCACCGATTGGACTTCCGGGTTCTTTTTCGAGTCATTGTTGGGGCTCGTCATGGGCTGGCGGTGGGATACGTTCCACCCACGATGGCCACCATACAAAACATTTTACCTCCCACAAGCGTGAAACATTGTGAAACTTACATCATTCAAACACGTTGAAAACAAAGTTGATTTCGAGAGAGACCAGCATGCAACCAGATTTTGAGGAAATTCCGCTCAGTTTTCCAAATGTGCGCGGCCATTAGCGTTAGCATACCGAGAGTGCTGTCCGGGCAAGGCAATTTGCTTTTAGCGTTCGTCCTTTTCGCCGTTTATGTTGTGACGTAGGAATTAGCCGATGTCGCTTTCAAGCTAGGGAACGTATCATGTGGTCGGAAACGGCACCACATTCCTCCGTTTGAATAGAAATGAGAGAAGCTAGCTAAACGTGTTAATATGAACGCTACTGACAAGCTAACTGCCATTAACATTTTATCCTGAGTGATGAAAAAGTGCAAAGAGAGCATTTTAAAAAAACAAATCAAAAATGCAACCCATTCGTCTTTTCAAATAACTTTTATCAGACGCCAAGGTTTACTCACAAGGTTTGCACACCTCTTTCATGAATGTAAGGCAACTTGCGTGAAAAGGTCCAAAAGTGTGCAATTTATCTTGCCTGCCGGCGAGCTGAGCGCCCGCAAACGTCTGATCCCCGACTGGCCCGTTCCCGATCATGTTCATAAAAGTTTGAAGAAGATCAACGCTTCTCCCTAATCTTCTCGTCAACAAACCTCTCATCTTCTGCACTCTCCGGAGCTCTCGTGGAGTTTGTCATTAGCGTCCTCCAGCCACGTCTCGACTTGAAGAAGGGCTGTCGGCCTCCTCCTCATCTTCCTCTTCCTCTTCCTCCTTTTGTCTCCATCGCACTTGAGATGCTTGTGGCTCACAACAAGCCTCCACTTTCTTTTCCCGCCCCGGGAGCCGGTTCGTGAACTTTGTGATGTCACGCCGACGCTTAATAAGCTTCATCGGCGGCTGCTGCTGTTGTCACGGCGATGACAAAGGAGGACTACGTTGTCTCGGGATTCTTGCCGTCTTACCGTGCCATTTTAACTTGTACGAAACAGTTCAGGCTTCAACAATATTCTGACAAAACGTGGGAAATTCAAGCACTAAAGGAGGCACAAGTACCTGGAGAGAGCCGATTGGCTGACACGAGGAACGAGCTGATGAGGACAGCTGAAGATGAAAAGCTAACAAATGCAAGAGAAATTAAAAGCAGAGCAATTATGAGTCAATCATACTTAAACGACTAATAGGAAAGTAGTAATTTTCCAAAGTTGCCTTGAGTCAGCATGAGGGGAAAAAAAAGAAAAAAAAATCTTCCCTGTGGTGTGAAAAATCATCAGTCATAAATCAATACGTTGTGTCGCCAGCCCAAAAGAAGCGGCGATGCAAAGTGGGACGCGTAAACGTTCTACTTACGTGAATCGCCGCACATTTTCTTGTCACTTTTCCTTGTTAGCGTGTCGCTCGCTGTCCGCTCGCTGTGACGCCAGGTTGACGCGCACGCACGCACGCACTCGTCATTAAGATGATATTGTTTGTTTTGAAGGAAGAAGAAATGGCAAAAAGCATGCACAGATCATCAAAAAAAAAAAAAAATTATTATTTAACTCACTTCAATATCTTTCATTTGAATTTTTTAAAAATTGCGAGTACTTTTCAAGGGTACGCCGTCTGAAAGCAGGTCGAGTGGGCCACACAAATAGAACATCCTAATGAAGCTCCTCATTCTGAAAACATTCGTTAACATTTTCGTTTCTTTGCTTTTATTCCCCCCCCCAAAAAAAAAAAAAAAATCCCAACATGCCGATCGCTGCACAACACGCAAGCACAACAAGGCAACGTGCAATTTAGCAGCCAAGCATGCCACCGCTGATGATGTTTCCCATTAAGCTTCATCGGTTGCCATGGCGACCACCGCATTAATTAGGAAGCAAATGCTGCGGAATTCTTGCTTCCCTCGCGTCATTGTCAGGTTTACGAGCACTGAGACGCTTTTTTTTCTACCAACTGAAAAAAATAAATTCATCAATCAACCTGGGAGAGTTGAAAACAAAACACAAAAAGCATATTTTGGAGGCATAAAGGCATATCTTTATTTTCATCTTTCCGACATCTTAAGTCAAAGTATGAGAAACCTTTGTGAGCAAGCACGATCAACTCGGCTAACGAGTGCGTAGCGGTGTAGCAGGCGCTTCCTCGGCGCTTCCTTTCGGCGCGCCCGCTTGCCATCTCGTCCCGCGGCGTTCATGTAAATGTCAGCGAGATAAAAGGCGGCGTCGCCGATGGGGCGTCGAGGCGCATTTAACGATGCGGGGGATGCGCGGCGAGTGCCAACTCTTGATGGACGCCGAGCGTCGGATGGCGATGCCCTTTTCAACCGCCGAGCTCCCGTTTGTGTGCTGGAAGATTCTTTATGCTGATTTGGAAAAGCCCTCTCCACCGGATGACTTTGGAGTCGTTGCGGGTGGAAAGAAGACACCAGAGAACAACAATCATCATCGAAAGACTTCCACCAAGGCCCGACTTTATCCTTCCAATTATTTGTCATATTCTTTATCCTCTGCAAAGAACACGCAAGCTATTATGTAATTATTTCATTCATAGCGTGCCTAAAGCTTACTCCAGACTTTGTTGTTTTTTTTCAACATTTGTGTAGCTCACCACAAGAATTAGCGTTAGATTTGTACAAATTCTCAAATGCGTTCCTTTGCGAAACCAGTATCAAAATTGCTAATCGTTTGTGCTGGGCTAATTACGGAGCCCAAATTTCTGTCCCGTTCCAGATTTGTTGGAGACTCGACAATGTCGACCTCTCTCGCCTTCACCTGCGGACTAATTACCCGACTGCGAATTGAGATAATTAGTGGAACGGCAGCCCTCGCTTTTTGTTGGCCTCTCATTAGAGGCGCTCGCTTTGCGGCCGTCTTAATTTCAACGCGCCTTATAGACATTTGCCGATGCGCGATGGACGCGATTCAGGATCCTGACTTTGGATTGTAGTTTTGATTTTCCTGCCGCTGTATCGTTATTTGTTTGCTTTGATTGTCTTTGCGTTCTTTGGTCAGCCTACGCGTCGTCGCGATCCATATGCCCACGAGGCATTGCACGCTTTACAAGGTGGAAAGCACTCAACTCTTCCAGTACGCGCCGCATTTCTTGATTTGAACTAAATGCCTTCAACGTGACGTTAACATCCTTTTTTTTTTTTATCTCAATTTACGGTTTAAAAAGCACCCCCAAACACAAAACGTTGTAATGCAGTGAGTTCAATTAGCTTGATGCTACGTCCACAAAAAAAAAAAAAAAATCATACAAATTTAAAAGTGTCCTAAAGAGTCGGATATTAGACGTACAAGCATGATGAACATGTTGTACTTTTCTCCGTAGGTAGAATTCACTGTCAACACTTTTTCATGACAGCTGTGTTAACTGTCTTTTATTGCTGCATGAATATTTCATGTTCAGTCAAGAAAAGTGCTTCAAAAAGAGCTTTTTTTTTTTTTTTTTTCCTCCTCGGAAAGAAATTCAATGACAAATTATGCGCTTAACATTTGTATCATTTGTTTTTTTTTTTAAAACGGCCTTCTTTTATTCGTTGGCTGTGGTGAAACGTCGTTTTTCACCACGCACACACACCCACATGCTAAGCAAACGTTTGTCGATGTGTGTGCGTGTGAACAGGTGGCGGTGAGTCGCTGATGCTTTAACACGGTGATTGCGAAACATCCGAATATATGAATGTGCGATGCATCTATCACCTGCGTGTGATGACATTAAGCGCGTGTGTGTGTGTTTTCTAGTCATGTATGTATTCAAGAGAATTTTTGTGCGTTATTTTGGGGCCAATTTGCCAACAGATGGCGCTGTGGTGAGCAAGCCGCATCATTTTAGAATTATTTACAAGAACAGATTTAGCCTGACTGACATTTTATTTTTATTTTTTTAAATTGGGCTTTGGAGACGTGAATGGAATTATGCCGCATAAAATCTGCCTAGCAACAAGCAGCCAATAGTGGGAGACGACCGTTGCGGTGTTGCTGGCAGGAAATGTCATCTTCATTTGGCTTGTCAAAAGAGTTATTATCTGCAGATTCAAGATACCAGAAAAAAATAAAAATGAAATCATTTTATCACGCACGTTTTACTTTTTCATTAGTGAAGTTTTAATATGAATCACGTTGACGAGTGCCCACACGCAAATTACCGTTAGCCGACAACCGGCTTTAAAAATAAACTCAGTAATGACTGATTCAAAACCCCGTTCTGCCTAGCAACAAGTGACTGCAAATTTCACTCCCCTTTTTTAATGCCAAACATATATTAGAAATATTTGGGGCCCTTGTAACCTCATAAAAAATACAGAAAGGCGGCCATCTTGGTTTGAAGCAGCCACCTTGCAATTCGGATTCCAGCCCTCGCAAAATCGTTATGAAGAATTTGTCCAAATAAAACCCGCCAGAAACAGATGATCAAATTCATTACATACAAAACATCTTTGCTTAACTCGGAACAACCGCCTCGAGCACAACGGACATTCCAAAGAGGACGCGTATATTTGACACGGAGGACCCGATTCAGCTCGATACCGCCTTCATGTTGGCGTGGGGATGTTAAAAGTACACTTCGCACCTCCAGGGCAAAAGACCAGACAAAGCTGCCAAGCAGACTGATACTGATGAAACCACTCCGCGTGTGTGTGTGTGTGTGTGTCGCATCTAATTGACATATTTAAGCTACGCGTGTCAGTGATTATATGAGAGTGGGACAAGCCCCCAGCATGCCCCGTGTGTTGTTTTTTTTTTTTGGAGCGTCCTCACATTGACAGTGTTCCTTGCGGGGCGGCCCTCTAATGGAGCATCGCACTTAAAAGATGGCGGCGTCTGGTGCGAGCGTTCCCCAGGTCGGCCTGAAGTTAATTACCTGCGATTGAACGGTTACTTTCCGCCTCTTTGGGGATGCGCACAGGAGAGAGAAGCCACGCATATCCAGGTCAGTGCCGCAGGAAAACAAATAACTTGTTTGGACTTTTTCCTCATTTAAATCCGCTCGCGCATGTGTGTGTGCGTGTGTGTTTGATTCATGCATTTGGGCAGAAAAGTTCCCGCTGTGAACTCGCTGGCAAGACAAATGATCTTAAATAAACATGCATCAGATAAAGAATTTGAGTTCAAAATCATTGGCAGGTTTCATTATTTTTACGGCAGCAATAGTTCACGTCAATTCGCGTTTGCCGACACCCGACATCATTCTGATGTATTTTTTCAACTTTTTGGTCATTTACGGCCGCCAACCACTAGGGGCACCAAATGCAAAATTATAAAGACACCTTCAACGTCCGTCAAAGTCCGCCCGATGTCACGTTTCAAGTATAAATACCAACATGGGAAATCATGATCATGACCTTTGACCTCCATGCAGGAACTTTGAGTACTATTCGCTAATTGTAGCTAAATTTCAATTTACGTTGCCGGTTCTGTTCAGATATTTGCAACGCTTCAAACCTCGCCATTGGAAAGGTTTTCTTTTTGGTTCCTCATATATCACCCCAGTCACACAAAAGTCCTTGAAGAGTTCTGGGGCTGAAGTTCCTGCTGTCCAAATGCGCCATTAGTTTGAGCTCGGTCTCATTTCCACGCTAATGCCGTGTCAACATTCTGATTTATTTTGCGCTTTTGATAGCACGCTGTCAAAAAGAGCAAAGCGGCCATCAAATGTAATCATTCTTTAAGTGAGCAGCATAAAAGCGGAGCTGAGTCATCAGAAGTTATGCGGTTGCCATGGCGACACCTTCACATGCCTTTTTCCGCGTGTACACTGTAAAGCAGCGTCAAGTCGCACGTTTCGCCCAACGAGGGCAAGCGGAAATAATTTGCAGGGTGTACGGATGGGGGATTAAAAAAAATAAATAAAAAATGAAATAAAGACAGACGGAGAAATGGCCACGAGCCGAGGCGCATTTATGGGGCCGGAGGGGCGATGAAGAGTGTGGGGGGGGGGGGATGATGGGAGGATAAAGCGAGGAGGGTGTGGTTGGTGATGTTTATCCCCGAGCATCCGGCCGGCGAGTGTGCAGCGAAGTTTGCCTCGCTCCGTAGCTTTTAATAGGAACACGGCTTAAGAGGCCCTTACATCTCTCGTTTCACTTCGACTTGTCACTCACTAATCCCTCTGTGAAGTGTAATGCTGCCGGATTAGCGCCGTCAACCCCAGATTCTCAAATTATCATTACAAACCTCCCCCCACCACGCCCCCCCCACCTCAAAAAAAAAAAAAAAAAAAAAAGACACACTGAATGTTGCTGCTAATAGGAAGAGAATTATGCAAAAGAGACGGAGCACCCGGCCCCTCCCCCCCGGCCACCGCCGGCCGCCCCCAACCTTTGGCTAAATTCATCACGTCACTTTAGTGAGTACACGTTGTAGCGACGCAGATTAGCATGTCGCAAAATTGATGTCCAACGGATGAGAACAAACAAGCACGTGAATGTACAACATCGCGGGGGGATTTGTTCGCCGTGTCCAGTCGGCGTCCATCTGCACCGCTAATCCCGCCACCCGACACGACAATGCTGAGCGCGACCCCCTCCCCGCCCCCGACACGATAGTTGCAGACTTTTTGTAGCCGCAGCGAACGCCATCACAGCAGCCACAATCCGTGGAGGAGTCACAAACTTGGAAATATCCTCAGGAGCAAGCTCAGGTCCCAAATTCGGGTTTCAAGGCAGCATTACGGTTTCAAATAAGGGGGAAGTTTCCAGTTTTGTGTCAGTTGATTTCGAGCCTGGGTGCAAATATGAATTTTGCGTTTCAAAATTATTGATTTTCAAGATGAGATCTACTTTTCAATTTGCTGATTCAAGACTGGATTAGGGTTTGTAATTTGGGATTCCTGACTAGGGGTAGGGTTGCAAGCCTGGTTTGGGGGTTTTCGATTCGGATTCAAACCCACAATTTGTTTTGAAAAAGGCTCGGAAATGTTTTACATTTTTGAATTTCAAATTTGTCTTGGATTAGATTAGGATTATCTGTGTTAAAGTTTCAAATTAGCCAAGGTTATAACCGTTGCTATAGTTCCAAATCGGGGTTTGAAGCCACGATTCAGGGCGAGGGTTGGTTTTTTTTCGTTTTTTGACTTTTCTTTTTGGCTTCAAGCAAAAATTCATTTTAACCCCGAGTTAGGATTTCATACAAGGATCACCGTTTTAAAATTTGTCTTACAAACTAAATTTGCATTTTCAAATCGGGGTTTGAAGACACAAACATGTTAAAGGCTCATTTAGTGAAGTCACATTGCGGGGGAAGTTTTTCCGGACTAAATGTAGCAGAGGAGACGCATTAAAGACTTTTTTTTTTTTTTAATGAGGTCTCATTAGGTGTCGTGATGAATGCGACTGACTTTATGACGCGCTTAATTGGAAGACTTAGAGACGGCCGGCGAAACAATCAATAGCGACTCTTTCCAGACGTGGCGCTCCGAACAATCGTCTTGGCGATCGTTGCGCTTTCAGAAACGGCAACAACGCAAACATCCGCAAAATGTGGTCGCCGCCATGTTTCTCGTGTCGTTCCCCGCAGGCACGCCGCTTGAATGGCCGCTGTGTTTTCCCGCCTCAACAGCTGATGATCACAAGTATCCCTTGCAGGTTTGACCTCGATATGCAGAAAATGAAGCGAGCTAAAAAAGACGACAACAACAAAAAAAGCCTTTCTCCTCCCCTGCCCTTCGGGGTCGGGGAAATCACGGGATAAGCAGACAAAGAGGGGAATGATATTTTCCGACGACTTGCGTGATAAAGGATGGAGGAGATAAAAGTGGGCCGAACCAAACCGCGTTAGCCAGTGTTTCTTCTTTCTTTCTGAGGAAGGGGAGGGGCTTAGGGGTCGCATTGGAAACGGCACTTTTGACCTTGACGTCATGTCTAGAGAAGGACAACAAATGCTTTGGTCCAGTTTTTAAGCGACCTGCACATCACAAGGCGGTTTGGAAAAGAACCTCAGTGGAAAACGAGCATCTCACGCCTGCTCATGTTTAACTTTTTTTTTTTTTTTTTTTAACTTGGCTGGTCGTGAATGAGTTAAAGACTAGTTTGAGAGTTTTTAGACTGAGCCCAATCACAAGGAACTTGACGTTGGCGAGGGAGAAAAAAAACAAACAAAAAAAAACCACAAAGGCAGCCGAGTCCTAGAGATGAGCGCTTCCTGTCCGGCACCGTGACCCTCCGGTGGAGCGCCGCCGGTAGAAAGAAGGAAACAAAAAAAAAAAAACACAGAAGAGAAAGTAAGCGTGCACATTGTGAAGGCATCATAAATCACGTTGCTCACGGCAGGCGGCCCAATTGTGTCGCGAGGGCACGCCGTGGCCGCCGTCGACCGAACATCCTCCTTTGAGTCCACGGGCTGCGTCTGAGGGAAGAAGTGGAACAGCAAAATAAGATCACGCTCCCACAAGATGATTCCCAAAAGGCAATTCCAGCGAGTCAATTTGGGACAATGCAAAATGTAAATTTCTGTGTGTTGTGGGTCGCAAAGCGGGACGTTTGGATTGGACGCATGAAGCCTTTCGCTGGCAAAAGTGCGGGTGTGAGTGAATCCTGATGTGCTTAGCTTCTTTTTGCACTTGTATGACAGTTAAGCATGTAAAAATGTGTTCATTAAAACGCACTTGAAAAACGGTTGGGTGAAAAATTTTGGTCAAAGGTTGACTTGGGTTAATTTGTCCTAAATTTCAAATGCTATCAACCCAAATAAAAAAAAAAAAAATTCTTTTATTTTACAAAATTATTTATTTATTTATTTATTTTTATTTTACAATTTTTTTTTTTTTTTTTTTTAAAAGGGTCCAGTCCATTTTTTTTAATCAAAATGTTTTTAGAGATATTTACCATGATATGTTGCAGATTAAATTGAAGCTATTTGAAAAAAAAATGAAAAAAATGTTCATATGATTAGAATTAAAATTATTGTTGGCTTAATGAATTCCTTAAATATTTTTGTTTAAACAATTTTGCTTTGACTGTAGAGAGGATACGCTTATTTATGTCCTTTATAAAAAAAATAAAAAATAAGGTTAAAGAAATGTAATATTCATGGTCTATTTTTTGTTTTTGCGGGGCTGATTTAAACATAGAGACGGTTCCGCTGACCCATGAGTGCTGTTGCTTAGAAACAAACACGACGGGAAGGTTAAAACATGCCCTGCGCAGTTAATAAAGGATGAAAGATGGCGGCAGCGTGACCCTGGAAAAGATTATTTGTGTTTACATGATTGCATACGGGACAATTTGATTGTGGCTCGTGTTTACTGTTTGCCGCTGATACGGATCGGGCCGAAAATTCCCTCCAACAGGAAGCGGCCTCGAACGGAGGTCTGGCGTTCACGTTACGGAGTAACCGCATGGCCTTCTGCGGCCGTCATGTGTTGTTGGGCTGTCAAGGTTGGCGCTTGGCGTGTCGTCTGGGGCCGATCTCCGAGAGCAGCGCCCCCACTTGGCCTGTCCCGCGTTTGACGTTGATGCCGGGGGGAGAAGTAGTCGCTTGGAGACTTTTCCAAAGCGAAAATCAAGACACAAGCGACACCTAAAAGGTTCACTTTTGACTTCATTTCCCAGGACAACGACCACCACACACTTTGCAATCCAGATCTGATCCGGATTGGAACATGAAGTCGAAGATCACCATGGCCAGGAAATCCGAGTGACGATGAAGATTGTTTTCCCAGAAGATCTTGAATGAGAGTCAGAATTCTTTTTTGTTGTTTAGATGCTGTGATGTGCGAAACAAAATTGGATCTCGATTCAATTCGGTTTCGTGCCAATGTAAACAAAAGCGCATTCGAAACCATCCACATTGGAACAGCTTTACAATGGGAAATCCCGTGACTTGTGAAGATAATTTTGTCCGATGATTTTGGATCAGATAAACTTGCTGTTTGTTTGATGATCTGCTCCAGATATTTTCACTTCACTCATTGGCGGGCATGTCGAAGCCTTGGCAGAGGTCCATCACCCGGAACGGGGACGCGAAACTCCCGCCCCCCAGCCCGACCGATTTGGGGAAAATGATCTTTGCTATCTGTGGAGTAAATGAAGTGAGTTGTTTTTGCGGCGCGCATCTCTAAATCTCAACTTCATTATGCCACGCTTTACACAACTTAATGACTTGGCTTTCTTGTGATAATAGCATTCCTTATCTTGTCATCGGGAAGCAACACTTTCCAAAGGAATCCCACCTTCGACACCGCGCCGGCTGATCCCCGCCGCAGATACGCTCCACGCTTCCCATCACACCAAATTACATTTGATAATTTCATTAAAAATACAATCGTGGCGGTTGCTTTTATCATGTTACATTAATTAAGAGTAAGCTTTACGCAACTCTCGAACGCTCGTTTGGACGCTTCCGATGTTCTGTTTGCGACGTCGACGTCGCGTCGAAAGGCTTATCGCTAAAATGTGGGACTTTTTCCTTGTCGAATATTGCAGCTCCATGTTTGCGCCACAACAAAATTGCAATTGTTGAGGTTGCACACGGTCGCAAAACTCCCCAACCTCATTTCCAACTTGTTCAGCTCATAAACATTTTATTTGTCGTCCGCTCGCTAAGAGAGCGCTTAAGAGTTCATTACATGTATATGTCCACACGCACGCACGCACGCACGCAGAAGAGATTAGAGGGCAGTAATCTGGTGGAGGCCGCGTGCGCTGGATGAAGCAGTGATGAGCTGCATTAGTTTGATTACTCTCTAACCCAGCAGTTTACATGTTGGCGCTCTAATCTGATTTCTGGCCGGCACACCCGCGCCTCCTCACCCCCGTCATCGGCCTCCCAAAATGAAAGCAGCCCGACTGTCAACATCACTAAAGACACAAACAAAGTCATCGACCCCGCAAAAAAAAACCAGAAAATGTTCGCAATGGGGTGACATCGGTCAAACCGAAGGGGTCAGGGTAAGCGACCCTGAGGGATGCCATCGATAATTCTAAGCAACAAAGAACACCAGCAAGGGTACTGCTCTGAATACAAAAGTTCTTAAAACTCACAAACCGAAAGTAACCCCAGCAAACAAAAAGACGGAAAGAAAGCAGCAAACTCAACAGACAATGAGGAACACCAAGAGCGGCTGAAGGAGCTGAGTCGACCACACAAGGGACCCTCTTGACCAGCAAAGGTGGAAAGACACAAGAAAACAAACCCCGAACAAGAAAAAAGACACTTAATATAATCCAGACAAAACACAAAACGCGTCAACAATGACAATCCAAAATAGTGCAAATTACTCTGCCAATGAAAAACAACATTTTTTTTTTTTTGCTTCGGCTTTGAATAACTGCATGTAACATGCACCCATTATCCAAGCCGCAAACAAAACAAAAGATCAAAAAAAAAAATAATGTCTTCGTCGTCAAAATCATTTTGCATGAATTATTCAGAACTGTGACATTTATATTCATTTGTTTATTTTCCCAAACGGAAAATTGTTTTGTACCAAGTCAATATGCATCGGAAACCTCAATTCCACTCAGGAAATGTATCAAGTGAAAATAGATGAAACAGAAAGTGGCGTTCAAGTTGAACGCGGTGCTTTTTCCTCGCCCCCCCCCCTCCCTATCGCCCCCCTCCATCCCTCTCCGTCACCCCCTCTCTCCCTGCCGCCTGCTGCCGGGGACTCGACAGCCAATGGGCGGCTGGCGTCCCCTCAGCCTCCGTGTCATCCAGCCAGCGAGGACGCAGTTGCTGCGGACGCACGGCCGACGCAGGCTGCTCTCAAATCGGATACTCTCGCCCGCTTCTTGCCGCTTCTTGCCGCTTCTCGCAGCCTCGCCGTCGTGCCCAGGTGAGAGGCTCTTCTTTCGGCTCGCTTTGCGCGCTCGCCTCGGAGCGACCGGGCGTGCTTGTTCCGGGCTGCCGAGTTTCTCATCATCCCGCTTGTGTAACAAACGACCTCTTTACGCGTTCATGTTCATTGGCGGAACAACTTGAATCTGTTTTTCTCCCCGAGTTTAATTTAGATATAAAAGCCAACACTCGCCCCCCCCCCCCCTCGCCCAGAAATTAATTCGCGAGTAGTCGCGCGGTTCATCGGTGACACACGAGTCCGACTTTGTGCTCTTTTATCGGCGGGGGGGGGGACTTTATATCGCGCCGCCTGGGTCGCATCCACTCACTTGCACCCCCCCGGGAGGGGGGAGGGGGGGTTCTCCGCTCCTCTGGCCGGGCCTCCTGCAGCGAGACTCGGCTGCGTCCAGGTGCGACGCCCCGGTGCAGGCGCAAGCTGCTGACCAACTGCATGGGCCTTTGTTTTTTTATTTTCTTTTTATTATGTTTGTTTACTGGCGTCTAGTTTGCGCTCGTTTGAAAGATACTTTTTAGAAGCGAATGAATTGCACAGTTAAACACTGAAAAGTGATGTTGGATGATTTCTGTGAAGTACTGCAAGTTTTGAGTAACCAGCATGGTTTTTAGACGCTTGCAGGCGGTCAGTCTGAACTCCCCGCTGGGGTTGTGATTGTGATTGTGCAAATTGTGAATTTAGGATTGAGATTGAGTGCAGCACACACTTATGTTCTCTACACACACACACACATGCGCTAATGAGAACTGGACCAGGCAGGACACTTGCTGGACAAGCCTCAGCTCCTCCTCCTCCTCCTCTTTCTCCTCCTCACCCTGGTGTGAACAAGTTGCCTGTTGTGGAGCTGGCCATGGCGAGCCGCCCGGTGAGAGGAAACGAGCGCGAGCGGGGCAGGCTCGCAGTGCAGGTTGCACCGGTTTGATGCTCGCACATGAAAGCTGGCACAGTGGAATCGGAGGCTGATCAAAGACGAGCGGGGAACACGCCAGGTGCTGAATATTTAAAGGGGCTGCAAATAGTACAGGCTCATATCGGCATGTTGGGTCCAGTGTGTGTGTGCGTGTGTGTGTATGGATACGGTAGGTGTGTGTAAGCGAGAAGAACTGATGTGACAAGCAGGGACTGGGAAAAAAACAAAAAACAAAGCGCCATCAGAGCGCTTTGCATCGTTTCGAGCAGAGTTGCAATTCCAAAAGACACGAGGTTCACTTTTCATCTTTCTCATCTCACCAACTCAGCAGATTGGGTTTGAAAAGAAAAGGTCTCCATCTGTCCATCCCCGTGCCCCGCGGGGCCATGACGTCACCCGATGGTGGCGCATACCCGGCGGCGGCGGCGGCACGGGGCTGACCGCTGACCCCGACTTGATGACGTTACGTGCGCTCCAGATGGGCCACGTCGTTTGCGATGATGGCGAATGTTCTTTCCGCCACACCGCCGCCGCTCCGTGGCCGAGATCTGCAGCTAATAATGTAAAAAAAAAAAAAATCCCAGCGACCGGCGCCCCGTGGGAGAGCCCCCCCCACCCTCCCCCCACCTCCTGACTTTTCTGGAGCGAGCGGTTGGTGATTCTAATGGACGTACGGCGGTGACATTTGGAGACGTGAAAGGCCCCTTCAGGCCGGATGTTTTCAGTCTGAAATTTCACGAGAAATGTAGCTTAGCTTAGCAACTGACACGTTCAATTTGCTGGGCATGATGATGCTTTGGGCTGGGAACATTTAGCGAGACACACGCAATTTTTTTCAAAGCTTTACAGTGATTATCAGAAAGGTCAACGTGAAGGTCAAATTTCTAAAAGAAAAAAAAAATTTGTTTGTGTGAGAAATTTCAAGCTAGATGGGTTTAAGGGCTGTCTGAATTGGGGATGCTAATAAAAAAAAAAAAAGCGGCGCCATGTGATAAGCGGCTGGCGCCGTCCGTTTTTTTCTTCAAATTCCGTGTTTCTGCACGCAATGATTCAGCAGAACATCCAGAAAAAATCTTTGTGAGAAATGTCAAGCTTGCGTGACTTGTGGGGTCCCCAAATTGTGGCATGGAAAAAAAAAAAAAAAACCCCACCACCAAATGACAAATTGCTGAGGAAAACAATAGAACAGCCGATACCTTCGGGATGCACATTTAACAAAAAATGTTTGCTGAGGGAACGAGGAAGCATATGTTGTCAGTGACGGAAAATTTCAAGCTACGTCGACTTGTGGATTTTGAAATTTTGTTTCTCAGGAGCTATGAAACCACATTAGCATGCGACGGATTGCTGAGGCAAACAGTCGCGTCGCCGAGACGGACTTGTGTGAAAAATTCCATGCGAGGCTGACTTATGAGCTGTCAATTGTGTAACTTTGGCATTAAAAAAAAAAGAAAGAGCAGCAGCATGTGACTGATTGCCGAGACAACAGGACCACATCTGGTCCGGGTTTGTGTGAGAAATGTCAAGCTTGGCTGGCTTATGAAGTGTGAGCGGCGAAAAGAAAACCGAACGACAATGGTGACTGATTGCTGAGAAAAAAAGGAGCACACCTGAGCTGAGCTGCAATTAGGCGGGAAATCACCGAGTCACAGTTTGCTGATCAAAACAATCGCGTACCTGGTGAGCTCCAAAGCAAGCTTGTTGAAGCTCTTTCAATTAGCGATGCGTCTTTTGCTAAAGTTGCTTCCATAGAGGTGGAGTCGTGTGGTTGTTTGTTTTTGTTTAAGATTGCTTGACTTGTGTGGGAGCAAAATTGGAACTAAAAAGCAGCGGCACCATCCTGCGGATTGTTGAGAAAAATAATAATAATTAAGGATGCATCTTGGGCTAAAATGACGCGTTTCTGCATTCAACATTTTTTTTCAAGCCATCTTGACTTGTGGTGCATCAAAATTAAACCATAAAAAAATGTCATTGTGTGGCAGTTTGCTGAGAAAAACAAGAACTCAACTGAAGATGCTGCGAATGCTGATTTTTTTTTTTTTTCTGGCTGAAATTGTGTGTTGCATGGAGATTTTGCTTTGGAGAAACAATACGACACCCGATACGTTAGTGATGCATCGTTTGCGTCTCATGCCAGCTGGCACACTTGTTTCGCATTTTTTGCGCAGCCGCCATCTTTGTTTGCTCTCGACTTGTGGTCATGTGACGACAAGAGCTTCTTTCGCACCCCCGATTCCTAGCGCGCAAAATCCTGAGCGGAAGACGTCTGTTTTCCGTTCCGCCTGCCATCGGCCCGACTGGAATGACTTGACTTTTATGACTTTGCGTTTGCCGCGACAACTGACGGCGATGAAGAAAAAGGCCTCATTTGTCTCCCCATGTGGCAAAAAGATAAACATGCACGGATCGGCGCATTCGCACCTCGCAAAACAATGCCTCATTAGCTCTCCTGCTTTGTGCGACACTTACGCTCAAGTCCTAAATCTATTTCCAAAGAGGCTGGCTGGAGATTGTGTGTGTGCGTGCGCATGAGTGTGCGCCGACTAAAGCTGGCAGGATCGAGCAGATGCCGTCAATTGAAAGTGAAAGAGTTCCACTTGAGGAAAATGTCTGCAAAGCCGACGTCTGGAAGATAATGCAATGAGCTCAGATCATGTACTACTGTCGGTATGTTGCCGGCAACCTACTCAATTAGGATTGATTTATTTCAAAGTACTTCTTGGGGAAGAGTTGGATTTTTAGTTCAAACATATAAAGAACTTAAAAAAAAAAAAAGATTTACCTTAAAAAAAAAGAAGGAAAATTTTACAAGAATAAAGTTGATTTTTTTTTAATTTGGAGGCAATCTAAAATATTTTTGTTAATATGTGGTAAATCATAAACTTATAAAAAAAATCCAGAGATAAATGTTTGTAATGTTATGGGAGTAACGTCTTTTTTTAGACATGTTTGTATTCAGTCATTTTTTTCAAGACAATTATATTTTTTTACCAAATGAAAAATAATCATATATTTTTTTAGAATCATGTTGTAACCTTGTAGAAATTAAATTATACTTGGTAGCGAGTAACATGGCCTTTTTATCCGTAAAAAGTAAAAAAAAAAAAAAAAGATTCATGTCAGACCACGTTGAATAACACAACAATAAATGCATAAAAGGTTGCTATATTTTAATCCCGAACGTCAGGCCAACATAGTGTGAGAATGGGTCCAGATCTGGCCCCGGCGCCGCCTCTTGATGACCACGAGTGCACAATGAAAGAAGTGACGATGAAAGAAAAAGTCGCTTGGCGTTTGAGGATGAAATCACTTTGGATTTGGTCTTTTGGGTGGGAGGCGGTAAAGTGCTGCCAATGTTGAAGAAGCGGCTGCCAGAACCCCCCCCCCCTCCCCCCTCGCCTTACCCACCACACCCCCCACCGCACACGCTGGCCGAGCGCCACCAGCGTTTCTAATTATGAGTTTTAGCGTCCTAACTTGCATGCTGACTGTCAGCCGGGCTGTTGGTCCTCACAGGTGCAAAGAGGCGTCAACAAAGGGCCATTTTCCTGGACGCCCACCAGCATCTCCTGAAAATTTTGGGTTTTAGTCTTTATACACTAATTTATCGTGACAAATGAATTAATTTGTTGTGCGTTTTTTTTTAGGATGGTGTTTTTTTGGAAACACATCCAAATGCTTCATTTGTCCTGCTTGTTGCTTGGTACGTGCCCCTCCTTCTCACGAAATGGACTAATCCATCTTCTGATTGCACAAGAGCAAAATTGATTCAGGAAAAGGGTCGCACAAGCAAAACAAACTTTTTGGTGCACTCTGAGGAAAATGAGGGGGCGTTATGTCGGTGGAGCGGAGGAGAGAACGAAGATAAAATGTTCATTTTTTTCAAGTCTAAAACCTTCATTTTAAGATATGAGGACATATTTTTGAGAATTAATTCAAACTTTTACAAATAGAAACAATTTTTTTCAAGACGAGTCCTTTTTCAAGAAAAAAAAATAAAATAAAAATAATCTCGTGGGAATAAAGTTGTAATTGTAATAGATTTTCAAAATATATTCAACTGCAGTAAAGAGGTGCATTATTGTCGAATAATTTTTTTTAGAGCGGAAAGTCAGAATCTAGCAGATTGAAATAGATTTTGTCTAAAATGTTTTAAAAAAACTCCCATAACAATAGTAGTCATGAAAATAAAATTTTCAAGAAAAGTTCTCATTTAAGTAAGTATAATATGGAGGTTTTTTTTATCAAGAATGAATTAATTAAATAATAATTAATTTCCAGAAAACAAAACATATTATATTGATATATATATTTTCCACAAATATTTAAAAAAAATAAAAAAGTGATTTTTATCAAAATGCAATGTCAACGTAGGAGAATAAAGTCAAATTATTATTTGTTTTTTTAATTTGATAAAAGTTTTATTTTGGATGATTCTGTCCGGAAAAAAGTCTTTGGAAGGTGCAGGAAGGCTTCTTTTCCAACTCGGAGACAAGTGACTTCCCTGAAGGATACCGAGTATCCGTCTGTCTCGCGTTTGAGGTGAAATCGATTTTTTGACCCGGCGACGGCACGCGGGGGGGCTTTTGGATTGGATTTGGAATGAAATCCTCATATCCAGCGCGCGTGTGTGTGTGTGTGTGTGGCTGCACGGTAATAATCTAATAGTGGGAATCACGGATCCAGATCACTATCAAAATCTAATCAAGTCTCGCATGGCTGCGGGCGCGTCGGCGGCTCGCGTTTGCATGCGGCCGCTTCCTGCTGAGCGGCGGAGGTGACCACGACCACCGCCACCACCGCGTGCTCAAATCAACTCACTAAATTACTTTCCCAAATTGGAACATTTTTGTCGCCGTAAAGAACATGTAGCATTACGGAAATGATTTTTTTATAAGCATGAAAATGATCTTTTTAAGAGAAATAAAATGCCCACAATATAGTCAGAGTTGAGGTTTCAACGGACAGCTTCAAGATAGGATTAGGTTCTGAAGTTCGGGTTTTTAAATGATGGTCTCCAATTCACATTTCAAGCCAGAGTTGTTTTTTTGTCCGTTAACTCTCTTCCCTGTTGTCCTTGCAGCATGTTTGTGTGTAAAGAAGTGTGTGTGTTCAGATCCCTCCTGACGCCGGACCCGCCCCCGCCCCCGCCCCCTCGTCCACCAAGTTCTTGTCGATGCAAAGCCCCGCAGGCTTAAGCGGGCCCGAGCGAGCGGACGACGGGGGCGCGGCCGCTCAACGTGACAGTCGGTTAATAAGCGAGCGCGCGGCCGACGCCAGGGCCGACATGGAGGTGTGGGTTCGGAGGTAGTAGCGAGGACGGCGGGGGGGGGGCTGATATAGACCGAGGGATGACAGCGGGCTAATAGGGGATCAGAGAGTCCACGACGAACACAGATGCACTGCAGAGCTGAGCGAGAGTCACATGACCGGGGGAGGAAGTCATGAGGGAGCATATATTCCTCGAAACATTTGAACTATAATCATTTTTTTGTTTTGATCGGCAGAATATCAAATGACATTCTTGTAGCGTATTTCCTCACTACTGCTTTGAAAAAAAGTTTACATGAAAATTCACATTTCTGCCGCAGCCCGTTTAAGCAGCAAACTTGTCGTGTTGCAATGAAGCACATGGATTAAATTTGGCCTGACAGAGAAAAAAAAAGAATCCTTGACAGTTGATGAATCAGCAATCATGTGCGTGTGAAAGCAGTCTCATCATGAAAAGAAAATATTTGCATCTGGACGCCCCTGAAATGTCGCAGCAGCAGCAGCCCGTTTAGGCGGCAAACTGGTTGGGCTGCAGTGACCTTGCCGCCGGCCTGCCGCCAATCGCATTCATCCATCTGCTGGAGCGCAAATTTAACATGGTGGACAAAACGCTGATGAATCAATAATCGATTAGTCAGGTCTGTGTTGTCTCATCAGATGCCACTCGCCACAATTGTGTGTGTGCGTTTTTGTGCGCGTGTGTGTGAAAGCAATCTAGTATTAAAAAAAAAACAAACAAAAAAAACTTTTACCTCCAATGCACTCAAAACTTGGCCCAGCTTTTGTCAAGCTTCACAACTCGTCGGGCTGCGATAAACTGTGAATTAAAATGTACACGATGGACAAAAATGTTTCAAAATGGATGAATCGACAATCGATTAGTCATGCCTGCCTGCTGGTTTGCAGTCATGATGCTTCTTGTGCGCTCGGCTGAAGGTCGTCTCTTCAGATGCCACATAGTTTGTGTGTGCGCGTGCACGTGCACGTGCGTGTGCGCATGTGATTTGCTTGTGCTCTCCAGCAGCCTGCAGGAGGAATGATGGGCGTTATTGCAGATGACAGCAACACTGCGGCTTTTAAAAATAAAGAAAAAAGTCTCTTCCCTGCTAGGCTGGAGGGGAGGGGGGGGTGTTATTGGGAGATGGGGGGCAGGGGATTGGCTGTCTTGGTGCGCACAGTTCTTCCCCCCGGGCCTGTCACCCCTCCTCCTGTGGATAATGGTCTCCTGTCTATTTGGTGAATGATATCTGGATTCCATTGTGTGCACAAAAAGCCTTTGTGACTTTCTTCTTATCATTTTTTTTTTCTGTAAATGAACAGTCGGCATATCAGCAAAGCTCCTATTTTTCTTTCAATCCGGCCTCCCAGTGAAATTGGTAAACCGGGCATGATTGTGGGCTCCCTCTCCACCATTTCTGCGCTTCACGGACAAACCGGGAAATAAAATGGAAGGCGCTTCGAACAAACTACCTGTCGAACGGCGTTGTGGCGTCGTGCGCGGGCAGGACACAAAGCTCACATGTGTGCTAATAATAGCGAGCGAGTGTACAAGCCCGTGCTGGCGGGGGCGGCAAAAGCCGTCCACTTTGAGGAAAGGTCATCCTCGGCGGCGCCTTGACGCACGGCTTGGATGGCGATACGTGACAAATGGATGTTTGGGGTCTCGCAGGCCTCCAATTATGTTTTGACGGAACGGATGCAGGGCGGGAAAAAATGGGCGGGCGGACGCTGGCGGTCTAATGAAGCCCCACTCGAGATACGGAAGCGCACAACATGTTTGGACTCCCCAACGGATTCGCTTAACGTTCCCATTTGTTCCGAGGCAACAACTCCCAAAGAGTGTTAATCAAGTCAAGTCGCAGGCGTTCAGTTTTATGAGGGGAACAAGGGGGGGGGGGGCGTTGTGGAGCAGAAACTTGACTGCAACGCCGTCTGATTGAAAACCATAGGAAGACTCAAATGATGATTTCGGCTTTTGGGAAGACAACGGGTGTTCATGTCAACTGGGAAGCTTCCCGTTTTCCAGTGACTCCCGTAGTCTGGGGATGGGAGGCGGCACTATGGGGTCGGTTGGTGTTTCGCGGCAGTGATTGGATTACAGCGCAGAGTCGAATGGATTAAAAGCAGAGGAGGACTCAATGGATGAGGCCATGACGTCGCGGAAGGACGTTCCCGTCTTGAGGGCAGTCAGCAGTCAGGCCACGCATTTCCCCTCCCCTTCTGTCTCGCTCTGGTTTGTGTCAAGTGGAAAGCTTCCAGTTTTCTGAAGAAACAAGGGCAGGGAGCTGGAGGGTGGGGCTGTGGCCGGGGGTGGGTGGACACTAAAGCGGTTGGATGGCGGTGCGGAGAAAAGACGGAAGCTCCGATTAGATCGAGTTTGTCGGTAAAAAAACAAAAGGACGACTCGAGTGAGGATGCCAGGAAGGGCCGGGAAGTGGGGCGGGTCCTGCCAGCGGAGGCTTGGCGGCGCGATGAAGCCCCCCTCGAGTGTCAGGAGCTCGGAGCAAGTTTGATCTAATGAAGGCAAAGTCGGCTTCTTGTTTGCCAGAGGATAATCCCACTGTGTGCTCGGGCAACGGCGCCGCCGGACTTTCTTTGAAATGGAAAAATTGCATTAAACATTCCATTTGGATTAATTCTAATGACAATCTCATTAGCATCGGCGCTCTGAGGGTTATAGACACACATATATAGCTGGCCTGTTGCTGCGATAAATCAACGCGTCAGCCATATTGGATGTGGCGGCTCCGCCCTACAAACGACTGCGACCGAACGGACTGAACTTCAAAAAGCGACGACCTGCAAACAATGGGACTTTTAATCTTCTTCACATCTTAAATGTTTTGAAGAGAAACAATGCTACCAAGGTTTGGGGTCCGTTATTTTTGACAATTAATATAAAATATAAAAATGTTCAGGGCTAAAAGTCCTGTCAAGTCTTAAACCTGAGCTGGTTTGGACTTGAAAATGTTCGTTACGTGTCCAAAGAACAAATGAATCAAGCCAGAAGCCCCCCCTTGGAGAAATCCCATCGAAATTTGGCGTTCGCGGCGGTCTATGTACGGACAACAATGGACTGCATTCCTTCTCCTTATCTAGGCTGCCATGATGTCACCCCGTGACACGCGACGTCCAGACGTGACGCTCCTACGAGACGTCGCTCACTCTAACGCTAATTTGATTCCGCAAAGCTTTAATTCAATCCGGCGGCCTGGGAGCCTCTAAGTGGCTTTTAAGAGAGTCTGAGGGGGGCTGGAGGGCCTAGATGAGGGAGCGAGTGGGATTAGGTGACACACCAGAGGTCGTAGGGTCGACTAACAGCAGCAAGTAGCGCTTGACAAAAAAAAAAAAGTGATGGCAATAACGAAAGCGCTAAGGTCAAGTGGTGCACAGCAGGAGGGCCCCAAATGTTTTTGTTTTTTTGAACAATAAACTAAAAATCTTCCGTATGCTATTTCCTCTAGAGCAAGGGTGTCCAAGTCGGGTCCTCGGAATCCCCTACCCAGCCAGATTTCGATGTTTCCCAAAGTCCAACACGCCTGATTTGTATGACTCACTGTCGAATTGCGAAAGGTTCTTTCTTGTTTTTGGGACGATCTCCCGAACGTTCAAGGCGAAACAGAGCAGCGAGTGGTCAGGATTTTACTTTGGGGTCGTTGGACCACGAATCAGAGGAAATCTGTCCGACTAAAAACACAAGACGACAACTGATGACGAAGGCCTCGGACGGACGGGGTTCTCGCTTTCAAGGCAGATCAGAGTCTGTCCGACGGGTTAAAACCACAAGAAAACTCGAGTGATGACGGCGCACGGGCCTCGCGGAACCTGTTCCCATCTTCAAGACTCCAGTTGGGACGGTGGACGCCACTGTCCTTAGCACTTTCTCTCTCTGGTGAGAAATGGTCCTGCTTGTGTTTCGGAGGAGCTCGCGGCCCACGTTAATGTCAAGTGACGGCCCACCATATTGGCGTCAACAAACACGCGTGTGGCTGGAGGTGCCCGTTTACTTCCTCCTCACCAAACGTGAGGCTCCGGGGGCATTGTGTGCGTTTGGGGGGGGGGAGCAGCAACAGCAAGCGAGCGAGCACGCTGCTATTTTTATTTATGGAAGCACAAGCAGGACGAGCGACTCAATTTATGCGCCGAGCAAGTCCGAGAAGAATTGTCGGAGGGACCTCGTAAATAAACTGGGGGGGGTCGGTGAGGTGGGCGGGGTCAGCAGGGCGTCGGCCGCAGTGGAGCTTGTGCTCCGTTCGGGACATGTTGCCCATGTGAGGAAAGTGGTGTTGACAGAAAAGCTGACTGATGCTTCGCCGGCGTCCATTATTTATGAGCGCGTTTCGCAGGTGCCTCCTGCTCCTTCTTCGATACTTTGTGCTGCATTTGGGGTGAGCACGTTTCGGCTCGCGTGGGTGGCTGAATGCGCGTCTTGCCCGATGTGCAAGTCCAGGCAACTTTTTTTTTTTTTTTCGGAAGACAACAGCAGTCCTCCACAGGGAGCCGCGTAGACGAGGAAATGAAGCAAACTTTGGAGGAAAGCCGGATGAAACATGGCAACCACCCGACTTTGGCCCACCGCATAACACGCTCCTGTTTTTTTGTGCCAGCAGTGAGCAAGCAGGAAGTCAGTGTCAGGTTAATCAAAGGGAAAAAAAATGATCCGGACACCTTCGAGTTTGTAGTTTTACTCAGCCTTCACACTTTCTGGGAAGGTGAACATGTTGCGTGATGCCACAAACATCAAACTGAGCCTCCACTTCTCATCTTGTCTTTAATCCGAAAGCCTCCACACACCAATCCGACGTCAGCCGTCGGAAAGTACAATTGGGTCGGGCTGTCGGGTTCAACGAGCACTGTGATTGGCTGTCAGATAGCGAATCGGAGCCCTGGACAAGACCCGGAAGTGACGAAAGCGGAAAATTGTCTTGAGAACTAAAAGATCTTTGGCGCTGGCATGGAGGGGTACTACATCTCACATGCGCAGAAGGCTCAGAGTTGTTGGCGACTCTCGGTTATCTGGATTTCTTCCCCAAAACAACGAAGGGAGCTTTCACACCACCAGAGTGAGTGAGTGGGGCAAAATAAAAAAGGTCGGTGCGTTCAAGTCGGGAGCGACTTCCCCGGTGTTGGCGGCATCTTTGGCAAAGTCTTCTTGTTTCCAATCTGACATTCAAGATCATCCAACAGCAGCTGCAACTGCAGCCCCGTTCGCTTGTTTCTCCGTAAAACTGAAACTTGGCACTTGTCAGAACAAACGTCGCCAGATCTCCCCCAAAACAACAAGGGAGGTTTCGCACCACTCGAGCGCGTCTGAGTCAGTCGGGCGAGTGGAACGTCTTCCTGCGTACGGGAGTTTTTTTCTCTCCGTTTTATTCTGCCAGAAATCTACCGCCGCCCAAGCCTCGTCTCTTCTTGCCGTTTACAATCATCCAGCCAAGTCTTTTATTTCGCTTCTTATTCGATAGTTTGTGGAGCTGGTGGGGGGGCGGATCCTAATGAAAGGGGACGGAATGAGAGTGTTTGATTGGCGTCTGGGGGATTGCGAGGCAAGTCGGGCCTCTTCATAAGTGCGCCTTTGTTTTGTTTTTTTCTCATAGACGTTCCCAACAAAAAGCTCCCTTTTTTTTTTTTTCCCCCCTCCATGGCAGCTTTGGGAACGCAGATGCAAATGTGCCGCATGGACGAGTTGCAAAGAGGAAGTGGGACCGCAGGGCGGCCCAACGGCCTTTTTCCCCCCGCTCCTTCCCCTCCCTCGTGCAGGAACAGGAACGTCATCAGAATTCCGTCCGGGGAGCGGTCATCAAATCGAGAGCACGGCAATGCTTTTAAAAGTCTGGCTGGGAATCGTGTTTAAAACGTCCATTGGTCGCTGTGAATCGATTGGCCGCCAGCCCCGGCTCGCTCGGCAATAAACGTGGTCACCTTTGCTGCAAAGAAGGCGAGCGCAAGTCTTTTAACGGCGCGAGGGGAAGCGAGCGAAACATGCGCTGACCTCAAACGTGACCAAGTGACGCTTGAAGTCAGTCGAATTCCGATATATCATTTTTCCAGTTGCTGAGCAAGATTAGCTGCTCAAAGTGAGCCGGTGACATTGGCCGGCGAGGGGGACGCATTAATGCACTATTGATTGTTTATCTCGAATAACGGCGAGGAAGCCGGGTGGGGGGTGGGGGCGGGGCATGTGGGCGGCAGCTTTGCGATAGATAATTCCGTCTTTTGAGCGCCGATTGTCAATCGGAACACGAGCTATCTCGCAACATTCCAGGTGTGAAATGGGAAATAGAAAGTGGGCCGCAATGTGGTGGCCACGCGATAACGACAAATAATTCAATCTCTCATCCGGCCCGGAACGACAACTTCCTCAGAGCTCGCCCGGGTGGTTCGCTTCCAGCCAGCGTGAACTTTCACCCGCTTTTACCGGAGGTGTCGGACACACCTACGTCCATCTTCAGGAGAGCGGCAAAGTGACAGAATGCAAAACGTAAAAGTGCTTTGCTTCTTTTGGGTCACGAGAACCAAATTTGTTGACGTGTAAATGACGTTGAAATCACACATTCTTACGAAATATTACATCAGTAGTTTGTCATCCTTTTAAGAAATAAAATGTTAGCGGCGACAAAGAAGCAGTTGTCATTGCCTCGACGCCATCTGACGGCTCGTATTTCATTTTAAATTTCAGGGCAAATTCCGACCCCGTCGTTCCCACGGTCCGCTTTGGTCTCGTTACATGACGACGCTTGGCTCACAATACGTCGCCTGTATGCTCACTTGCAGCCTCCCTGAACTCTTCGCTGGCTTCTTTGCTGCCTGATTGCAAACAATCAGCAATTCAGCATCGCGGAGAGCGCGACCATCGGCGAGGCCAAGCGTGCGCCTCGCCGCCGCTCGGGAATCCAACGCCGATCAATCGGACTCCTTTGTTCAATTAGGGGCCTGCTCCCGTGGGGGTCGGCCAGATGGCCGTAAAAGCAAAACAGAACATCACAGGCCTCATTTGGCCGAGCGGGCGGCGCCCCCGGGGGGTAACTAGCCGAGGTAAATAAAGGTGAGTCACGGCCAAGGTTAAAGCGCATCGCAGCCGAGGAAGCGCCGATGCCATGGTTTAGGCCAAACACGGGAACACCATGACGAGGAATGATGATGATCAGCC
Organism: Idiotropiscis lumnitzeri; assembly: GCF_059441095.1. Classification (NCBI taxonomy): domain Eukaryota; kingdom Metazoa; phylum Chordata; class Actinopteri; order Syngnathiformes; family Syngnathidae; genus Idiotropiscis; species Idiotropiscis lumnitzeri. The sequence continues at coordinate 12,572,076 of NC_142409.1, read as the reverse complement.
AATCGGCATCAAGAACAAATAATTGCAACAGACCTTGTACATCAACAGAGCTGGGCACTTGACCCTTTTTTGCCAGTCAGTCCCCCACCCTCCGGCCGCTATCTCGGTACGCAACGGGCCGCCACCCGCCGGCCTTATTCATAATAATTGTCGGGCCCTGACCCCGTTCTGCCTCCCACGTGCTATTTGGGCATACCATTGCAAGAAGGGGGGGGGGGGGCTATAAAAATCATGAGCTGGCTAATTTACTATTAAAATGGGTTGGGTTCAGGATTTGATTTCTCTCTTCTCTCTTTCTAACATTGTCCACTAAATTGTCATAACTTAGCTTAGCGTAGCTTGCGCTAAGCACTGATGGAGCGTGAGTGTAAAATGACGTGATGATTGTGGGAAGGCTTCAGCTCCGAAAACGGAATAGAAAACAGCACGGAAATACGTGAAGGAAGTTGTCTGCGAAGGGTGAAGGCCAAAGAGCAAAAGTCTGTTTCTTCGCGGCGCACGTGCGTTGCCTGCCGGCGAGTGACAAACGACTTCCCTAACACCTGCTCGCCTCGTTGCCGGCGCGCAGTTTGGAAGAAATTTGCTCCAATTTAAGAGGCGTAAAAAGGCGGCATGTGAGGTCGTTAATAACGCAAAAAACGGGCGCTCCCGACTGTCAGCGTGTTGTTTTATGGCGGCGGCGGTGTAAAGGTCGTTACTCTCCGTCGAGGGGGAAACTATTTCCAACGCGCAGCCCTTTTATTGCGGCCGTATTTTAGCCGGGGCTTTGTTTTAGCGCCATGTATTATTTAGTGTTGTGTGCCAATTGTGTTTTCTTGCCATTGACCCTCTGCTACAGTTAACGTGCGCCCCCATGAATACGTAGCCCCCCCCCCCCACACACACTTGCTCCGCTCCTTTTCCCTCCCCTCTGGTAACCGTGGTGACCAACGTGGGAACAGAAGTCCACTTTGTGTGAGGGTCAACGTGGCCCCCGAGACGTCTGCTTCTTCCCGAGTGCAGCATGATGTCATATTCATGATCCATAAACGGCAGCAAATCATCCCAAAGAGTCACAAAATAACCGACTTGGAAATGGACATTTTTTACATTTTTTTTTTGGCATTTGATCGTCTCACTCGCCGATTTGCATTGAGCCGACTGGCCGAGGACCACAAAGACCACAGCGGGGGAAGCAGGAAGCCAGTAGAACCCCACTCCCCCGCCCCCCACCTTTGTCGGTCGGCCCTTCGTGTGCGAGCTGGTGGCGAACGCCACAAGAAAAAAGGAGTCCAAAGACGCCTTTGATGTCAACAGACGGCCTCCATTCATTCGGCAGTGGCGTCGTCTCTTTAAGGATTTCGACTCGCTCCATGAAGGAAGTGAGCTCGTTGTTTCTGGCTGCTGATTGGCTGACAAATGTTATTTTCAATCAGTCAATTGCCAGCCAAGATTCGAACCCAGAACTTTCGGCTTCGTCACAGACGCGCAAACCACCCGCGCGTTTCTCCGTTCTCATGTCGCTTTTATTTTGATGGCATTTTCACATTTGGGAAAAAAAGTGTCGGTTGTAAGCACCTTATGCACAAAGCCACCGGGTGTTTTGGAGCAAGTTGGTGATGAAGTGCTGCCTCCACCAGTGAAAATACAACCCACCCTTGTACGAAATTTGCACTTGCTTTTCTAAACTTGGGTTGGATGGAGCCCAATAAAAGAAATAAATTGCCCCGCCTCCTTCCATACGTTGGCAGAGAAAAAGAGCTTTGGTGGGTTTTGCCGCAAAGCCACGTCCAACATAAAAATGTTGCATTGGCGCCACCTTGCGGCCAAGAAACTGCACTTTAGTGACAGACAATTATAAAAATTTGCGGGGTTGCTTGGCATGTGCTGCCATTTTTTAAGCGAAATACAAAACAAAAGCAATTCAATAATCAGTGTACATGCGGACGTGTCGGCGGCGTTTCCACGTGAGCGGCGAAACGAGACGTGGACGCAAAATGAAGGGCGAGTCGGGCAGGCCTCGGCGGCTTCCAAAGTGGGCCACTCCGCAGCGCCGGACTGACGGATGCGAGGGGAGAACGAAACGGAGGCGAAATTGGGGGCTCTCGTCGACCTGGCCCAGATTGTGTGATTTATTCCACTTATTTGCAATGCGGCGGCGGCGAGAAGAGAGCGCGAGGGAGAAGAATGAGTTGGCGGCGGCGGCAAACACATTTACGCCAACGGCTGCCACTCACTCGCTGGCATGTGGCAGAATGATCACGTGATTAATTAGACCAAATGTAAATGATGTTACGCAAGCATGTTGAGACAAACTAAAAATCGGATCAAAAAGACGATGAGGAAGAAAAGAAAAACTGGAAAAAAATTGCATGCTCGATGGGGTTGAGGTCAGGTGATTGGCTTGGCTTTTTTTTCAGAAGGCATCCGGTATTTACGAGTCCTCGCAAGCCTTTTGGGTGGCTTTTTCTTTTTTTTTTTTCATTTTTGGACCTTGATTTGAGTTGTCGGGACTTTTTCTTGTTCTAATCATAAACACGCGGCGGATGCAAAGTGATGAGTGTCCTCACCTTCACACATCACATAAAAAGCGGCGTCGGTGTTTCTGCGACAAAGCGTCCGGGAGTCTAGACGGCGGTACAATCGATCAATACGTATCGATGAGCTTCCGAGGGGCTTATTTCCGTTTGAATCGGAAGCCGAGCGCAGACGGCGATTGGCGTTGTGATAAATGAGGACTTTGCATTCGTCACGACATTTACAAAAATGATGAATTATTAATCCTTCACGTTCCAGAGAAAACATCGCAGGTCGGCGTTCGATGTGTTGGAAAAACTGTGCGGCGGCTACCCAGACACTTCTCCGGACTGTTTCAAGCGTCCTCTTCAACCGTGATCGGACAAATAGAATCGTCAATTAGGCAGCTGCCGTCCGCATCTCTGCGGCGGCAGCGTCATGCACGGACGTTTTTTGAACGACGTCGGGGGCCGACATTTTTCATGAATAAGGCCGGAGGGTCGAGGCCAGAACCGTACCGAGATCTCGGCCAGAGGGCGGGCGACTGACCTGCAAAAAAACTTTGGTCAAATCGATTTTAGGAAACGATGGTCAAAATAATGATCTTTTTTCAATTTCATTTTTTTTTTTTCCTGGTGATTTTTAATAAACGTCATCCAATTCCCAATTTGACCCAAACTGCTCAAGCACGTCCAGGTTCCGAACCTTCCCGGCAGCTCGCAGCGCCTCCGTGTTTATCCGTCGCATCGCTCCCCTGCGCGCACCTGCCCCCAATCTCTCTCTTTCGTCTCCCATTTCTCACCTCCATCACGCTCGCTCGCCCACCTGGCTGACATTCTCCTCCCTCACTTTTAATTGCACCCCCGGGGCCGCGGCGGGCGCCATAGGGTGCTTCGCCGTGTCGCTCACGTCGCTCGTTAGAGGCGAAATACAAATTCAGAGCAAGGCCGGGGTGGGCCGAGGATGGGTTGGCGGGGGGGGGGGGGGTCGCTTTCCATGTAAAATGCCACCCGGCCCGTCCGCGCACATGTGAAAGGCCATTAACGACGCGTATTGATGAACGCGTTTGTCTCCATGGTGGCGGCGAGCGCATTCGATAAAACCAATAGCTACCTTTAATGGCTAATTGTTGTGATTGTAAATGTTCCGGCGGGCGCGCCGGCGAGCGTCCAATCATCAGGTTGCACGCTGGGAAAATTGGCAGCAAACACATTAATCTTGCTTACCGGCGAGCGTGAACGCTCAGGTCTTATTGCTCTGCAGCCTGCGACACGCAATTTAAAGCAATTTGCTTTTTTTTCATTTTCATTTTTTTTTTTTCTCTCATGCAATTAGGCGGCACATGATATGAGGCCGAAGCCGAGGACGAGACAAAGAGGCCGGCGGTGTTTCTGCCAGGGCCGAGAAAATAAAGGGCGCCGTGGTGTAAACAGCGGCTCTTAAGTGAGAGAATATGATTACGGTGTCATGTTGGATTACACACTTTGATGATGACGGCCGCGCTCGTCCGTGAACGCAACACCGGTGAGGCCTTTCCGAAAGAATGACAGAGGAAGACGCTTACTTTTGCTCTCCCACAAAAAAAATCAACTCGAATAATGATCACTATTCATTTAAAGGCCACTTTATGATCCAGCGGAGGCGCTTTTTTTTTTTTTTTTAAACGCTATTAAGTGGAGATAAAAGCCAAAGAGAAGAAGTGGCGCGTTCCAAAAAAAAAAAGGCAAATTTACGCAGCTTTTATACACACACGTCGCATTCTTTGCTTTTATGTAGAGCATTTTGTGCGACACTTAGTAGGCACGTTGTCTTCGGTTGTCATGGCGACGCCAGCTCGATTGATCGCTGACATGAAGCATTTTGTTCGCGGATCTTTATTGGATGCCGAGTGCCAAACATTTTGGGATGTCCTGATACTTTTGTTTGCCATTTTTATTTGTCAATTTTGGTGTCGTTTTCCTCTTCCAATATGTTATTATTCGCACTTTGACTGCCGCGAGTGTCCCAAAACTTTTGTCCAGCCGGATTGAGAGAATTTTGTTTGTTGTGCAATTTTCTTTCTATGTTTCTCTTTATGCGACTTTCATTTTTTAATTTGCCTTTTTTTTTTTTCCTGCTTTGAGTTGGCGTCCCAAAACTTTCGTCCAGGGTCCCTATTTTCACTTTTCATTCCGTGTACGTGTCCCAAAACTTTTGTTTGCTCCCTGCGGTGCCGTTTATGATTATTGATTTTTGAGCTTCATTGAAAGCTTTTGTGCGAGCTCTTCGGTAAAAAGTGTCTCGTGTGTCTCTTCCTTGCAGTCTGCCTCCATCTTCCCTTTCTCACCCTCGCGCAGCACAAATGTAGCACGGCAGGCATTTTGTGATCGCCACCGGGCGACACGCGGCTCCATCGCTTTCCTAACCGGTGGTGACTTTATTATTTCTTTTTTTTTTTATTTGACACGGCAAAATAAAGCTTTGGCCGACTTCTTCCCGGTGTCGTCGCCTTGCCAGAAGATTTACGGGTGCGGGGGGGCAGGGAGGGCCGCAATCTGGCCTCGGGGCTTTGACAAATGTGGTCAAGGGGGCGAGTGTTCCTCGGGGAGGCGGCGCCCGCCGCTCCCGACGACGCAGGCATTAGCTTTTCCGCAGTGACATTATGAAGAAATCCATGGAAAAGGCCGACGCGGCGCTGCTGGGGGACGGCGAGCAGAAAGCTTCATGAGCCTCCTCCAGGGACGTCTTGGTATTTTCCAGCGAGTCCAGGCCTACAGCTAATCAATGGCTCCCCGTCCCATATGCTCCGAGCTGCCGTCAATTAAGTCAATTCATAAAGTCCAACGTGCGTGCGGGGGGGGGGGGAGGGGCACGCCGTCATTTAGTGGATTTGGAGAGAGAGGAGAGCTGAGAAGAACGTGCTATGAATCCCGTCGGCATCTCAATTGGAATTTTCTTCCACCGTTGGTTCATGAGGGCGTCCCAATACTTTTGTCCAAATTCTACATTTTCTCGACTTTTTGCTTCCTTCCCGCTTCAATGACGTCAATTCATCAAGTCAAGTATGAGCGAACGAGCGCGGAAGCGAATCGGCGCAGTCATTTTAGTGAATTTGCGTGGCAAGGGGAGCCGCAGTGGCGGTCACGGTCCGGCCCACCGGCGCCATTATTAAAGCACCGGCTCACTTTCACCTGCTTCCATCAGCACCTCCGTCACCGTTTCAGTTTTTTTTTTTTAATTCCCGCAGTGGCTGCTGATCCCGGCAGAGGACACATGCAAAGTGAGTGGCTTTCAGAGCCAAGCAGAGCCGTCATGCATATCCGCTTTGGCCTGTGCAAGCAAAGCAAGCGGCTTCGGGTGGGGCGGGGGGGGGGGCGTGCTATAAAGTGCAACGCAGAGAGGGGGGAAGAAAAAAAAAGAGGCTTCAATTTGCCTCATAAGGGGAAAATGAGGGCACGGTGGCCTGGCGGAGACAGTAATGGATGGACCCGCGTCCCCCGTCGGATTGCTGACGCTGCTCTGACAGGACGTCCCCTTCACGCCATCCCCGTAAACCTCCTCTCACGCTTACGTTAGGAGTTCGTCAACGAACACGGCGGTTCAAAGATGATGGGGGACCTGCGCCATCGGCGTCAAGGCAATTCCACGAGTTTCTTTCTTGTACTTGAAAGGTCCAGTGAACGGGTACCCGCTTCTTCATTTAGAAAACGGGAAGATGTCAAATATTCATCTCGCACCGACTTCCCTCTCCCGAGCCACTTCATCCAGCGCCTCCGTGGGAACGGCCCAGACCAACCGAGACGTCCCGAGTCGGACCACCTCCCCCTCACCGGGGAGGTGTCCAGGAGGCCCAAACCAGATGCCCGAGCCACTTCAAGTGGCCCCTCTCAATGCGGCGCAACCGTTAGCTGGTTACGACGGCCATTTTCTCTGCAGAACTTGATTTATGCTCCTCACCCGCATCTTCCGCTGGGAAATATCTGGCAACACACAACTCCCAGCGCAGCAACTTTTAGTCATCATTTTCGGTCCAAGTCAGCGATCGTCAGCTCGCTTTGCGGCACCGGGAAGTCGCTTTGTCTGTTCTTTCTAAACATTCTGGAAAGGTCTGCTCTATTTGTTCAAACTCCCGCAAGTGGTGACTTTTAACCAAGAAACGGTGACATCATCACGAGCAGCCCCTCCTCGGCCGTCACCTTTCCTCGGCCCGTTTTTCTCGCTCCATTTCCCTCCGTCCCTTCGGAGTCTTCGGCTGCGCTTCGTCGTACAGGTCAGGCTTCTTAATTCATCACTTCTTCATTTCCCAGCATGCACCACACTGTGACAGCTGCCCCCTAGTGGACCCGCTGAGATCACTCCCTTCCAAACGGGGAATGAGAACGTAAGAATGGGAACCAAAAGTCCAGTACGCCAGCACCTTCTTTTTTTTCCGTGCTTCCTTCGCCGCCCACGTGGGCCTTCCTTGTGTACGTTTGGCAAACAGTCATTTACTGTAAGGCGCTATCTTCGAGTAATGAAGTGAGCTTGACATTGCCGTGGTCATTCTGCCGCGCGTGATAACGTGTGATGCTTTCAACAGATACAGACCCGCAAACCCCGCCCCCCTCCTGCCGGGCGCCCTCCACTCCATTATGTGATGATTCTCAGACTCAATGCAGATAAAGTGCAGTCGCATCCGTGTCCAACCACGTGTGGCTTTTCTAATCTGCTGTTATCGCCGCAGGCCCGTCCATCAAACGGCAAACACATGATTGCGCAACGGCTCCAGCAGGAAGTGTCCATCAAAGGCCCGCAAGAAGTTTGAAAGCTTCTTTCACGCGCCGGTTCCGCCAAATAGAAGTTCAAAAACTGCCGCATCAAAACGTTTCGTCCGCCTCGTTTTCGCACGTGTTCGCAAAGATCCCGGAAAAGCCGTACTGTACCGTGCTCGGCATCGTCCCTCGACTGGTTTGGTCTGAAATTGCTTTTCTTGATTCCAGGCGCGTGTGAGGTGTCACTTCCTGCTTGCAAACCAGTATGACGACCGGCACGTCACTCTGACCCGAAGACTGCCGGAGACAAAGCGTCGAGGGAGGGAGGCGGAGAGAGGCGGAGCGAGGGTCTGAGGACCCCGAGGCCCGGTCGCCATGGCAACGCTGTGCGTGTTGATGGCGCTGTGGGCCGCCGCCCAGCTGGGCACCGCGCCCGCCGCGGGGCTGAGGCCGGCACGAAGGACAGCGGCGGGCCTGACGGGCCAGGACGCCAACGGGGTGCCGCTCAGGCGCTCCAAGCGAGGATGGATGTGGAACCAGTTCTTCCTGCTGGAGGAGTACACTGGCAACGACATGCAGTATGTCGGGAAGGTAAGACGCAGAATTTCAAATGTGACGTCCATGACTCCTTTAAGCAGAACTCAAAGCGAAACTCATTCTCATTTTGTCCTTGGCCGCCCTCTGCTGGAGACTGAAATGGATGTGCCTTCGGGCGCGCATTGCGAATGGTTTGCCTGTTTTCTGGCTCTGGTCACGTGACATATATTGAGACTAATAATGTGAATGTTTGCGTATCCAACGTAAAAGAGGCCAAGACGCTAATACCGTATCGTGGTGGCGACGAGAGTCGTCTGCCGGTCCACATGACGGTGACGCCGCCGCCATGGCAAGGTCAGGCTGTCAGAAGAAAAGCGCTTTTGTGCTTGCCACTGAATGGACTTGACTACTTTGCATTCGGCCCGCGCGGCAGGACTCAGGATAGACTCCTTGCAGCAAATGAGACGGGGGCCACGTACGTCCTCCCCGAGGCGGGCGGCGAGCGAGCCGTGACTTTGAGCGAGCCTCTAAAAGGATTACATCGGCGACAACACAACACGTTCCAAAAGAGGACAGCGAGGAAACAAAGCGACACTCAAAAGTGGCGTTGCGCTCGCCGCATGTCCTCACTAATAGACAAACCTGCGTGTGCGTGCATACAGGGTGTGTACATCCTTAAAAATGGTTGTTTAAATATAAATAAATAAAATATAAAATATAGTAAGGCAATTTTTTAAAAAAACGACCGTGTATAGCAAGGCTTTGGATATTTTTTTGTTTTGTTTTTTTAAACGAGCATGTATAGTAAGGCTTTTTTTTTTTTTTTTTTTAAACGACCATGTAGACTGTAGAGTAAGGCTTTAAAAAAACAAAATAAAAAAAAACACCACGAATAGTAATTTTTTTTTTTTTTTTAAAAGCGTTTAAAAAAAAAAAAAAAAGACGACCATATCGTAAGGCGCTTTAAAAAAAAAAAAAAAAAAAACTACAATGAATAGTAAAGCAGTTTTTTTGTATTTTTATTTAAAGGCGAATAGGGTAGTCGTGAAAGTGGCGCTAGTTTTAACTATTTTTTTTCCTTTTTGGGGGATTTTGCTAAAAAAAAAGAAGTTCATTACGGGGCCGTGCGCCGCACACACACACACACACACACGCGCGCAAGCTTGGTGGCCTGCGGTGGAGTGCCAGTGTTTGTGCGGCACTATCATATCTCATCAAGTATTTACAGCCCCTGATAGGCCGCCGCTGCTGGCGGGCCGACTGGGCAGACCTTGCCGTGTGGCGAGCGCGCGGCTGCTGGGTGAGGGCGGGGGCAACACTGCCAACTCATTTGCGAGGCATGTTGCTGGCTGGCAGCTCCAGTTATTGCTACAAGTTGCCAAATCAATTATGTGATTGCCTCACGACGCAACTTTGGCAAAATACAATGCAAGACCAAAACCGCTCTCAAAGATCAAAAGGTCATAAAGTTCAAATAAAGTTCAATGGACCTGAACTGTACCTAACAAATATAGAAATACTGTCCAGAATGGGAAAAAAAATACAGTTGACGCTGCGGTAACATGAACATTATATTAGTGATTCTTTCACATGCCACTAGAGGGAGCCTGCTTACCACATTTTCGTTGTTGCCTTCACATTTACATCGGATGAGTTTTAAAGATATGTTTGCGTAAATACTTTTGGGGGGAATAAAGTTGCTAGGATAGCCGGGAATCTAGCAACAAAAGTGCTAAGTCGCCATTAATGGGGTGGGGGGGGTGGCCTTGAAGCAGATGAACGCGGACACAATAAGCTTGCGAGCGCTGCATGACTCAGCGGCCGCAGCAAAAGACGGCAATGTTTTGTGACGGCCCAAAGCGTGCGTGTGCGTGTGCGTGCGCATGTGTGCGTGCGTGCGTGCGCGTGCGTGTAGCGCGGGTGGCGGTGGACCAGCTGCTCGTCTTGGCACGGAACAAACAATATGGTGCAGGCCCTACGCTACCTGCTCCGTGGCAACCCCCCCCCCCCCGCAGCACATCAACATCATCTTCTTTTTTAGCCTCACATCCAAAAATGCAAACGCATACGCAAAAATGTCTGTATGACGGTGCATCTTCGTGGAGAGCTGTGACATCTCTGAATAGTAAATGGACGAACTCATCATCATCGGATAATAAGAGTGTGCGAGGAGGAGGGGGTGTGTCAAGGGAGGGGGTGCTCACTTTTAATAACACTCATCCCCTTTGCAGCACAAGGATACACCAAGATGAGGATTCATGACCCCCGTGAGCCGGCGCGATATTAATATCATAATGAACATCATAACATGCACTTCATCTCGGTGATCTTGAACCTGCCGCCATCAAAGTTACGTGCAAAGCTTTCTGGATTTCTTTTATTCGGGACTGCAACCGTCGTCGCGTGACGTTCGCCCGGCAACATTTTGCTCCGAAATATACGTGTCGGGACACGTGATGACTTGATGTGCAGGAAGATCACGTTCACGTTAGCATCACTTCGAAGGGACAAAACAAACCAAAAAAAATTCGGTTGCACCTTCAAGTGTGCGCTGTTCCTTTTCTTTCCACATCACCACACGTTGCTCGCTCGATTTGTGAGCGAGGCGACCATCTGGCCACTTGAAGGCAGCCAGTTCTCTACAGGCCAGGACACGAGGCCTGTGAGGCTAACTGGCTAATTGCCCTGAGTGCCCCCCTCTCCCAACCCCGCACCCCCCCTCGCCCTCCCGGCCACTTTCTAGTGCCATCTTCGCGACCGGGCACGGCTCGAGCGGCGTCTGCATCGATCGGGTGCTAACATTTGCTGCGCTCCCGGCGGATTCGCTTTCCCAAACAAAAGATGGCTGGCGGCTAAGTTGCGCCGCGCAGATGTCTGATAAGCCGCGAGATCACAACGGTTAAATGACACTTTACGTTTTCACAACACAATTCAGGATTAGAGCTAGCAAAATTAAAGCGTGAACTCAAGATGAATTTTGTAAAATAGTAGTTGAAAAAATGAAAAATGCGATTAATCGCATTTTGTGCGATTAATTAATTATTATATTTAAATTTTTTTTTTTTTTTTAATAGTTGTGCTCATGCGGCTAACGCTTGTCCAGCTGTGCCACTGGAATTGTATTTTCAACAGAAATCGATCGCGTGTGTGCCACGTCGACCTTGTGAACGCGGCCGCATTGATTTCTGTTCCGCTTCTTTTTGGCCTCCTGGTGAGCTGAGCACGTCGTCAATGGAGCCGCCCGGGTGCAAAGGAATGACATAAGCAAACATGGAGTGTCACCTGTTTGAACCCGGGGATGTCTCAAAGCTGTGGTCAAAACATGTGCAGGTCACTTAGAAGAGGGTCAGAAATCATGAAGGAGGTTTGAAAGCAAAGTTCGGATCGCTAGACAATGTTAGAGTTTCGACAATGGATTTATTTTTTTGGGGGGGGGTTGAAATTGGAAAAGAAGTAACGACGCTGTTTTCTTCCTCGCAGCTCCACTCGGACTCGGACCGCGAGGACGGCAGCGTGCGCTACGTGCTGACGGGCGAGGGCGCCGGGACGCTGTTCAAGATCGACGAGAATTCGGGCGACATCCACGCCACCAAGCGTCTGGACCGCGAGGAGAAGGCCTACTACGTGCTCCACGCCAAGGCCGTCAACCGCTTCACCAACGAGGCCCTGGAGGGCGAGTCCGACTTCATCATCAAGATCCACGACATCAACGACAACGAGCCGCGTTTCACCAAAGACCCCTACGTCGCCAGGGTGCCCGAGATGGCCGACATCGGTACTTATTTGATATGTGGACCGCGATCGGGCACGAAAAAGCCCTTCCAAAGTGATAAGGGAGTATTCGATTAATCGTGATTAATCGTTTAAGTAATGATAAACAATAATAACATTTAATTATTAGAACGCGATTATTAATTTTACCGAATATTTAGTCACGTGATAATTATGAATAATAGCATTCAAATATAAAAATTGAAGTACTATTTTATCATCAAAATAAACAATTTCACACCTAATGAAGTCAGCTAAAAGGTAATCAGTCAGTGGTTTCCGTGGCAACAAGCCAAGCTGTTAGCATGTTAGCATGGTAGCATGTGGCCTGATGGATGGACGCTTGCGCTTTCAGCAAATGAGCCAAGATGGCGGCACTCATGCGTGTTTTTATTTTTGTACTTCTCGCCCATTAAATGTTTCCCCTCAATTAAGTCGGCGCCGAGCGTAATGAGGCAACGCGGCGGCACCACGCGGGAGCTAGCACTTGGCTAACCGTTCTTTAGCGACCCTCGTTTTCAGTTGGGGTACGTCACAATCATAGCAACCGGGAAAATGTCGTCAAACGTCATGGCGGGCTAGCGAGTTTGGACAAATCTGAAATGCGGTTCATCGGTGGCGCTAAACAAAAAATTTTGATCCAACCTTGCAGGCACCGCCGTCATCCAAGTGACGGCGCTGGACGCCGACGACGCCACGTACGGGAACAGCGCCAGGGTGGTCTACAGCATCCTGGAGGGCCAGCCCTACTTCTCGGTGGACCCCGAAACCGGTTTGTGGTGTCTCACTTCTTAATTTGCTTCCTCTTCATTGCGCTCCTTCCGGAAGTCATGTCGGAACAATCCTGCAGAAATAAGGACAAAGTGATGAAATTATGCAAAATATTTTACTCTCAAATTTGACCAAATTTTTCAGAGTAAAACGGAAATGACAAGCATTTAAGCAAATAAAATCAAGTGGGTTTAAGTGGAAGCAAAATGGCGTCACGTGTGCTGCAGCGGCTGGCTGCAAGCCGACGGTGGGGGTGCAGCGGCGGAGGGGTCAGCGGAGGTCATGTGGGGATTTGGAGCAGACGCACACACACGAGTGAAAGGACGCTTGCTACTTTTAATCATTAATGTGCGCTTTGGATCCCATCCTGACCATCAAACAAAAGGCCGGAGAGGGAAAAAAAAAAAACAAGCCATTTGCAGATTAGCAGCTGCATTAGCGTTAATATGTTTGAGGCCACATGTGACGTGTAAGATGACATGAGCCGCACACGCATGGATGCACACGGTATGTTCGGCAAACCATTTCCGCACACAACGCAAACGTGCAACTCAAAAGTTTATTTTTGCGAAATAAAAAAAACTCGGCAGCTCTCATCCCCTTTGGATTTTTCTCCGTTTTTATTTCCCCGCGGAAATCTGCTTTTGACATTCGGGTGAAAGCGATGAAAGGTCGCGAACGCTTTTGAGTTTGCATTTCGGCAAAGGTTTTTTTTGGGGTTTTTTTTACAATTTTATCGATTCATGCCAGTTTATTTTTAAAGTTCCTCAATAGATACAAATATAAATATATTTTTTTAAGTCAGAAAAAAAAAAAATTCAATGGTCTTAATTGAAGGTCATACCCGCTTCGGCTCAACTCAAACCAAATGAAAATATTTTTATTATTAGATTTTTATTTGCTTGCCCTTGACGTGATGAGTTGACGAGAGCACGTGAACAAGATCTCGCGCGTTTCATCTCCGTCTCACACGTTCGGGTCACGTTTGCAGAACTCGTGCAGAAGACTTTTTATTTTTGATTTTTAATTCCACATAAAGGAGTGACAATAAAAAAAGTAATTAACGATCAGAACTCTTAATTTGCGCAAACGATCCGCATAACGAGGCGCATCGATCACTCGGCGACGACCCCTGAATTAAAGGCGCGCCACGCGCTCGCCGGCGTCTCGGCGACTTCATTACGCGCCGCATAAATCTCCTTCGCTGAAACGTCGTTAATTCCGGGCGACTATTTTGAGGTGCGCGCTGGGATGTTTGATGCGCCGGGAAGGAAGTTCATTATCTTTACGATGACGCTTTATAAAGCTGCCGTCAATTACGCGACGGGGACCGCAGCACAAGGATTCACTTTCAATTCACTTCGGGTGCAGCTGATTATTAGTATTATTATTATAATTATTATTACGGGATACGACTTTCAAATACATAAATTCTTGTTACTGATTTTTTCCCACATTCACTGACAGAAAAAGCAAATGAGTGACATTCAAACCAAATTTTAGTTTTTATAAAAAAAAATTTAAAAAAGGCTGCATTACATTTGGAGGAATTTATGGATTATGAATTCTTTTTCTCAAAATTGTCACCCAAAAAATAAATAAATTTACATGAAAACAAATTACAAATTTATTGAAAACAGAAAACTTATTAAAAATAATAAATTAATAAATAAAATTTTGTTTTTATGTTAATCCAAGGCCTTTTTTTTTGTTGTAGGCGTGATCAAGACGGCACTGCCGGGCATGGACCGGGAGGTCAAGGACAAGTACCAAGTGGTGATCCAGGCTAAAGACATGGCCGGACAGATGGGGGGGCTCTCGGGGACCACCACGGTCAGCATCACCCTGGCGGACGTCAACGACAACCCGCCGCGCTTCACCAAGAGTGAGTCAAGATGAGAACGAGAATGCTCGTTCAAACGTTTCGGGGTGTTGGGGGCCTGTCGGGGCAAGTTCTGCTTTTTTGGAAAAGAAAAAAAAAAAAAGCGCCGTGATTTACAGCCTCCCTCTGATTTCAATGAGTCACGCTTCTTGGGCAGTTGCCCACACATGACGATGGTGGGCACGACTGAAGTCATGACGGGAGATTGCGCAAGCCAGGCGTGATTCACACGAAAAATTTAATTAATTAAAAAAAAAAAAGGTGGGGCGGGGGGCCTGCAGTTTCAGAATTTTTTATTTATTTATTTATTTCATTCAGCAATCTATGATTAATTGCAATAATAAAAGGCCCTCTCTGTTATCAATTCCCGCCCAAATGGTAATTTATTTTTTTTTCTCCAGCTCTCTACGAGTTCAAGGTGCCCGAGTCCAACGCGCTGGGCTCGGCGGTGGGCGTGATCCGCGCCGTGGACAACGACATCGGCGAGAACGCCGAGATGGACTACAGGATCATCGGGAGCGACGGGCCCGGGATGTTCGACATCGCGACCAATCGCAGCACGCAGGAGGGCGTCCTCGTGCTCAGGAAGGTGAGCGACGCTCGGCTAGTCGCGTTTCACCAAATTGTGAAATTCTGACGGTTCTTTTCGACTCACCCGCCAGTTTTTAATTGCTTATGGTGTACGGTAAATCTCCATTTTCTTATTGTGTAGAAGCCATATTTGTTTGTGTATTAATTAGCCTAACGTGAAGGTGATTTTTTTTTCATCTCCACGCGTTCACGCAGCGTGTTGATGATTGCGAACATGCTAGCTGCATGGCGTCAGCGCGTTTTGATCCTTTTTCATTGGACGTGAGGGCACGGTGACAAAATTGCCCTCTGTTGCCATGGCGGCACCGGGGGCAGAGCATGTGCGTGCGTGTGTCCCGAGATCTCAACCCGCTAATTAAACTAGCTCGTCAAGTGGGAATAAGTCCCATCTGGGCTTTAAAAGATGCCAAATAAAGGCAGTGCCAAGGGTGTGTGTGGTTACCTCCTCCAGGGAGCTGCAGTTTACATCGCTTGTTCACATGGATTTTGAAGGAAGACATTCACAGACAAAAAGAAAAGAAAATGAATTCTTCTTTGTTGAGAGAATGAGGTCACAACGGGGTGCGCAAAGTGCGGCCTGTGGGCCACGTATGGCTCGCTGGGCTCTTTAATTTGGCCTACCGAGCATTCATGCTATCAAGCATCTGTAATATTTGTCGTAATCATTTAGTAGTTAAAAAAAAGGAGACTTAATATTGAATAGTTTTATTCATTTATCTCATTCAATAATTAAATTATAAAATGTTGATAAATAATTTTAAATAAAATAAATTACTATTATATGATACAAATGCTTGGAAATAAGCAGGACATTTTATTAAAAGCAAATTTTTGTTTGCATTGATTTTACAATTTTCCCCTATAAAATTAATTACATTTTTTCCCATTAAATTGGATAATTGATTTATTGTAAACAAAACAGTGAAATATGTTAAAAATAAATATATTAACTATTGGTTAGTAAATTATTAAATTAAAAATAATAAAATTGGAACATGTGAATGAATTATTTCATGAACAAAACAAAACAATTGACTGCATAAATGTTGGCATGTCGCAGGGATCACGTGTGTTCCGCCGCTAATGGGCCTCTTTTAAGGCGGCTCAAGTGTGGAATCGAATTCAATTCCGATGCATTCCTCTCAAAGTTTAGGTTTTCCTCAACTCTAAAGCGACGCTTCCTCTTCTAGCCGCTGGACTTTGAGCGCAAACGTCAATTCAGCCTGCGCGTCCAGGTGGAGAACATCCACGTCAACCCTCGCTTCTTCTCCATGGGGCCCTTCCGGGACGAAGCGTCCATCAAAGTGACGGTGGAGGACGTGGACGAGCCGCCCGTGTTCGAGCGCGCCAGCTACGTCATGGAGGTGCGGGAGGACGCCGCCCCCAAGACCGTCATCGGAACCGTCAGCGCCTCCGACCTGGACGTCAAGCGCAGTCCAGTCAGGTAGCAACGTCATCTCATAAAAAGTGTCGCGCGGAAATGCGTCACAGCAAAGCTCAGGCGGCCGAGTCGAATAGTCTTCATTTGTCACTTTCACTCGCAGGATAAATAAGAAGCAGCTGTTAAATTTGGCTTTTTCCAAATGGACTTTGGTGGCGTTTTATTTGCTATTCATTCTTCCTCCAAAAAATGTTCTGCTTAGTGAAGGGCTTTTTGTTGTCTTTGAAAAGGAGCAACCTTCACTGATCAAATTGAACAAAGAAACATTTTTCTGTCAGTATCCAATTCTTTAAATCCAAGCGCAACACTGCCCCCGGAGATTGACAGAGGTACTGCAACATTTAGGTTGTGTTCCAGGCGGCGCATACAATTGCACGCAAGACGTCTCCATGCATAATTTAATTTCAAGTGTGACGACGAGCCCTCCAGGGGAAATTCCGTCAAATAATAATTCAATAAAAATTCAATGACTCAGTGAGTCATTAAAATGAGAAGTATTCCCAAACAATGGAAGAGGCTTCAGAAGGACACAACTTACTTGGAGTAGACTGACTTTTTCAGGGAATAGTGGAGGGGGGGAGGGGGGGAATGCCGGTGGGTTGCTGCACCTCGGCTTTTTCTTTTTTATGATGCGCTGAGGGAGTTGGCTCTCAAGGTTGAAGTTCTCGCACTTTATTGCAGGTGTCAAATAGGATATGATTCTCTTTTATCGGCCATCATCAGCAGGCTAGCTGGCCCGTGGCATTTGGGGGGGGGGGGGCGCAAAGGGGGGTTGGGGGGCTGCGACGCCCAGAGGGGGAGGTAGCGGAGGAAAGGGAAAGGGGGGGGGGCGCAACCGGTCACGAGGAACCTTATCTTTATTACGAGGTTGACGAGCGAAGTTTAAGAAGCCACACACGTCTCCCGCTTTGAAAATTTCAATTTGACTTCTTTACAGTCGTTCAAAGACGTTTTTTTTCTCTTCGCACTCGCATTCGTGTCACCAAGTTGGCTTCTATTTCATCATTTGCACTTTACAAAGACAGTACGATGATGTTTTGCACCTCACGTATCACGAAAGGTTTATTTCATGTTTTTGGACGGACGGATGATTGACAGCTGGACGCAGCTCATCCATCCGAGCATCTTCTCGCTCGACGCCTTCACTGAACGGAAGTCAGTTTTGTGCAAATTTGGAGGCCTATTTTTCCCTTCTTTAATGAAAAAAAGATGGAAATAAATGGAGTGCCTAACCTCTGCGCGTGTGTGTATTTCCAACGGCGCCGTAATTGAAGCCTCCTGTTTTGAATTTGCGAGAATTTAAGCGGCGGTGGCGGCAAAGTGTTGAAGTCGTTTGCGCAACTCCACTTGCACTTGTAAAAAGCAATTTGCGCCCCGCTCCACAAACATGGCCTCTCCTTTCAAAGACGACGCCACGCAAACAAAAAAAAGTCTTTTTTTTCTTCCTTTCTTTTCTGCTTCTCCTCATGAAAATCGGCAGGGAGAAAAGAAAAGGCGAGGGCACGTGAATCATATTTAAAGGAGACGTAATATATATTTTTTTATTTTAACAAAATGTGAGCTGGTTAGCACGTCCGCCTCGCAGTTGTGAGGTTCACTTTTAAAAGCGACTTTGTGCGTGCGCACGTGTGCACGTCAGGTACTCCATCGACCGGCGCACCGACATGGACCGCGTGTTCGACGTGCACGCCATCAACGGCTCCGTCTTCCTCCTCCGAGAGCTGGACCGCGAGGAGAACGCCTGGCACAACATCTCAGTCGTCGCCTCCGAGTTCAGTGAGTCGACGCGTGGATTCAATACGTCCACAAATACGCCATTATTTACCAGATAAATTCAAGTCCGCAGATTTTTGCTCTTTGCGGCAGTGATTAGTGTAAAATGTTGTGCGGCAGTCATTTGTCACCATGGAAACATCCTCCAATCAAGCGCTAATTAAGGCGATTGTGTGTGTGCGCGCATTTCCCAGACAACCTGCATCAGATGAGCCGCGTGTCCGTCTACATCAGAGTCCTGGACGTCAACGACAACGCGCCGACCTTCGCCACCAACTACGAGACGTTCGTGTGCGAGAACGCCAAAGCTCAGCAGGTGGGCATGCCGCCGCCATCGTCGTGGTTACGCTTAGAGGGTCTCGGGACTTCTGGGAAGATTGACGTCATTAAGAAAGCATGTCATGATTATTGTTTTGTCTTACCGTGACATCATCGCATTCTCTCGAGCTCATAGCAGACGTCCATCAGGATGCAGGTGGTACTGGGAGACCTTGTTTTTTTGGGGGGGTTCGTGGAATAAGGAGAAACAAAGCAGCAGAGTTGCACAATAAGTTAGGCAAGAAGAAAAAGGCTTTCAGCATATCATTGACCTGAGAAAATACAGGAAATTTAATAAAGAAAATATTTTTTTAAAAAAGAAGTGGATCCAAGGTCGATCCGTGAGGAACGCCTCTCGGCTTTTGGACATCTTAATCATATTTTTGCCTTGGTCCTATTGGACTCATGGTCTTACCAGTGTTCTAATCCTTGTCAACTTTGGTCTTAGCAGTGTTCTTACCCATGTTCTTTGGTGTTCCAGAGAATCCAGACAGTGAGCGCCACGGATCCAGACGAGCCGGTAGGAGGACACCGCTTCTTCTTCAGTCTGGCTCAGGAGGCGAGCAGCAAGGCCAACTTCTCTGTCCGCGACAATAAAGGTAGTCCGCTCGCCATCTTCTCTTAATTCCTGAAAATGACTGAAGTTGTGACGGTCCCAATTTGGCGTGCTTTCAGATAACACGGCATGGATCCTGACGCGGAGGAACAGCTACAGCAGCCTACTGAAGAGCGTCTACCACGTGCCGGTGGTCATCTCGGACAACGGGAACCCCGTGAAGAGCAGCACCGGCACGCTGACGGTGCGCGTGTGCACGTGCGACCGCGAAGGCAACATGAAGCTGTGCAACGCCAAGGCGCTCACC
This sequence comes from Idiotropiscis lumnitzeri, assembly GCF_059441095.1. Classification (NCBI taxonomy): domain Eukaryota; kingdom Metazoa; phylum Chordata; class Actinopteri; order Syngnathiformes; family Syngnathidae; genus Idiotropiscis; species Idiotropiscis lumnitzeri. The sequence goes on along the minus strand of NC_142409.1, from coordinate 12,552,903 downwards.
GCCAGGGCCGGGCTCAGCACCGGGGCGCTGGTGGCCATCTTGCTCTGTGTCATGATCCTGCTCAGTGAGTATGCGGCAGACTTGTTTCATGGCTTCACGTGTTGACCGCGGCCGCCATTTGTTCGGGTCTAAACAGAAGTTTTAGACGCTTACTCATTCGCTGCCAGGCCAGCTGAAATAAAATGACTTTTTGACGTCTATATCCGTCAATGGCAGTGAAAGAGTTAAGAAAGAGGAGAAGGCGCAAAAGTGATCTCCCATCATATTTTCAAGATAAGAGGGGCCTGCAACAGAACCTCAAAAGTTCAGGATGGCTTTAACATCAGCTAAACATTACAGAAGAGTGGAAATCAAATGAAAAGATACGTGCACACAATATATGTCCCCAATGCCGTTCTAGTGAGCATAAAAAATACATCATAAATATTGATATCGGTTGCAGTCGTCGAGCAGAACGAAGCGGGTCCGTGTCTGTGTCGCACTCATCAGAGGGGCGCTTTGTTCAATTGTGATGTTAAGCAGCGACATCTGCCTAACAAATCCGTAACGCGTCCGAGCGCTCGCTCGCTCGCTCGCTGTACAAAGTCCAAAAACATCAGTGAGCGCTCGCCACATCAACAGGCGCCCCTCGGGACTCGGAGCCGCTCTGAGTTGCTTGTTTTGTGCCCGCAGTGATCGTGGTTCTGTTCGCCGCTTTGAGGAGGCAACGCAAGAAGGAGCCTCTGATCATCTCCAAGGAGGACGTTCGGGACAACGTGGTCAGCTACAACGACGAGGGCGGCGGCGAGGAGGACACGCAGGCCTTCGACATCGGCACGCTGCGCAACCCGGAGGCCATCGAGGACGGCAAGCAGAGGCGGGACATCGTGCCCGAGACGTACTACCCGCCCGTCCGCCGGCCCGCTCCCCTCCCGGCGCGGGACAACAACGGCGACGTGCGGGACTTCATCAACCAGAAGATCCAGGACAACGACGGCGACCCCACGGCGCCGCCGTACGACTCGCTGGCCACGTACGCCTACGAGGGCGGCGGCTCGGTGGCCGAGTCGCTCAGCTCGCTGGAGTCGGCCACCACCGAGGGCGAGCAGGACTACAACTACCTGAGCGAGTGGGGGCCGCGCTTTAAGAAACTGGCCGACATGTACGGCGCCGACGACAGCGACCGGGATTCCTAACGACGTCTCGCCGCGTTCGAGGGCGGGGGGACATTCGGACGGACCCTTTTGAGTGGACGTAGGCCGCGTGTGTCCCGTCGAGTGTTAGGGCAGGGGTGTCCAAATTGCAGCCCGGGGGCCATTTGTCGTCCATTTTGTCGCAGCGTATCCTCCAAAAGTCAGAGCTTGCGACATTACTTTTTTTTTTTTTCCTTTTCATTACTGCCATTAAACTTGTTTCACCTCACACGGGCAAACGTTTGCCCAAACGTAAGACCCACTCCCCAACGGGTGCGACACCCCTCCTTGGCGGCTGCAACGCCGACTAAATTGGTTTTCTATTGAGACTTCCCCGATGCAAAGAAGCGATTTCCAACGACAAGAGTCACGCCATTTCTTTGCGCAGTGAACGAAGACGATTGAAAAGCGGTTTGCACTTTCTGCTCCGTGTCAAGGTCGGATTTGTAAACGCATTACGTTAGCGATCCTCAAGTAAACGCGGCGAGAAACATTCTCGGCTTACTCGAGATTTGCTTCTGAATGTGGAGATTTGGGGGGGGGCGATTTAGTCGACAGCGGTACACCTCCACCCAAAAAAATAAAAATAAATAAATCAATCAATCCTTTTCACCTTGAGTAGAAAACGATGACGTCAACGCTGGATGGACACGTTTTGAACAAAGTTGAAGAATGTCAAAGCATTCTTCAACTTTTCTGTACACGGCCCTCGGAAGCAAAAGTTCGGACACCCCTGTGTTAGGGTATTGGGTGTAGGCCACGCCCACGTATATCTACCGATGTTTTTTCTTTTGTTTTTCTTGATGCGGCGGGCGCCGAGCGGCGGCGTACTTTTCCGTGTTTCTGCGCCAAACTGCTGCCGCGTATATCGTGATCTTCTGCTTGTGTACGTTACATGATACAAAACACTGTACAGCCACTTCACTTCCTTCATCTTCGTCCTCTCACGGCGCCCCCTAGCCTTCAGGAGCGGCATCGTCGTCGTCACGCTTGAAAGCCGCTGCGGTCCACGTCGTCACTTTGTCGAGCGGGCGACCAAAGCCAGCAAATCGATGTAGATGTCATCATTTCGAAAAACTCATCGGGAAAATTGACTTTTGTTGCGGCAGCTGGACGCTTGTTGAAGACATTTCAACTTTAATCCAAAAGGATTCTTCACGTGTCATTTCTCAGATGTGGAGTCCTTTTCATGTGGCTAGTCAGTTTTTCGTCATCGAGTAATTGGACCTCCAAGTACCAACGTAAATAAATATTTGAAATCAAGCCGTTCTCCAGAGTAGTTTTTGTCAAGAGAATCGTTGGGCTCGAAAGTTTGTCTCCGGAGGACACGCCCACCAAAGACGTCTGAAGAAGCCTTTTGGATTAAACATCTTCAGCAAGCAAGAAATTGCCTCCATTCAATTTTTGTGGATTATCGCGACCCGACCCGGCGGGCTGAGAAACTACACGGACGTTGCTTGTGCGGATTTCGGCCGATCTTTCCGGAAGTCCGTCCAGGTCAAGTGGTCCTGACTGATGATGGCGCTTGTAGATGTGTTTTGGTGCAATGTGGTAAGCAGATCACCAGACCCGCTTGATGGAACGGCCCGGCCCGCTGATCCAAAAGGCACCGAACGGGCGCTTCGTCCTGACGGCATCGCTCGTTTCCTTTTTCCACAAAAACGCTCGTCAAAGAGGCTTCTAACAGCGAACAACGAGCTGAAAGTTCATCTTTGGCCCCACCAAAGAGAGATGACAAAAAAAAAAAGGAAAAAGCAGCCTTAAAGAGACGTAACGATGCAACCCGAAGACGGAAGAATGAAAAGTGGAAGAATGAAGCAAGCTCGTATGCTCCTGGAGCATCCGTCACGCGACTTTGTGGCCGTTTTTACGTGGCGTGGTCAGCACGTGGTCATTCTGCTTTTCTTCCTTCTTCCAAACCCCGCCCCCCCGACCCCGACGCAAACGTGGTGGCGCCATCAAGTAGACGTGTGCTTGTCGATGTGTAGACGCCGTTGGGCCGCTGGTGACAAACGTGGTGGAGTCTCTGTGAGCGTAGAAAAAAAAAAGTGTCGAGAGTGGGGGGGGGGGGGGGGGGGGGGGGGGTTGGCGAGGGTAGGGGATCGCCGTCGCCTGGCGGGCCCGCAGCGTCCATCAGTTCTGCTTTGTACAACGTGACATTTTGTACTGGATATTTATATGACACGATTAAATATCTTCAAAAGCTGCTTCCTCGGCGTCTTCTCACTCGCCCGCCGCCCAGGAATTGGAAACGGATCGCATGACGTCACTTCGAGGAAATGAAAAGACGACCCGCTCGCTCGCACCGATCTCGACGAGGCGAACATTTGAAAAGGAAATTAGTAATTGCTATTTTTATGGCTCCGCAACCTTCTTGGCGAGGAAAACAGACAATTAGCCGACCTCTAATTAAACTCATCTCGACAGCCAATCAGATTTGAGAGGGTAAAAAAAAAAAAAAATGAACCCAAAGAAAGAAAAACAATTTCATTTGGATTATTACGGGGGATGAGTGTTGAGATGGAAGACAGATGGTGAACATTTGGCAGCGGACAACTTGAATTCATTATTCACTTGACGGGCAGACAACTTTGTTAGAATTTCATTTATTTACTTTCACATTCAAGCTTAAAAAAACGTTTGTGCGGCGCGGGCGCTCGCTTCCGCTACGATTTCATGCAGTGAAGAAAACAATCGGCTTGAAAACTGCCGTCCGCGTTTCTTACTTTGGGTTTTCCCGCCGTTTTCTGGCTTGGGAGCGAACGTGACGTCACCGGCGTGACTCGCATCGCGACGTTGCGACACAAACGGCGGCGAGTCCGGAGCGATCCCGACCGCTTCACTTCCTGCCGGCGTTGGGCTCGTCGCCGTCCTTCTCCTGGCGCTCCCGCTCGCGTCTCATCTCCTTCAGCTCCTGCCGGTACTTGCGCTCGATGAAGCGCTTCTGATGGGCCATCTGCGGGAAGTTATCTGGCGCGGCGGGAGAGAACAGAAAACGAGGGTGACCGAGAGGAACGCGTCATGCAAAAAAAAAAAAAAAACAGGCGTGGCGTAGCGTGGCGAGTGGCTGTTTAGCGGCGGTCTCACTTCGGTCCAGTGAGCGAAAAGATTGGAGGCGGTGCGGCCACGTTGTTCTTTGGTTATTAATGACGCCGTGAAATTGGACGAGCTTGTTTGGTGTCAGACATCGTTAATTAACAGACGAAGACTTCATGAGAGGAGTGACGCATTCGGTACCTGAGCCTTCATGGAAAGTGAAGGCGGTGGTTTGTGAGCAGAGAGCCAAGATGGCCACTGGCAAGACCCCACCCCCCCCACGTGGTTTTCCAGGGACGGCGGTTCGGACAAACAAGATGACTCGGTCTCGGACCGTCACGCTTACACATGGAAGGTCGCACTTGAAGCAAACTTTGCCGTCAAAACCGAGCGATGAACACGTGAATGCGCACTTGAGAGTGTTCAAAGTGGAAACGGGCTCAATTCCATGGAGAACGCCGAAAAGACGCGCCCGCTCGCGTTGGTAATTTGCACTCTGACCCGCAGACACTCCACAAACCGCTCGCGGCGCTTCATTCTGCTCGCCGGCGCGGCGACTCGCTCGTATCAGCGCCTCTGAACAGGTGCCGTCGCGTTTGACAAAACCTCAACGCTCGGATGACGATATGCAAATGAGCACTCGTCGTCTTGCGGGATGGACGCTTCCGTTATGGAACACACAGGCCGACATGTTGACCAATCTGGCTGAAGCGAGCGCGCGCCTCATCTGCATGCGGATGAAGTCCACGCGGCACCTGCAAAGCCACTTCCGCAACCCTTCGTCCTTCCCGAAAAATGCAAACGCCGTGCACAATTCCAGGAATTGCTCCCAAGGAGGTCCGCTTGGTCAATGTGACAAGTGGACTTTTGTCCAAATCCACTCGGACATTCAATTCCCCTTTCACAACACGTTTACGCCATCTGGCGTCGATGGCAGAGTGGGCATTTCGCAACTAACAGAAGCGGACGCGATGAGACGATTCTTTTTTTTTAAATAAATGAAAAAAAAAATGGCAGTTTTTTTTTATTTTTTTTTTTATTCTTATTCACGTGGTGGTCGCTAATAGAAATGCGTCGGAACCTTTCACTCGATAAAAGAATGAATCACTTCGTCTTAATTGCTGACAATAAATAAATAAATGGACTGTTCCCGCCTGTCTCCGAGCGACATGACAACGATCAATTGAAAGAAGCGGGCGTTAAGTCTCTCAGTGTGTGCGGAGCTTTGGACAAGAAAAGCTCCGTCTTTGCCCACGAGCGCCGCTGCGAGTGTCGGTCAACACGCCAAACGCACGCCAAACGGCGATGAAGCGGATTTGCTTCCACGGCAAAGGCCAAACAAAGAGCGATCCTTCACGCTCCGTTTTGCTCGCGTTACATCAGACGCTTTCATCGGGAGATTACCAGCTTTGCCGGGAATGGAGCTCTTGTGGAGACGCCGCCCCTTTTTCAAGCGTCATCGCATTGTCAGGGAAAGAGAAGGGCGAGCCACGAATGAGAGCGGCTTAATCCTCTCTCGTGGTTTTATTATTTATTTATTTTTTTTAAATGTCGTCTTAGCCCAACGAGCGCGTGGAGCACGCCGCCCGAGGCGCCCGCCGAGGTGGTTGGCGGCCGCCAACGCCTTCCGCCGGCGCCGGAATCACTCGCCTACCTCGCTACTCGTCGCCTTTTTCATTGCTCTTCCACCTCGCCGACCTTCGGCGCTCATCGCCCGTCTCGCCGCCTTTTGGCCTCCATTTGTTTTCGCTCACGTTTAATTCTGCTCTGATGTGTGCAGGCAACAGGCGTCAAAACGCGCTCCGTCAAAGTACGATGTGAATCAGCGGCGCCACCAACGGACACACACAAAAAAAAAAAAAAAAAAGAGAGAAAGGCCGTCTGAAAGAGCCCGCAGCTGTCGGCCTCTTTTCCAGCCTCGTCTTTTACCTCCGACATGGCTGCAGTCACATATCCTGTCAGCCTGCACAAAAGTGGACGCCTTAAATAAAACATGGAAATGTATCCTGACACACAGAGTGCAGCAGCCGCCGCGAGCCGCGAGCCGCGAACCAGCCAGCGAGCGGGAATGTTCGGGTCGATGTCGGCGTGCGAGAGGAGCCCGGGCTGAAGCGGACGATCAATGACACCCGAACTCGTGTCCTTGATTAGGGACGTTGTAGCCACAAATGACGCGCAGGCCTCAAACATGGGCGGCTCTTGATGAGTCGGGATGGGACCGTCACACACACACACACACACACACGCATGCTCGGAAGGTTAACCGTTACTCAGGACGTCAACGGATTGTATAAAACGAGCAGCGCTAAAAGATGTCAACAAAATGTCCAAACGGATTCCTAAGTTGCCGCAAGTCGACGGATATTGTTCATAAATGGCGGCTCTCTTATTCCGCCGTTATAGAAAGTACGGTAGGCGCACTAATATTAAGCCGTCCGAAATATGTGCATTAATATCTTGGAATTATGCAAATATGTCCTGCAGAAAGACGCCGGCAATATCGCGCTAATGTCGGCCGACGCGCGACGTGAACTTCTTCTTCTCCGCAGCAAAATGAGAAGCACGACAAATATCGGAGCATCAAAACAAGCGCATTCATAACTTTGAATTATGCAAATGTAATCCAGGAAAAGAAGGCCGTCATATTGCGCAACTAAAAATCTTTGTCAACAAGTTAGCAACGTGCGCGCTTAAATTGGACTAATAGAAAGAAAGCACGCCGACTCATTTTGCTCAATTACGAGCGCTAATATTGTAGCGTAAGCGTGTGAGTTCAACGAGCCGACGTGAAAAGACGGCAAGCGGACTAATCAGGCCAAGGCGTGACGGGCGGGAAGCTCGCGAGCAGCCGTCAAATGTGACTCGGGGCAATCAAATCTTGACCTCCGTTTGCTCACGTGCGCACCTGCGACTCATTACGGACTGGCGCCGTAAATCATTCAAAAAGAACAAACAAAGATGAAACGGATGACATCATATGTTCGGGTTTGTTTCCATCATGCGCCGCGCTCGCTCGGACGGAGGCCGAGATTTTTTTCATTTGTCAAGTCAAGTCGGCTAATTAGCATACAGGAAAAAAAAAGCACACACAAAAATAATGAAGCTGCTCTTGGTGGAAATTGAGGTGGGTGAAATTCTGTAGTCAACTCATTTACCGCCATTGACGGCTAAAGACGTCAAAGATATATTTTTTTTTTACTTGGCTCGGAGTGAAAGAGTTGAATTTCTAGTTCGGCGCCAAGGTTGACTTGCAATTATTTTGGAACTCTGTGGTCAAGTTTTCCGTTTTGCGGCAAAGCAAAATGCTGCAGTGCCTAATTCTTGGGCCAGTTCCTCATTAATGTGAACATTTGAACATGAAGTCTTGTAACGACTTGACTGTGCAGAGAAGGACGGCGGTTTTCTTCTTCGAGTGGACTTTGAAGACAAGATGGAGGGAAAAAAAATGAGCGAGGGAGGAGAGACGCCGTGAAGACGACCAAAAGACGAGCGGTGAGCTCCGAGCATCCCCGAGGGCGCGAAGATGCAAAGTGGGCGCGGCCCCGCGCAAGCACACCAACGCCAACGCCCGTTTCAACTTCCTTCAAACTCGTATTGAAACAAAACCAAGGGCAAAAGTTGGCGTACAAATTGCTGGCAAAACAACAACAAACTTCAAAAGTTCACACGCGTGATTGGCAATCAAACGTCCTCAATTCATAACTAAATTGGAGTTTATGCCAAAAGAAAAAAATTTAATAAAATAATTTGCATGTTTTCTTTTTTGAGGGAAGTTTTTGAAATTGGAGATAAAGTTTGAGAACATAAACAAAATTTTTTTTGAAATAAAAATGTTACATGCGTGTGTGTGTGTGCGTACTCACATTTGTTAAGCGCGTCCATGGCAGCTCCCATTTCCGCCTGCTGGATACTAAACGAAAAAGAGGTAAGGTCTTTAGCATATTTTGCCCCAAATGCAATGGAACGAGGGCGGCTTATTCTTATTTGTTTGCAACAATGACAGCGAGCAGCACAGGCGCCACAATCAGGCGGCTTACGGGACACCTTTGGCACCCGTTTGCGGTTTTTTGTTTTTTGGGAGTCAGGAGGCTTAAGTGCAGCAAGGCACAAAGATCCAAACTCATCTGCACATGAGCTTGCTTCGGGCGTTTGCGTTTGTGACCGATTCAGCCGCCGCCAGGCCTTGAAACCCGAACACCGACTTGAAACCCGACTCGCAATCCGAAGGCAGATTCAAATAAAGACTCCGATCCGGTCTTGAAAGAAAGCCTCACTGGAAATCATCAACATGGTTGAAAAAAACTCAAAACCGGGCTGAAAAAGAAAAACATGTTTGAATCCCGAGTGCAAAGCTCAACGTCTGAAAGTCGAATTTGCGTCCTTTCAAAGTGCCTTGAAACTATTTGGAAGTCATCGTTCGGGAAGCCGACGCCAGTCTCGAAAGCCTCATTGTGGCACCTGACTGGAAGAAAGCAAGCCCGGCCGCCTGCTCGCACCATCTGCCCGCCGCTCCCGTTTCTCCAGAACGCAATTTACGTCAAATCAATAATGGATCGATTTATTTTCATTGTGCATAATGCGTCTCCCGATAGAATGGGGCCGACGAGAGCTTAATTGCGGCAATAAACGTCGGCGCTGAAGCGCCGCCGTTACTCTGCGGCCCATTAGGAAGGAGACGGCGGCCCGGCGGACGAGGACGTCGCGTACGCCGGTCACGAGGAAGTCTGCCGTCGTCACCTTCATCCTTGGAGGCGGGTCATTACTCGGGTTGCGCAACCGCACTTTTGGCGCCTCTTCCAATCGCAACGAGGAATCTTCGATGGCACTTTTTGGAGGTCTTAAGTATCGCTGGCCGGTATCGCTCAATACCTCAAAATAAGGTCGGTATCGGCCCGATACCGATTCCTGAAATCTATACTTGCCTATGCTTAGCTTTAATCAAGGTTAGGGTTTTAAACGAGGGTCTCAAAATGGGCATATGAGCCTGGGATAGGGTTTTAAACAAAGGTAAGGTTTTTAATTTAGGTTTCATAAAGAGTTTGGGTCTCAACGTAAGCCTTGAAACCAGAATTTGTGGTTCATCTAAGGAGTAGGGTTTCAAATTAGGGTTTGACAGGACAGTTTTGGAGCCGTGTTTTAACACCAGGTTCAGATTTTACACAAGTGTTCGGGTTTCAAAGTCGTGTTGGGGTTTCGAGCCGGGGCTAAGGGATTGTTTTCAACAAAGGGTGGACTTTAAGGCTTGAAATTTGGGGGTTCAAGTCAAGAATTCAAGAATGTTCGAAAGTGGGGTTGGAAATGAGGGTGCGAAGCGCGCGCGCGCTGACCTGGGTCCTTTGCCGCAGCCGATGCGCTCGCCCTTGAAGTAGACGGCGACGGTGTAGGTGCGCGCGTGCGACGGCCCCACCGTCTGCAGCGTCCTGGAAAACACAAACACACACGCAAACGTCAGCTGACATCCAAGCAGCTCCACCCGCAGGCGACGCTGAAAAAAAAAAAAAAAAGTGGAACAAATGAAATGAAATTCAGCCCCAAGAACACGGGAGGGCGCTTGATTTGAAGCAGACCTCAACGCCGCATTCAAAATCAAAAGCCGACTTTGATACTTTGCTCAAAACCTTCATTTGAAACCTTACCACTATTTAAAACCCTGACCCTGAAGCTTGCTCGAAACCCGAACTCGGAGCCAAATTTAGAACCTTAAACCTTGACTTGAAACCGTGCGAGAGTCGCCCTGTGCTCTGAAGCATGTTTGCCAGTCGCCATGGCAACAACAATCGAAAGGTGACGGCAATGGCGAGAACGACGCCGGCGCAAACAAAATCCGCCCGACGACTGCGAGGCTAAACACGGTTGATGTCGCTCACTTAAGAAGACGACGACGAAGAGCCGTCGGCCGCGCTTCTTCAGCGGGGAGCGACGGCGTGAACAAAACTCGGCCGATGTTTGAAATGTTAACATTTGCATAAACTGAATTATTCACACGCAATTGACTTATTTGCGGCGAGCACGCGATCCATTTTTCATGCAACCTGGTCACTTATGACAACTCGTCAATAATTCACCTGCCGCTGCAAACGAGACGCGGCGAGGAGTCGCCGAGGCGGGCGTTCGACGGGGCGCTCGTGAGCACCGCGCCAGCATCGAGAAAAAAAAAAAAAAGCCCAACACGGAAAATTTGTTTAGAACCAGAACCCGACTTAAAACCATGTTTGAAGACCGGAACCTTTTGAAAGCCGAACCAAACCGTAAATTCAGATTTGTATCCAAATCCGAACCGTTGACTTTACTCCTCGAAAGCCTCTTTTAAAACCAGAGTTTGAATTTCTACCCGAGGCTTGAGAACCTTGCCCGTTTTTTTTTTTTCTTCCCTTAGCGCTTCATCGCTGATCAAACCCAGTTTGACACGGCCAGAGCAAACCGTGTTTGTCCGTCGCCATGGCAACAAGCACGGCCCGAAAGCCATGCTTCGGCCTTGACCTTTGTGTCCAAGGGCGAGGGCGTTTCTTTATCACAACCGAACGCGGCGGCGGTCTTCGTACACGTTTGCCAGCCGGGACGAGGAAGGAGGAGGAATGCGAGCGCTGACGCTCTTTGTGAAGCTCCGATGCTCTGGTGAGGTCAAACTGGAGGTGGGGAAGCTAAGCCAAAAAGTGCGCCATGCACTCTAGTCTTGTTTTTAGTTTAAAAAAAATAAATAAATAAAATGTTGATTTGATTGAACTTTTGTTTTTTGACATGACTTACTTGTAGAGCGGAATGTCGGGTTCCTTGCCCTCCGTCCTCAGCGTCAGGCAGCACTGCTGCAGCTGAGACTTGGGGTCGTTCCAGTCCTGGTTGAGAATAAACTCCTGCAAAAAAAAAAAAAAAATAGAAGAAGAGAGACGCGAGGAACGAACAAAACTGTGCGCTTTGCAGTGGCTTTTATTTCATTTGTGCCGCCGTGGAAGCTCCCTCCTCACGTGGAGCACTCTCCGTCTGGTCTTGGTCGCCCGCGCCGACAAATCACAGGCTACTTAAGACAAAAGGCCAATCCGCGTCCAGAAATACCAAGCGGCCGGGAGTGTCCCAGGTGTGCCGCCCTGATCCAGGAGGGACTTCTAAAAGCTCTTCCATTAACAGCGAAGAAGCCTTGTCATAAAACGGCCGACTTTGAATCCGCAACTGTCTGCTCCGATTAATTTTCCACAAAGAGTGCTGCGGCTGCCCGCTCTCTCGCTTTATTGCTCGCAACCTCTCGGTCTGTGCCGCGCCGCACTTTGTTTCCCTTTTTCTCCTTCCCACTTCCTCATCTCTTGGGCAGGCGGCGGCGGCGACGGCATCGGCGGCAGCCCATCGAAAAGAAATGTGGCTGCTTTGTGCTCGGACTAGAAGAAGTCATTATAAGGGAGGGCCCTTCATGGCTTCTCTGTTTCCGTCCAAATTGGATGAAACGCGAGGCCGCGCAACTTTGGAAATGAAGCGACGACGCCGCAGAACCCGGCCGGGCCCGTCCAGAGTCGGCGAGTCTCCCCGGAGAGGCTCACCGAGACGGCAATTAGGCCGACGCATCAGACCGCGGCGGAGGCTTCACAAGAGGAGGCCGCCGCTTTTGTCGCAGCGTCGCGCGGCTGCCTTTGCGGCGTTCCCACGCCGACGCCATTAGCGCACGTTTACGCTTTGCGAGGCCGGATGATGAAGTCGCGCCTCGGCCGTACATTTGCACGACTGCGGCGATTTGAAATTGACGTTACTCTTTGCACGCGTTCGCTTGTAAAAAATATACAACGGTTTAGGAAAGTAGTACATTAGAAGCAACAACAAAGAGTTCAATGACTACCGAAGGATTTTTGAAAGTTACTTGAGATGTTCAGATAAAAACGGATTTATGGAACTTACTCCCATGCGATACAAAGTCCGAACCCGACGTCACCCTCCCATCCTGCGTCGGAACCTTCCACAAAGTACAGCGGGAAAATAACGCGTCCTGGTCTTCCTCCGCACGTGGAAGCGCTCTTCTGAATCAACGGCAAAATAGGCGACTAACAAGCCGGCAGCAGATCGCCGGCAGCGCGGCGATTCCCGTTGAGGACGACCAAAAATAGCGATCTGAACGCCACACGCCGCCTTTGCGTCAATGCTCGCGCCATTAGGCCAGCGCCATTAAGGCCTCACCCAATTGGGCACACTCAGCGGCTCATTGATCAGGCGGCGCCGACGGCTATCAATAGGCGCTCACCTTCAGTCGAGGGAAGAAGCAGACGTTCATGAAGGTGTGCACGAATTCCAGGTCCTTATCGATGTAGAGCGCCGCGATGAAAGCTGCCAGACAGGAAAGGAATTTCTCTCAGGGATTTTCGGGAAGTTTATGACATCGGCAGAGCAATTGTGCAATCACGAATGACGGATTATGTTGGATTTTAGGACAGTAAACCCGTTATTCGACAGTATAAGAATGAAAAAAAAAAAAGTTTGATGATTGCCAAAATGAATAATTTAAAACAGTAGTTTCGCAGAAATATTGACTATCAGTACGAATACCGCTGAATATAATTTCAAACTGGCTTATAAATGATTCGATTTTGAATGAATGCACCAGAAACGGACATGTGGCAAAACTCTGTCACTTCCACTAACAACCCAGGCTAAAGTTAGCTCCATTGCATCCTACCTGCGAAAATGTCAAAAATCGATGGCTCAGCGCTTTTGCTGCCAGTTTCAGGCACGCAGAGAAGTCAAAAGCGAAAAGGAGATGGAAGATATAAGCTGAGTCAAAGTGTGCGGCCCATTTGAAATGGAAGCTGCATCTGGCCAGAGAGGGAAGATGGGTAATATTTGCTCATATGCGCAAAAGAGGCGCGCTGCCTTTTTTTTAAATTTTTTTTTTTATTTCCGAGCTGACCCTCGCCTCCTTCCCGCGCTGCCAATTACCATGGCGGCCCGACGGCGCGAGCTGAAAGGCAAACGATGGGAGGTGTTTTGTTTTTATCTTTCCCTGCATCACTGATGGCTCCTTTCTCTTTGGCTGCACTCGCCAAGAGATTGATTCTCAGCATGCTGCAAGCACTTGATGATGACCATTCTCCTCCGAGTGCTCCACGATACTAACAATCCTAGAAAGAAAAATGTGGATGTCCTTTATCTATGCAGACTGGATCTTTAACAAGGGCCGCGAATCGCAGATGCAATATTTTTGCAAAGGTTTCATGCATATATTTGTGATAAAGTGACAATTGAGGTAAGAAAAATTCCAGACACAATTTATAAAAAAATAAAAAATTCCATAAAATAAAAATTATTTAAAAAAAAAAAAAATTAATTAAATAATGTTATATATATATATATATATATATATATATGTGTGTGTGTATGTGTTGCTGATTTTGGAGTGCTTTGAAATAAAAACAAAAAAATAAATATTTGCTGCTGCATCGATATTGGTGCTGAGCAGTCAAAATAATAAGATTTATATCGTGCCTCTTGCAGGGAGCCGAGAAGAACACTTAAGTATAGGTTTGACGTGGCATGATGAAATGTTCCAAAGTGTGGAGAGCATTAAGTGTTTGGACTGGGAATAAAAAAAAAAAAATGGGGCGCCTCAGCAAATGAACACAATAAAGACAAAAGTATTTTTAGACGCCACATCATTTGTGTGATTGCTCTTGCCGTGCAGTCATTTGTCCAATTGTAGAAGGCGACGCAACACAACTAATGACCGTGTTTACATGACGTAAGTCCCACACGCGAGCTGACGAGCAGTAAAAATGAAGATTTAACGACGCGTCTCGTCAGCAGCCCAAATTGGCCACTTGTTTGTCCGCGAATCACTCGCCGCGTCTTGTTTATTTATTGTGCCGGCCAAATCGTTTTGAGTCACACTCCAGGAACGGCGGATTGGAAAAGAAAATATTGAGCAATAACGAGCGTTTTAATTAAAAGCTATTGAATGCAGACGCGCCGAAGCAATCCAGACATGATGGAGAAAAGTTGGCGTTCGGAAACTTGCTTTTTTTTTTTTTTGTTTGTTTCCAAATTTGTCGAGCTGTGCTTATTTGAACGGATGCGCATGCACGTAATCAATACCGGTCCAACTGTAATACGCTACTGAAAACGGACACTTTTGGGATATCAACTGACAACTAAACGAGCATGTCATCTATCAGCCGCAAAGTTTGACACGGCGTGGCCTTTGATCTTCAGGGTAACCACAGCGGTAGAAAAACTAGCGGATTCCCGGACGATTGAATGCACGCTGCGGCCACTACATTTCAAAAAAAGGAAAAGATTTTATGTTATTACACTGTAATTACCAATGTTGTTTGCAAGCCTGTTTTGAATGTTGTGTCACCGCTTAGCTTGCGGAGATTCCTAAAGCAAAGTCGCGGGGGTGTTTTTAATACACAATTTTTTAATTGCCAGCATCCAGCCAACTAATTTTGAAATAATGCTTGCAAGTCGAAGCAAAAAATGAAAAATGGGTAATTGGCGGCGGCCATTTTTTAAGCCTTTTCTCAAATTTACCAACAGCAAACGTTGACTGGGGTACACTATTTAACGTCTTCATTTCGTACTTGATTCATTTAGATTTTAACAGAGTTTACTTAGAATGAATTAAATTTGATGCAAAAAAAAAAAAAAATCTGAAAGCGCCGGTTGGTACGTACACTCCAGCAAGTCGGCCAGGGTCTTGGTGCGGAGCGCCACGGGCCTCTTAGTTTTGTCGTTGGTGATGGCGAAGTCCTGCATGCCGAGCTCCACCGCCACTTTGGCCTGCGTGCGGTTGTTGACCAGCGAGCTGCGCAGAAGCTAACACAAAACACAAAACACAAAACACACAGTCGGAACAGGAAGCGTCATGCGGTCGTCCGCTCAATTAAATTCGTTCGAGGGACCCGATTGACATTTTTGGGGCCAATTCACTCGCTGGATCTTTTGCTTTGCGTCGCGAACCGCAAGACAAAATGGAAACACTCGCAAGGAGCATGAAGGACACGCAAATAATCGCAAGACTGGAACCTTTTCAACGGAAACAAAAAAGTCAGCTGTCGCTACGCTACATGAAAAGGATCATTTTGTCTTCCATTCAATTCTTGCCCACGACAATTTCTTTGCCAATGCCGTTTGCTGACGTGTAGCGTTGCGATCTAAACATTTTCTGCATTTTCTGCTCGTGCTCCAGATGAGGAAAGTGTGACCACTGTAAAGATCTCAAATTCTTTGATATTTTCAATCTGACTGCGCTGCTCGTGTCCAATTTGCCGCGGTGCAAAATGTCAAGGAAATTACGACAAAGCGACTCCAATTCCGCCAAATGCGGTGCAGACGTGAGGCCGAGGAGGAATTAAATGCAGGATTTTATTTACTGGGAATAATTTAGGAGAAATTTCTTCCTGAAGAATGCACGAGCGCAATCCAGACATCTTCCGGCGCGATGAAGGTGCTGATCCTTCTTCTGATTGCTGGGCCTTAACGGAGATTTTGTGCTCCACCGAGGGCTCGTCTAGATTGAATGCGGTTATTTGGCAGTGTCTCCAGAAATTTGTACGAACGGACGGATGAATACATGTGATTACGTGTTTGTTGTTTTTTTTTTAAGTACATAATAAAAAGGTGAAAACAAAGCGGTTCTCTCAGTTCTGGCAGGCTGTCTGCGAATCATACGCCACCAATGCGAGCGGGAAAATTGCGAGCGTCTTCCTGGCACCAACGCGGCAAAAATATTCCCGTCTATCACTCACAGCAGACAACGTGGCACTCGAAAGCGGTCTCGCCAGCCCAAAGCCTTCCATAAACTGGCTGGTCGCATTTCAAAGCAAAGCAAAAATGTGAGCCCCCCTTGCTCTTTCATTGTTCTCTGACGGACAGGCAGGGACTCATGGTCAACAACGAGGCACTCTTAAGTCGCCACACCAAACCGGTCCTCACGTCAAATCCAACTTTTAAAAATCAACTTTGCTTGCGCTTCTGTCACTCGCGGTCGACAACGAGGCTCTCTACCGCGCTTATTTCTTTACCGCCCGAGTAGAAATTTTTCCGTCAACTTGGCCGACAAAAGCAGGTTTTCGCTAGCAACCGGCTTCCGGATTGGAAAACGAGCACAGCGGAACAGCCGAATGAGGCGCCACGTGAAATTATTCATCACAGGCAGAAATGGTAATTCCACAGTAAATGTTTCGGGGAGATCGCACGTCGCTCTGGTAAATATTGTATGCTCGACTCGCGGCAGAGCGGACGGCGTCGTGTTCTGCCGACTGAGGTACAACATCCACGTCCCCAAAAGGAAAAAAAACAAACATGTTAAATATAGCTGCGAGATGCATCCACGGAGGGAAGGCGGCGGGGGGGCAAACAGAATGCAAGATGATGTGAAGCTCTCTCGCACACGCTCGTTGAAGAGGCGCTTTTATTGAAATCCATTTCAGATGTCGCTTATCTCCATCGGGGTGGCTCGGCGGCGGCGATCGGGCCTCTTAATGCAGCCTGACGTCACCACGGTGGGGGGCTCTCGCTCGCTCGCTGCTTTCAGCCCACTTCAAACGCCGCAGCCCGCAGCTGATCGTCGTCGTCGTCGTCAGAGCGAAAAGAGAAACGCTGACGCTCGCCAGAAAAACAAAAAAATCTAATAAAAGTCATAAAAATGGCCTGCCGCGCCTTTTCAAAAGGTGCGACGGCTCGCTTTTGTCGAGGCGCTTGACAGCCTCGACGGGAGGAGAAAAATGCCGACAAAGACGCGCGGCGGCAAACCTTGCGAGGTTTGTGTCCCGCGACAATTGACGAGGTGCGGCAAAGTAAACATGACGGGAAGGAAGAATACTTACCTGACAGACAATGCGGGACTGAAAAGACTGACAGGAAGTCGACAAGTGAGGGAAAGACGTGAACAAAAAACGGCGAGGAGATCAACGAGCGCGCATGTAAAAAGCGTGTGAGACAAAGGTGTCAAAAGAAGGAATTTCAAAGCTAAACGTCGCCGCCCGCTGTTGCAAATGTCTGACGGAAAGTTCAACGCGTCCGTCATTCCGAAAAGAAGAAAAGCGCCCGACGGCTGCCGAGACCAAATGTCGTCTTTTACGCTGCCAGGCTGTGATGTCATCATCAGACGCCAATTTTGGATCGCGTCGGAAACGTGGAACAATAAAAATCTTTTCTCTGCTGCTTTCCATAATTCAAATTGTTTTGCGGTTTTTGCGACCCCTGTTGTGAATTTTTTGTTTTTGTTTTTTTTTGCCGACGCACGAGTCTGTGTGATTTCGAGCTACAAACGGCTCAAACTGTTTGAACCTTGACTGAATTGTACGAAATGCCCCCCCCCCCCCCCAAAATGTCAACAAAAATAAAAACGTTTCAATCTTGAAATCGACGCCCTTTCTCTCGCATGGTCTCTACTAAAGGGCAGCCTGTTGGAACGTTGGCTCAATTGCAGCTTATCGAACGTTGCCGGTCCATAAATAAGCACAAAACCTTTCAGAATGCTTCCTTCCGATAAACGAGTCTCGAGCTTACTCAACAAGAAACACTCAATAAAGTTGCGCTCGGGATGCTTTGTGCGAGGCTACATTCCAGAATTAAAAAAAAAAAAAAAAGCTGAGTCAGGAGGGCGGGCTGATCCGTTTTGGCACCGACCGATTTTCAACTGCTGCAAAAAAAGTGTGAGAAAAATTTAAATGAAAACGCGCATGCCGGGCACTTGACCCTTTTTGACTGGTCAGTCCCTCGCCCTCCAGCTGCGTTCCGGCCTCGACCCTCCGGCTTTAATCGTAAAAATTGTCGACCCCCGCCCCAAAAATGGGCCCCGAGTTGGACTGCCCAGCTCTGCTGAGCTGGCGCTTTTACGCTGCCAGAAGTGTTCACGACGTAACGCCATTTCCCCGTCAAATTTCCAATGTAGAGTGTCAAAAAGAAGCAAAGAGGCGGCGCGCTTACGGTCAGGTGTCCCTCGTGGTGGTCGGGGAAGTGGATGAAAAGATACTCGGTGGCCACCAGCTGCATGATGGAATCGCCCAGGAACTCCATCCTCTGGTTGTGGCCCCTGCAACGACAGACGACACACGCGGTCAATAGCCAACAGTCAGAAGCCGAGAACGAGAAAAAAAACTAAAAAACTTCTTCAGACTTGGGCTTCAAGTCCATGAAAGCAGCAGGAGAGAGAGAGAACAACCTTCTGCTTCTTATCAATTCCAGAAAGGAAGACGTTTGGCGGCGAGCTTCGCAAGCAGGCTGGATGGACGTGAAGAATGCTACTGTAGCGGCCATCCGGTTAAAAAAAAAAAAAAAAAAAAGGAGCATTGTCGATGGAAGGTAGCATGCAGACAACGACACAGCAGCCGTCCATCCGCCCATGCGAGCTGCCGGCGGGCATGAGAGAACAGGATTGCGGAGGAAGAGGAGGCTGACATCAGAGAGAGGCAAAACATGTCGCAGATTCTTCTTGGCTTTCTCGGACCGCCGCCTTTTATCAGCTGTCCAAATGCGAGAGCGACTTCAGTCCGATCAGGACGTGCGCCGCGGGGGGGCGATTCAACGTTGCTTAATTGGACTGATTATTCATTTCTTATAAATAATGTACGGAAAGTTTACGTTTCCACAGGTGGGCGCGCAAGAGGGTCTTGTCAAGCTCATCTGTGAAATTCAAGTGCAATGCGCTCATCAGATAGCGAGCGATTATCCGCGGCGGTCGCTCGTAGAAAACGTTTGTCGCCGTTGTGACAAAAAGACCAGGCAGATCACGTCAATGAATGGCGAAGGCCGCGTAAAAACGGCAATCTCGCTGTGAGTCGCGGCCGTTTCTTAGTTTTGTGATCAAAAAGTCTCCTTTTACAGTCGGAGGTGTCACAAAAGCGCTAAATACGAGCGTCAAACTCAATGTTTTCTTTTCACCAAGAGCTTGATTTGTTCACTTTGTCGTCAGAAAATGACATTTCTGGTAAAACGACCCACGCTGATTACTAAAGAAGAGAACAATTCTATTCTACCGATACATGTGCGGGTCTTGAACGAGCCGTCCAAATGCTCCGAACCGGGCGACGAGGAGGCTTTAATTATGCCTTTACGATTTTTTCCAACTATTTGTTTTGTGGCGCGCTCTGAGATTTTTCTGGGCTCAATAAAGGTCGGAACTTGTCGGCTGGCGAGGGACGGCCATTAGACGTGTCGCCGTGTCAATCATATTTAAATGATGCCCATCATATAATTGAGGCGCTATTTGGAATTCATTCATTCACTTGCAATTTTTTTTCTCTGTTTACCTCAGAAAAGGAAATGCAGCACCCATTGCCCTCCGCATCTTTAGGAATAATTGTACCGTATTTATTTAGATTTTTTAATCTGACAACAAATACTTGGGCCCCCATTTACTTGTCACGTTTTTAATTAAGTCTGATAAAGTCCATTATTTAAAAAAAAAAAAGACTTTTCCTCAGGGCCACATCATTTTTTAATTAAAAACAGCTCAAAATGATTTATTTTGTATCATATCAAAGTCCCTGGTGAGTCACACCTCACACTGGCGTTCAAAACGTGGGCTTCATATTTGCAATGTCTGAGGAAGGTCTCGAATTAGTTGGGATTTAATTTAACATATTTAGTGACATTTTGTCTGGCAAAATCACGCAAACGTTTTTTTTTTCTTTTGCGGCGCCCTCCGGTTGGGGATGAAATTATTCCCAACCTCCTGACTTTATAACGCAAAGTGTTCAAGATAGACAATGCACTGCCCCGTCATAACGCCAGGCCCCCTCTAGGGGGCGCACCCCCAGTTTGAAAACTACCGTGCAAAAGGGTTAAAGTTAAACTGATGCTTTTTTTTTTCGTCATGTCATTGCACACGTCATCACGTGACTATTGGCCAATCGGACAAGGTGCCAAAATTATAAACAATGTGAAGAAAATTGGACATTTTACGGACATCTTTTTGTTTGTTTTTTTAAATAAACCAATTTATCAAAACTTAAGCAACCAAATTAAATGTGCTCCAGGGCCCAATTACATTTTTAAAAACATATATATGAGGTAAAAACAATAAAATAAAATAATTAATTCTCATCTTTATTATTTTTAATGAATTCAATTGTTATAAAACTAATTAATAAATGCTGCATTATTTATTTGAGTAATTTTCCATTTGCAATAAATGAAATCATTTGAATGAACCAATTTAAGCGGGAAAACCAATAAAAAAAAAAAAAAAAAGTTAATTGATTGCAACACACGACAGGACCGTTGATTACGTAAACATTCCGGAGAACTGATTAAAGAACTGAGCAGGCCGCACTTAAAAGGGCGAAACTTTGTCTCCGCCATGCTAAAATGACTTTAATAGGCGAGGAAGGAGCGGCGGTTTTCTCGAAGCAGCAGCACATTTCTTCAGCAACAAGGGGAAGAGGAGGCAAACGAGAGTGGGGGGGGGGAGTGACGAGGCGTTGGAAGCGAGGGAAAAGGGAGGTCAGAGAGGAAGGCTTTGCTGTGCGAACACTCTCGTCCTTTATTCACTGGCACAATGCGGCAGCGAGCTGGAGGGGAGAGACGGGAGGAAAGCGCCGCACTTCCGCTTTGATGTGAAACACCTTCATCAGCTCGGCTGAAGAAGAAGAAGAGGAGAAGGAGGAGTGCGAAGTAGGGCTGGCTGCTCGCTGCAATGGGCGCCATTTTTGGAAGCCGACTGAAGAAGACAAGGAGCGAGCGCTTTGAGGATAAATTGCAGCGCGTCAAAACTAAAAGAAGGCAGACTTGCTCCAAGGCCCAACAACCTCAAAACGTGCCGTCTTAACTGACGAATAACAGCGTGCCGCGTCAGGCGGTTCCACTCCAGCCCTGTAGGTGGCACTGATTAACATTGCAAAGCCACATACAGCAAACTTTCTTTTCGACGGGAACGAACCAAGTCACGAGCAAACGAGCGAGTGAACTGAGATACAAATGAAACGAGCATACAAACAAGCTAACTAACATACAAACTACCTAATTGGCAAACTCACTCACTCGAGAAAAAAAAAATTAAAAAAAATTAATAATCAACAAAAATTGCCGTGGATTGAATTTGATGTTTCTATGTCAGTTAAAAGCTACAAAAAAATATATAAATATACAGGAGATAATTCCAAAGGCACTTTGGTGTGCCCACAAAAATTCCTCCCATTAAAACTATCGAACCCATGTTCAAGATTTCAACATGCAAACCAACACAGAGCGAGATGGAGAAATGGTTGCGGCGCTAGCGAGCTAAGAAGACCGGCGGCCAGTCGAGGGTCCGCCTCTCCACAAGGTCACCTCCCACACTTGCCATTTTTGAGGTCACTTTGTCCTTTGTCGCCAGGCGAGAGGTTTCCAGGTCAGCCGGCGTTCTGTCTCCTCATCTGCTGCCTACGTGATTGTGTGACCTCGCTCCATCTCGTCTCACCTTCTACCTCTTCGGCTCGCTTTCGCTGCAGCTCGACCCACTTTACGCTAACCTTTGCTCTTTTGGGAGCTTTGGCGCCTTCAAGAAAATTTCCACTATTTAGGTCGACCTACCTCGAGCCGGTGTTGCGCTCATGAACATAAAGAAAATGCAAGCACTTTATCTCAGTTGTTTCGTTTGACTTTCTTTGATTTCAAATCCGTCCACACGAAATAAACATTCTCTCTACGTCGTTTAAAATCGTGCCGCCATATTTGTTCAAGATGCCACTTACAGCGTGAGGTGGTTGAAGCCCACCGTCCGCAGCGTGAAGGCTCGGGCCAGCAGGCGCACGTGCGTGAACAGCACGCCGATGGACTCCTCGAAGTTGGTCAGCTTCTGCAGCACGGGCGACGTCTCGATCAGCTGACGGTCCGTCTGAGGCTCCTGGACCTGGTTGCGGTTTTTTTTTGCCCACAAACAACATACAGTCAGTCTCATAGGGAAAAAAAAAAAAAGAAATTCTCAAAAGAATATTCCAGCGCCATCGGTTCACTGCAGGACAAATCATTTACATACGGACGGCCTTCAACCTTGACAGCGAGTGAAGTGGACGACCATCCAAACTGTCACAAAAAAAGAGATTAAGGCTGACCCACATGTCACCTCTTGAGAGTGGAAGACCTCTCTGGTCGCCTCCGGGACGAATATGCACGTGTCGACAATCGGACGAAAACTAAATAACGATGACATTCTTGCTCGAAGGAAGCCTCGGCTCTAAAAATAGAACGGAGTTGATGGCTTCAATGTTGCCAGAAAGTACACGGACGATTCGTACGATGGGAACTACCGCGACACGCCATTTAAAGAAGAGAAACTTTGGAAGAAAGGTCCGGGGCCGCTTTGCTCCTCCTGGACCTAGACGATTATATTGAGAGTCATTCATTTCCAGTTGAGAGTAAAATCATGCAACCATACTGGGAGCCAAAGCCTTACATTCCTAATCCCGATTGGCCCAGTCACAATTGAACAAAAATCGCCAATCGGGACGGTTATCCAAAATTTTGGGCGGAGGGAAAGTGCAACGGGCACAACGACAGCCGTTGACCGATGACGCAAATTTTTTCAACTCAATTCTCTCCAACAGGGCCAAAAGGTCTCAAATGGAGCAAATTGGAGTCGAGTCACAAGCGGCCGCACCACTGGGCGACGCCTCCGAGCGTAGACCGAGAAGAAGAAGAAGCCACTTCCTCAGTGCAGTCATTCCCCCTGCGAGTGTCCTGAAATCAAACATGCGCCGCCTAAAGTGTGTTTTTCCCTCCGCCTCAAAACAAACTCAAGAGATGGAATCTGGTCGTCATTAAGTGCAAAGTCAAACCGTTCCCTTTCTCCTCTGGCCGTCGCGAGTGACTCAAAACACTCCATTAATGCCGGCGTTGCGAGGAGATCCGAGCTTTGATCAGGCTTTAAAGGCCGGCCGGCCGCTGCGGATCGGACGTCAGCGTCAGCCCGAGGGCCCGCCGAGTCCGGCAAAAAATAACTCATTAGAAAAACAAGTCATATGCTAAGAAAATATGTATATGCATGTTTGTTCAATCAAGATGGCGTCCTCATGGGCGCGTTAATTAGCCTACGAGAGACGTCTAATTGGTCTCAGCGTGCTTCAAGCGCGAGCTTGACCGAGACATCCTTTTTGCCAGGAAATTAAGGCGCGTTCCCGTGACCTTGTGGGCTCGCTTCATTAGCCGTTAGCTGTAAAGCGGCGCGGCCGTCAACAAGAAAACGGCGCCGAGCTCGTCCTCGGGCTTTGTCTTTACGTGGAAATTGCAAATAAACGACTTGAGTGTATTTGGGAGTGTATTTTTAAACAGCCGACTTTTTAATTGGAACGCTGCCGGTAATGATGTCACGACTCCATCTTCCGACACGTCAGAAGAAACATTTCATTGCCGTCACTTTTTCCACCCTCCGTTAATTAACGGAAGGCGTTTAAATGTCACGCATCGCAACTAACGACATCTGAAGAGTTCGGCACTCGTGGGCGCGAGCTATCCTTGGGGGTAATGGTCAGCGACGAGGCTTCAAACGCGGCGGATGAGGGGGGAGAACTGCACTTATGAAAATGTAAAAAAAAAATAAAATAAAAAAAGAGACACTTTTGAAGGGGCTTCAAAGCCTCACTTTCAGCTCAGCCCGGAATCGAGCCAGAATGGGAGCCTCGGTCCAAAAAGTCTGCCGGCCGGCCGGCGAGAGCAAAAGGAGACGTTTTGAAAAAAGATTGTTAAAAGTGAATTGACAAAAAGGTTCCAAACATTTTTGGCCCGGGTGGTCCAAATGTCACATGGCATTGTTCTTGCACTCAGCAGCAGTTCCACTTAACGAGCTTAAGTGGAATATCGTTTTCTGGTTACAACCGAAAGGACAAAAAATATTTTCTTGATAAAAATCAAAGAAAGGCTTACGATTTTTGGCGCAGGGCTCGGCTCTCTTGATCGACATTAAACCTGAGACAAAATGTCACCGTAACTTGCGCTCCCATTTTCGACTCGCGTTCACGGTCGAAAAGGTTCCGCGCCGCTCGGAGACGTTTGGAAAGCTCGGCCAGATAAGCGGCGCGGCGCTTAATTATCCTGGAGAGTTGCAGGTGATGATGCCGACGAAAACGTCGAGCACGCCGCGTCCCGTCGCGTTTGCGAGGGCGCGTGGCTATGCTAAGCTAATGTGCGCGCGTACGCCATCGACGGCGCGGGCATAATTAAACGCCGCGGCGAGCTGCCACGGCTGCGCACTCAAAACTCGTTAAGGCGAGGCCTCGTTCCCCCTCGCTCGAATTTCCTCCTGACGGGAGGCGTCGGACGGCGAAGCCTGCTTCGCGCTCACAACAGACGCGGACGCATTCAAGCCCAAACACGGAAAAGGCCGTCATTAATTATTCAATAAATCGTCAAGTCATTCA
Organism: Idiotropiscis lumnitzeri; assembly: GCF_059441095.1. Lineage (NCBI taxonomy): Eukaryota > Metazoa > Chordata > Actinopteri > Syngnathiformes > Syngnathidae > Idiotropiscis > Idiotropiscis lumnitzeri. Next base: position 12,528,386 of record NC_142409.1, on the reverse strand, counting down.
ACGAGACAAGCCAGGAGGGTTTAAACTGCTAAATTTGATCTGACGGAACAAAACGTAGCAAAACTTGAGAGAACGCGCACTCAATTTAACATTCAATAGCAGCTCAGATTAATGGTTGAAAAAAATGACTGATGCTTAAAATAAAACTTATTTGTCACTGTCTCAGAGCAACGAAAATCCGGTCATTGCAAAAAAAAAATAATAAATAAACCTCTAGCGCAATCGCACTTAGCGCTAAGCAGATGCTAACAAAGTCAGAAAAATAACGAAAAAAAAATGTGGAGGTAGAATCGACTCATTTTGGACTCATTGCAAACAACCGAATTATTTATTTATTTAATTTTTTTTATTGTGCTCAGACAGGATGTTTTCCACTGCGAGCCTTTTGTTTCGCTCACGTATGCAAAGTTTGGAGGTTTAATTTCTCTTTTACGGAAAATTTGAACAGAAGCGTTCCAAAAAAATAAAAATGTCGGTACAGGAAAAAAAAAAAAAAAACAATCGCAAGCTAACTCATGAGGGCAACATTTTGTAAATCATATCACCACATTCTCATGTAATTAGAGCTGAAACGGTTTCACAATATGACAAAGCGCGAACATGCGCATATTACACTTTCAACTTTCGCAAATCATAACCACCTTAATTAGCTTCTGTGAACCGCGGAAGCCACGAACCAAGCGTGCGAAACCAACGACAAGATGACGCTACCTGAAAACGATGCGCAATACCGCTTTTCATGACGATGACATCGCGCCATCCCAAAGTTTTCTCAAGCGTGACTCACATGGCAGAGGAGCGACCACCCGTTGCGGTCACGAGGTTTGCGGCGGCAGGCTGCAAACAGCCGCCGAGGTTGCCGTCACACCGCAGGGAGGCGCCGGCGGCCCGACCCGGGCGCTCCACCCTGACCATGCCGGCCCGCAACTCGGCAGCAGAAAACAAACACGAGTGCCCCTGTTATTTTGGGCCAAACGCGGATATGCAAAAAAATTTAAATAAAAAATGCCCGCGTGGAGCCCACGAAGGGAAGAACACGCGGCGTCAAGACAAAGAAACGCTCGCTCCTCAGCAGCACATCAGAGAGCAGGAAGCCCGGCAGTCCCTGTGGGGTCCGTGTGATCCGGGACTGTAATCCTGTTAGCGCATCTTTCATGTGCTCTCCCCAATCCTAATTTCAACACAAACACCCTTGACGTGTGCCGCGTTTTGTGGGCAGATGATGCAAAGGCACTCATGACATCAGCCACAATTTGCAAAGAGGACCGAACGCCGGGGGGGGCGGCAAAAACCTCGCAGACGCTTTTTGGGGAGTCGACCGGAGGGAAGACAATAAATCAAAGGAAGAAAAAAAAATGGGTACCTGCAGAGGGTGTGACGGGTAGTGGAGCCAAACATCCTGCAGGTCCTGCAAAGAAAAAAAAAAAAAAAAAACAGGGTTACGTGTGTTAATACATCAAATTCTAGAAATGTGGAGCTCGGGCCAAAAGGGGTTGCACGGTCGTAGACGGCACGATTCAATCAATAAATCATCAGCGGCAAGCTCGGCCCTTTTCCGGTCCGGAACAGAACTTTTGCACCGAGGGCCTCGACGGAAAGGATGAGGCCATTTTCGGAGTCAAGGACGAGCTCCGGCCGGCGTCCATCTTCAACATCTTTTGAGAGGCGCATCTTAGCCCGGCGTAGCGGGCGCCGCTAAACTTAGCATTAGCGCTTAGCAACAAGAGCCGGGAATGTGATTGCGTAGGTGTGCCTAATGAAGTGGTAGCGCGGACCCCGACGGCTTATGTTTCAATTACAGCCGTTCGCTGAGACGAGGCAGACAATGACTAAGCCGGCGTGGAGTGGGGATTTAAGAATAACATGTTTTCTTTTCTTTTCACCCCCCCCCCCCCCCCTCCCTACCGAGACGGCTGTAATTACCGGGTGCGCAAATCAACTGCAGAGAAACGGAAGAAACGGTGTTGCGACGGCATCTTTAATGGGATCTGGAATGAGGCGCCAGATGAAACTCAACGGACTCCCCGTCAACATGGCGCTTCAATCAAAGGAGTCTTTAAATCAGCGCCGGCCGGCACGCCGGGATGGCCGTTCTCCACGCGGGACCGAGGGGCCCCTCCATGATGGGGACATCACGGGGCGCCGCTCCGACAAGGTCCGGCGCTCGCTGACAAATTGGTCTCCGGTCGCACGCTGCCAATCAATCCATCAAATGTAGTCGTGCAGCAGAGCGATCGATAAAAGATGGACCGGCGGATCGATACGCGCATGAAAGCCACCACCGGGTCCCAAAGCGAGCGCGTCGTCAGCGAATGAGCAAGGTGAAAACTCATTTGGACGCTTTTGGGCTCGCGTCGCCGTGTGGGCGGGAAACAGGAATGTGTCGGGACAATGGCGAGCCGAGGCCTTCCTGTTACAAAAAAAAAAAAGCAAGGACGCCAAGCAAAAAATGCTAAACTTTTTGCTCCAATGTTGAAAATATTACTTTTGAAATTTAAAGTTGGCATGGAATTAATAAATGAGCGAAACTAGAATGTCACTCAAGAGCTGATCAATCTTTTCTTTTTTTTTTTTGTAAAATGGCGGCATTCCCGCTCCTGTTCACGCCTACGGACAATCTAGTGGAATTTCAAACGGCACGCCTGGTGATCCGTCATGCCACAGTGGTTGGCAAAAAAAAAATTGAAAAAAGGTGATCACAAAAAAAAAAAAAGATCCCTGAAACGGCTTCAAAAGTGATTTTGGTGCGACTGAGAAGAAATCTGAGGGGCGTTGTCGGGAAGTGTCATTAAGCACATCGGAGTCGTCAAAGAAAACTTTCCATGCTTGTGCGTGTGCGCGTGTTTGAGAGAGAATTAATGAAAGTACGAAGATTGGCCAATGGGCACAAAGTGAATTCATCAAAATGATGATTGCGCCTCCACAGAGGGAATTCCCCGAGGACGGCGCGGTGGCATTAAAATCTCCTCTGCCGAGTCCAGGTTGGACGGGAGCGACTTGCGAACGGCCCCGCCCACCACCGCCGCCGCCGCCACAAGCGCGGGCTGTCATTCTCCCCACCGAGGCTTTAATAACCTCCACTGTGCCGTCATTAGACAATTAGCATCTCAAATTTGCTCCCGGCTTGTTTGGAAACAAAAGGTGACGTGACGCCGGAGGAACGAACAAGAAAACGTTGAGATCCGCTCAATAATTTGCAATCAATTTCGATTCAATGGAAGAGGCCCGCAAAGCAAAATTAGGAAATTGAAGAAAGTGAGTGACGGGGTCAAAAGTGGGAGTTCACATGCGCTTTTCAACTTTAAAGTTAGACGCGTCAGGGCAGAAGCGGTGCAAAACATTTTCAAGGGTAAAATTACCCTCGAGTGATGATGAGCGGAAGGAGAGCAAGAGGGAGAAAATAGTCAGCATCTTATTGTTGCAAGACGAAGAAGGAGGAGGAGGAGGAGGAGAATTCACTCGGCCAGGTGTGAAGACATTTTCACCTTGAATGGGGGCGGGGGGGGGGCTACACTTTGCCTCTTGCATCTCATTAATTTGGTAATGAAGCCCACTCGGACGCTGAGCACACAAATGGATTTTGCACAAAGCCCAAATATTCTGCACCCCCCACCCCAAAAATAAATAAATTAATGGAAAAAAAAAAGATTTCAAAACCAGCCACGCCAACCCACCTCGCCCACAACACCACCCAGACGGCCGTCCGCTTGCCTCGCCCGCCTGCTCGCCGCGTCCATCTGTCTCCTCCTCGCAGCTTTGTGCAGCAGAGCGGCCGTCGGGAGGATTCGGCGAGGACGGGTTACAAGTCAAGCTATTTTGATCGACAGGCGCCGCTAACTTTCAAAGTTGTCCGACTTTTGCGCAACGTGCTTCGCTTTGGGTTTTTACGCTTGTTTTTCATGCCGGGAAGCCATTTTTGTTGACTGATTCATGAAATAATTTTTTCTTTTTTCAGATTATTCTTTTGTTTTTCTATCGGATTTTTCAGCGGCCTAAACTCAAACAGCAACATGACATAAATGAGGGTTAAAAATTGCGGAGTCCCACCTGGCACCCCTTCGAGGACCCGATTTAGTTTCAAATTCAAGCCGGCTACCGTTGTAAAGTCCGTTAAAGAGACTTTTTTTTCCCCCAGGCTATAGAAACTATTTTAAATGCTTCTTTGGGATAAATCTCAGGCTAATCCCCGTCAGATTAAAAAGGCTCTTATTTAAAGGGGATTACCTTTGTGACGGTGCGGAGGAAAGCCCAACAATAAAAGCTTTAATGAGCACCGATTGAATACGTCCTCACGGAAGATGAATATCGGCGTACTTACCAAGTTCAAATGTCTCCACGTTGAAAGTTTAATAAGAACGGATGAAAAAAAAAAAAAAAAGCCGAGCCAGAAGACAATAATGAAGATGGCGAGTTGAAATTGGTAAATTGAAACATTTGAGTTGAATGAAGAAGATCACTTTTTAATCCTTGAAGCCATCTCCAGCTGCTCTGACTTTTGGGAGATGCCATCCATAATTCATGATCATTTCCCCCCGTAGTTTGGAGCGCTGAGATGTTCAAATATTTAGTCGTCAAACTTTTTTTGATGTGCGGCGTCAAACATCTTCTCAGGTCTGGATCAAAAGACTCGGCCAAACCACCTCGTGTCTTGTGTGGCTTTGCGAGTGTGCGCCGACTTGACATCTGACGCACTCTTTTAATTGACTCGAAGCATTCGTGGCCAAGATAAATGCAAATACTAAAGAAGCCATCAATTATTCATGGTTGACAATCGCGCGCACACACAACAGCAGGTGTCTTGCGGCACACTGCAAATGTTCCCGCTGCACTTCATCTATTTTTCACTTTTGACTTCTTCTTCATTCTATCTTGATGTTTTCGTTTGGCAAACGAGCCCAAGGAAGTGAGGATAAATGAAAATGAAAAAAAATAAATAAAAAATATTAAGGACTTTCATTGGTTATATCGTTATTATATCGTGTCGTTTAATATCGATTATGAACTCATTTGTGGCCAGGATTTTTATTTTATTTTTTTTTTAACTCGGGTGGTCGTGAATGAGTTAAGTCCAAAGCAGGTGAGGTGAGGTTAAAGCGCTTCGTTTTTTTTTTATCTTTATTACGCTTCGGGCAACCGAACCGCCATTTGAGTGCTCTCGCAACAAATTATTGTAACTGGGATTTTCTTTTTTTAAACTTTGCCATTTTGGTTTGAAGTAACATCATCATCATTTCATCGGAATGTCCTTTATGAGGAGACGCACACCAAAAAAGTGGCAAGAAGCCATGTTTGAAGACACGCTGGAAGTCGGCCATTTTGGTTTGAAGGCAAAACTTGCGTACCCGATCTCATTTGGTTCCGAGCTTTCGATGTTGCGGCTGCATCTGCGCATATTACTTTGCATTATTGAAAGCCACTAAAAGCAAGACAACTAAATTAAATCTCCATCTCAAAGTGCAGAATGTTTCAGATGCCACCCCCCCCCCCGGCCCCTCCTCGTTCTTTTCATCCAAGAGCATCAGTAGTCAAATAGCGTCGGTTGAAAATAAATATGCAAATGTGAGCCATGTTTCATGTCTGGATGCATTGCTTAAAATAATAAGAGCAGACGTTCCAGCTGTGAAGTTGCGTTTCCTTTCTCAAATCGTACCGCGTGTCAACTTGTGGCCAACTTTCATCTCCCTGTGAAGTTTTACTCGCAAATGAAACGCCGATGTTTATGACGCGTCTTCGACCGAGACCGGAGTGCGTTCGTCGGGCTTGATCGGGAGCGACAGAAAACAAACACGGCTGACGAGATGAATAGAAAAGATGAGACGGCGTGAAAAATTACCTGGCCGTTGAAGAGAAGTCGTCCGAAGAGCTGCCGGGCCTCGTCCAAGCCGCCCTCCAAATAAACGGCACCTGCGCCGGACAACATTTACACTTGAGTCATGTGACCACTTGACAAAAAAAACAAATCCATCCAAATCATGTCACGACAATTAACTCTTACGTCCTACTTTTTGGCGCCTATATCCGTCAATGGCAGTAAATGAGTGAACATTGAAAATTGCGTAACGGGCGCAAACGAATGTTTGTCATTTTGAGCCCTGCGATTGGCTGCCGACCAAAAGTCACCCGGCAGCCTAATGAGGGCGAGCGCCGCACAAAATGGATGAAGAAATTGCTTCATTAGAAGGCAAGGACTGCTCCTATCGCTTTGTCGTTTTTAGGACGCAAAATGACCCCGAGGGCTCGTGCGAAGACGAAGGCGGCAATAAAAACTCCACCCCGCCCACCAGAGATGATTCGCATTTGCCCAACTCGGAACTATAAAAGTCACAGCAAATACTTCAACAAATAAAATAACACAGCTTTGTTTATCCGCCTTGGAAACAAAAGACATTTTTATGCAAGCAGCGCACACCCAAGCAAGACAAAAAAAAAAGATGAGGAAGAGAAAATAAATTGGACAAAAGGACCGGTCCAGAATGTAAGAACGCTGCTGGCAGGGCGAACATCACAAACGTGTCTCTCGCTCGCCCGCTCACTCGTTCTCTCTCTCTGTTGGAATGATTTGCAGCATCTGGCTCTCTTTTTTTTTTTTTTCTTCTAGCAGCAAGTCAGCGCTCCTCCGCCTCTTTTGTTCTTTTACTCAACTCGCCGCAACTATCAGAGTGCCTTTAAGCGGCGCGCAACTTGCAACCATCACACTTAGGGCGGCTCATTCAATTTGGAAAGTAATAAGCACCTGGCAAATTGGGTATACAATCATGCGGCCCTTTTTATTACGTGCATAAATGAGGCGCGGGGAATGGGCGCGCACGAGAGAGCGAGCGGGGAAGGCGCGAGCGGCTTTCATGGAAGACATCAAAAACATATGAGGGATTCATCATCAGGGAGGAAAAGTGCTTTCAGATGGCAAACAGGCCATTTGCAGCGCCGTGCGGCAAAAGCCCAGAAAGAAATACAAACAAATGACAAACACGCAATGGCGAACACTAATAGACGCGCGCACACACGCGCGTGAGGCTGGGCTGGCGCGTCCTTCGCCAGCAAACTGCTGGCGTGGAACAAATGTTGTTGAAATGTGATTAAGTCTACTGACGACTTGCTTTGACCCGGTGAGACGCAGCCTGCGGCTCACTTGTTGCGCGCACGCGTCGTCGAGCTCAGAGCTAAAAGGGCGACATTGGCGGCAAAATGGGTCGTTTGAACGCCACGTCCTCGAAATATGCTTACGGTCACGGTTTGAAAAAAAAAAACAACATAATTGTCATGTGGGCTTCGCTTTGACGTCACTTGATTGGAAATTTTGCGTGAAGACTCAAGTTGTGAATTTCTTTTTTTGGGGACCAAGATTTTAAGGGAAATCATATCTCGAAAGTTATTGCCTTCATTTTGGACGACCGCTTGTCCTCATTTTGGAGTTGCGGCAGTTGCAGCGGCTCGCCAAGTTAAGTGGAAAGGCGGGAAACCGGACCGGTTGCTCGTCAATTGCAGACATGGAAACAATCTAACGAGAGCCAACACCGTCGCAAAGCCAAAAGCAGTCCAAATGGTTTTCCAAATGCGTCAACGTGGATATTTTGAAAACAGAATTGGCAAGCGGCCTTGAGATTTAAGTTGGAACTTGAAGACTGAGGACGTCGAGGTTGGAGTTGCACCAAAATTCACATTTGGACGTTATCTACAGCATTTGGTTGCTTTTGAAGCGCTCAAGAAATAATGTTGAGTTTTTCAAACGCTCCAGGTATGTTCTTTTTAACGGGGCGGCCATTTTGTCACTTGCTGTTGACTGAAAAAAAAAAAATTTTCTGCTGAATTCATATCCCGCAAAGTACGATTTTCCATAACATTATTTGCAACGACAATTTTCCCCTTTAAATGGGGCAAAATCGTCCATCCAGCATTGTTGTTATTATGCCTTTTACCAAAATGGCTTTTACGGAAAGGCGTACGTGTTGGCTCGTCAGCCGACGTCACGTTCATTAATGTAGGCTGAGGTATTCGCAAGAAGCGTTTTTTTTATAACTAGTCACGCGGCACGTCGTGCAGCCTGGACGTAAACGCTGCATGAAAAGCAGCTCACTGTTTAAGTCCTTTCAGATGTGCGAGGCAAGTGTCATTTTGTCTGGGGAGGGCGTGAGTCGCGACCGCATGAAGCTCTCCGGGATGCTCTCCGCTAAGTATCGGCACTTTGTGGTTTCTTGCAGAGTTTGACAGATGTTGCCTCTGGAGACCAGCTGGGAGACAACATTTCAATGGCTTTTAACTAACACTCATAAGATATTTGTGTGTGTGTGCGTGGAGGGGCTGAGTCGATGAGGGCGTGTCCAGGAGGCAGTTAACTTGATTCTTTGATGACACGACACATTCGGAAAGCTCCCCCAACGGATGCGTCAAAGTCATCGAAACACAAACTTTTTGTGAGTGATCACATTTTCTTAAGTTCTCCCATGAAGGAGCAGAGGGGGGGGGGGGGCGGTTGAAACGAGGAGAAACCAGCGGAGCGCCGTGGGGGGTTTGAAAAGGTATTAAAAATCTGAAAGCAACACCTTTGGTGTCAATCAAAGGGCCTTTGGATGAAGAAAGCAAGATATGCAGTTAATTCATGACAAGGAGGCAGGAAAAAAAAAAAAAAGTGCCCTAAAGCCATCCCATAAATTGCACAACTTGGTGCAATCATTAAACGGAGACGTGTGAGCGCACCGCGGTCCGGCCCGGCAGCGGCGCCAATTAAAGATGCCGGCATCCCGTTTGCAGAAGAAGCATGACCGGGCCAAACCGCCGCACGGCTTCCACAGCTGGACGGCGTTAGCGCCGCAAGACTTCCCTCGTCATCGACACTTTGAAGGCGCTCGCTTCCTTTCCATCCAAGCGCGCAAATGTCTCGATACGACGAAGAGGACTCGTAAAAGTCGAGTTTGAAAATCCGTTCTGGATGTGTGAAGATGTTTGCTCACAATCATTTGCGGGGATAACATGAAACGACTTTTCACCATTTGTGTTTCGTCATTTTGGGGGGCGTGGCTAAAAGGAGGTCCACGTGACACGGCGGTTGTGGCGCTCAATGGCGACGCGCCGGTCGCTTTGCCGACAGCCCAACAAAGCATCTTCCACCGTTTGCGTTCGAGTGCCTCGTTGCGGCCCCCCGATGACCCGGCGGCATGTTCAATCAAGTCACGGGAGGCTCAAGCAGGTCGCGTCAATTTCCCCAAATCGTATCGCTGTTTTTGATTGACAGTTGCGCACGGCGTGGTTTCATTCGCACGCCCCGAGTGTCCGGATTGCTTTGTTGCGTTTTCCCCATTTTGAAGCCCCAATTTAGATAGTCAGCACTTTTTTTCTTTTGACATTTGTCAGTTTTGCCAAACGTGGACGAAAATTATTTTCCTTTTCTAGTGGCTGACATTCCTGATCCCTTTTTTCTTTTTTTTTTCAGAGCGAATGCGCACAAGGTTTTTAATCAGTGGCAGCATTGAGGCCTCACCACACAAGGGCAACCTCCGCTAAAAATTAACCTTCATTCTTTCTACAATGGAGCGTTTGTCCGCTTGAAAGGAGACAAAATATTCCGATGCACGGACACCTAAGCGCTCCTCGATGGATCTTAAAAATCATAAAGTGCGGCATTCCGTCAACTTTGCCACGACGGGCTTTGCTCAGTGCCACCATTAAAGCGGCAAACGCGAGTGCGACGGCGAGCCAAAAAGTGGACGATGGTCAGCGAGACACACGCTGAAAGTTTTCAGGAGAAGGCTTGCCTCTAATGAATGTCCACATCTGTCAGAAGCCTCATTCCGCCGCGCCACGTTTGGGAGCGAGAGCCTTCCGTGACCACGAAAAAAAAGCGCCAGTCAGCGGCGTAGCAAACACCAGCGGCTGACAGTCACATTAATAACCCAGAATGAATTATTCAAAAACGCTCAGACTCTAATCCATCAAATAATATATTAAGCTCCCTCTCAGCTCAATGCGGGCTGAAGCGGCAGACGGACGCGCAAAACAACACGCGAAAGAGCGAGCGACAAAAGGAGTCGGCGCCGTTGCAACATCAAACAAGTCGGAGAAACAAGACGGACCCCAACGCCACTCTTCCTTCGACCCAAAAAAAAAAAAAAGGACATTTTTGCAGCGACAATTGCTGCAATTAACAAAAGGAACGGCGCTCGCACGAATCTGATATTGGGCGAGCGGGAGATAATCCTTTCTCTCCGTTCTTTTAATAGGAAGAGCTTAGAGAGAGCCCTCACAAAAGGTTCGCCATCTGTGGCTGCTGGCGGCGTATAATCCACAGATCAACCGTACAAGGAAATTAGGGCCATCAAAACAGAGCGAGGCCCTCTTTTCTTGGTCTTCGCCAGCTAGCGTGGCTTTCTCTCAATTCCTTTCAGTCGCAAGGAAGCCACGGCAGGCTTATCCGAGTCGAGGACCTGAGAGGCAAAACGGTCGGGCGAGCGTTTCGATGAACACGGCGAGTGGGTTGGTTTTTCTTTTTCTGCAACACCAAAGAGGTAAAGTGGGCGCCGCAGAAGAGGAAGGTGTGCGGGCCAAAAGAGCCCAAATGAGAATGGCCCACTCTGGCACAAGTTAATGAAAGCGAGATTTCCATTCAACCCTTGGAATTATTCAGGGTTGCAGGGCAGCCATTTGCATTGCAGATGTCTTTGCTTTCCATTCTCTCTCCGCCAGAGAATTGCCCTGCCGCCGGCTCCAGATAGACGCCTTCTCCGCTGCGCCCATGCAAAGCGGCAGATTATCTGCCACTTGCGACGCAGCGCAGGTTCAGCGGTCACCGCGCCGCAGAAACAAATAAAACAAAGGTCAAAAAACATGCACGCCGACTCAAAATGTTACCAGTGCGTTCTATTCAAAGACGCAGAAAGGAGGAAAGCGGCGGCGCGCATTTGCAATTCGGCACGAGGCGCGCTCGGCCACCGGGGCGGATTGGACGAATCAATCGAGTCATTAGGAATCGTGTCCACGGCGGAGGACTTAATTAATACTTGGCCCTGACGAGGATGTCGATGTCACGACCTGGCAACGGGCTCGACGGGCTGCGAGAGAACGGAATGACAAGACGGTGAACGGCGGCAGAAGAAAACAAGACAAATATATGAATCGGATCTCATTAATTAAGGCTCAGCGGGTGCGCCGCCGCACAAAGAAAGAGTGTCAACGTTTTTATCCGAAAACACATTCGGAATATCAACGAGAACAAAATGAAAATGTCTTTCTGATGTCAGCGGAATAATTTTACATTTGACAAACTACAAACTATTTGACTAGTGGTGGTGGTAGTTTGTAGTGTGTGTGCACATACATTATGCCATCGCTTCTACTTCTGAATTTAAATCACCTCCGCCATCTTTTCTCTCTTTTGTCGATTAAACATAAGAAACGCTTTGAGCTGCTTTGAAAGGTTCGAATTTCCAAAGATCCACCGTGTCCATTTCGGCAATCCAAAAGAGGCCCAATGCTGCCATCTGATGGCCATAATTATTTTTTTTTTCTTCACGGCTTTCAGATCAAACCTTAGCAGACTTTTCTCCACATATTCTTTTAAAGAAACGTAGATGACGACAATGTCCGTCGCCGGTGCTCGTCATTAGGGTTGCCATTGACGACCTTCCACCTCGTTGGTGCTCAAAGAGTTAATTGAAGCTGCCTCAACAAGCTGCAAGGGAAGAAGAAAATAACAAGATCCGGAAGAAACCAAATAAGTCTTTGTGACGCTCAGTCCGGTACGGGGCGTTAAAAAGGACATCTCCAAAAGTAAATAACGGAGAATTGTCGCCTTGCTGAGACTTGGGGAAAGTGTTATTTGTTATTTGGGGGGTGGCAACAGTGACAGCATGACTCATCGCCTGCGTGGCACGTCTCCCGGCTAATAAGAGCCAAAGCCGAGATGAGAGCGCCGGAAACGAGGCGAGCCGAGCGAGAGCACAAAAGACACGCGGAGCAAGTCGGAGACGGCTCGCTAACAAGGTCTCGAAGCCGGCGTTTGAGCGGCAAAACTGAAATGAAGATGACAAAAAGTCCCAGCGAGAGAAAAAAGGCGACATCAGACGGGAAAGTGACGCCCTCAAAGGCGCGTCACTTTTCCTGGCGTCTGCCGTTTTTTTTTTTTTTTGTGTGTGTGGCTTGTTTGGCAGCGTGTCTCTGACAGCACTTTTCCTCGCGCAGGTTCCCTCAGAACAGCGTGTTTATTCATCACTTTTATTAAGTTCAAATTGGAGATGGGAGGGGCCGATGAAAGCGAGGAGACTTCCAGCTTGGCGTTCTTGCTCGGATGCGCGCCGCAACGACAACGCCGCCGACAGTCACGGGACAGAATAGATTACCACTTTGTCTAGGCCGATAATGAACCCGTGACAAGTGCGGGGGCCCCGGGGCCGACAGGGGGGCCGCGATGCCAGTCAGCACTTTCCCCCCCACCGCCTGACGCGGGGAGGAGGAGGAGGAAGATCTCTCGAAAGCCGGCGCGCTCCCTGCTGCCGAGCGCGGCAATCAGGATCGAGATAAGATAAGAAAAGCTGCAGACGCTGCGGCTCTCCAGGAGGCGGGCCGGGTTTAGCTCGCCGGAACTGGCGCGCATGTATACGTGCGCGTGCACGCGTGTGCGTGGGCATGTGTGTGAGGCGACAAAGAGCAAGGGCAAAAAGGGGGTTGGCCGGCCGGTCCCGAGGTCATTCAAGGTCCATACAGCGACCGGGAACGAACACCTCTACGGGAACCGACGCTCGCGTGAAGGTTTTAAAAGCGAAAAGGAAGTCAAGTTTAAAGGGAACAGAATGGACAAAAGATCCAGCAAGATTGAAATTGCTGCCAAAATTCATCTGGGTGAGATTATGTGCAGATTTCTATACCACTAAATTGACTTTTATTTCATAAAATTCATAGAAAAGACATTTTCACCAATTAATAAATCAATTGTTACATTTTTACTCATAAAAAAATTTAAATAGGCAGTTGTTTAACTCATTCACTGCCATGAGTGTACTTTTTGACGTATAAATCCGTCAACGGGAGTGAATGAGTTAAGTGTAATGACAGTACATACTGTAGTATTCGTGTAGTGAACGCGTGCCTGCAAGGAGGTGGAGCTGGGCTGGCCGGTGAGCGATTGGGTGAGTTGTGGCCTACAGCAGCTCCTTGCAAGTGTTCGCTTCCGGTGATGGGCCGTAACTTGAAAAATTAAGTTGGGGGACTTCGCAAAGTTACAACTGTATGTACGATTTGTTATTGGGCCAATGTTTGGAGGTGTGATTTTTTTTTTATTCGTGACTCATTAAGAATGTTAATTGAAGTGTTAGTTTGGCTGTTAATGCAGGAGCTACATGGGCATCACTTGCTTTCACACTTTCCCTAAACCGTCTATTATTCATTTCCTGTTTTATAACCATTGTAAGGAACAGGTTGATGACTTTGCACGGAAGTGGAAGAAAACTGTCAACTATAGTTCAAGTTCAGAACAAAACTCTTTGGCGGAGGTAACCGTCTCACCGATGAGGGCCTCGAAGCAGTTAGCCATGGCGTGCCGCAGGTCCGACTCCCGGCACAGGTCCGGCCCGTGAGCGTAGAGCATGAAGCGATCCAACTCCAGTTTCTGGAAAACAACATCGGTATCAAGGAGGGCATTTTCTTTGCAAACCGAGACACCAAGTGGCTTCACCATCCTGCGAGGTGTTGGAAATGAAAAACGCCATTCGCATGCTAACCGTTAGCACCAGTCGTCTTAATATTGGTAAAGGAATAATATTCTTTGTGGGAAAAGTGTGGTCACGGAACAAATTCAATTTGTACCTCAAGGCATCACTGCATTTATTAAAAGCTGTAAGTTGTATGGTTTCAAATAAGCGGCAGCATTTTTGCAAACTTGCAAACCGCAACTTGACTTCCTCTAAAGCACCTCCAAAGTCCAAGTCGCCTCGCAGCCGACGTGCAAACAAACAGCTTAATTACGGCGGCAAACCGTTGGGGGTATGCCACCCGCTGCGACTCAAACGCCGCATTCCACGAAGGCTCCAACTTTCAAGTCCTTCATGCGGCGGATTGTGACGATAAATACACACATATAATTTTCTTTTTTGGGAAAAGATAATTACGAGTGTTCTCGAGCGGACGGTTGAACAAGTTGGCAACGGCGAGGCGCTGGATGGCGCTCGCGTCAGCGCGAGCGGCAAATCGAAACGAGGCCGACGGCGGCGCGGCGCTAACGCCGATTGGAGCGGCCGCATCTTTGTATTCAGCGGGGAGCCGCATGAAAGATGCGACTTTTTAATTGCTTTCGCGCACCGTCGCCGTTGTGTACTTTTGCTGGCGAGCCGGTCCAGCGAACTCAGCCAGCATGAGGAGGGAAGGGATGACGAGGTCGCCGAGGTTTGAAGCCCCCCAACCCCCCAGGCCCCTCCTCCAAAACCAATTACAAACCTGTAAGGCCAAAATTAGGGAAAAGAACAGACGAGGGGATGGCAGCTCAACAGGATTCCCGTTCTCCCATGCGCCCTCTTAAAAAGAAGCGGAATCTCAAACGATCACACAGGGGGTGCGAAGGGGTGGGGGGGCGACTCACCTTGGCAAGCATGGCCAAGTGCTGGTTTTGCACGATGGCTGTTCTGTAGGTGGCCAGGCCTCCTTCTTCCAAACTGGGGAAAAGGTAGTACAAGTGGACACTGCGGAAACAAAACACACACGTTCCACGGTATTCAGTCTCTCACCCAAAACTTTGAGAACATTTCGGGATCGTCTCCACCTCACCCACGACACGAATGACGATAAAGGACTGAACCGTCGATCGTCATTTCGAGGCGGACGGTTGAGTTATTCTCCGTCGTAATTCGTTGATCGAACTTTCGGTGATGACTTTGCGAGGCCCGAGCTGGTTGGAGCCCGCCAGCGGACGCGTCGGTGCTTTGGCAGCTGGCTTTCCGAGGCCAGCCGCTTCCATTTTCATTAGCAGCCGGCGTCGGCCAAAGCTGCGGCGTCATTTTGATTTCATCCCAATCACCAACAGCCGTTTAATTCCGCCATTTGTAATCAACGGCGGCGTAGGAACGCAGGTGGCCAAATTTGTGCTGGAATGTTGGCCGCGAAACAAAAGCGCTTGAAATGAATAAAAGCCACGGAAAAAAGATTATAAAGTTTACTTAGAAAAGGGCAAAGTGTGGGAAAAGACAGATCAAGAATCCTCCAATGTTTGTCCAATTTTTTATTTTTGTTATTTTGTCGTAAAATGGCTTAGTTAAAATGAATGTATTCCTTTTATGTTTTATCTCATTAAAAATTGAGATGATTATTTCAGTGTGAATGCTAAAAAAATCTTGGAAAATATTATTCATACGTCCGTTAAATAGCTTGATTTAAATTAATAATCAAATAATTACATACATGAAAATTAAGCATTATTGTACTATTAAAATAAATATTTTCTCATATTCATACACGTAGTCATTGTACATTTTAATTCAGCGTTTAATCAGTTTGTTTATGTATTGTGTCTAATATATTCATATTAGTAAAATAATTCAAAATTAAATATTTACATGCATTTTTCAAAAAAGAAAAATAAATAAATAATCTATCACATAATTGAAAGAAGGAATTAATTGGACTAAAAAAACAATTATAGGCTTTGGAACCCTTTTCTGTCCATGTCGGCACGCTTGGACGACTTTGGTGCACAACACCACCTTTGGAACGAGCTCAAAAAGCCAAATTCCAAAAAAATTGCAACACGCGCAAGCTCCCAAAACATGAATCGTCTCCAAGAGGAATTCGTCCAAGACGGCGACTGAACTTTACTTGCTCCATCCTCTGAAATATTTATTCGCAAATATTGCTGGAGGACTTATTTCTTTTACATCATTTGTTTTTAAAGCACATTCCTCCACGAGGAGAACCGGCGCCACGCATCGCTGCTGCTCCCGTGTGCGGAATATTCTGCTGGCTGGACAGTGCCGGCTCAGATGGCCTCCGAGGGGCAGCACACTGTGGGGTGTGTGCATGTGGGGGGGGGGGGGGCAGCAGGCATTTTGGTCGGATCTGCTGTAGCCATTTAACTGGACAAGAGGCTGATAAATAATTCAGAGAGCCAGAACGCAGGCTGAGCATGTCTCATCCGACGCTAACAATCCAAGACGTGGGCAGAGGATGGCAAGACGGGAAGTGCTGGCCAATTCTTTGTTGTCTCACAAAGTGAGAGGCTGTGAACCAATGAGACATGCTTTCCATCTGGACAAAAGCCAGTACAGAAAAAAAAAAATGACTTTCTTGTGTGGGTTCTCCCCAGTTACTTCCTCCCACATTCCAAATAAAATGCGGCGTGGTAGGTTAATTGAAGACTCGAAATTGTCCATTGTGAGTGTGAATGTTAGATTCAGGATGATGCTTTGGTCTGAGGTGCGTCAAAAGCGGTCCACGATTTTGGGGTCGAAAAAGGCTCAAGATCATGTGAATAATAAAATGACAAAATAAAACTAAATCTTTAAAATTCGTTTTGTTTTTTTCTTTTAGTCCATACTTGTGTAAAATACGGTCCCCCGTTCTGCTGGTATCCTTAATTAGACGAGTGATAAATATGCATGAATAAAGATACCGTTAAAGGGTCAATTATTTTAAATGTAAAAAAATATATATATATATATATATATATATATATATATATATATATATAAAATATATGTGAGATTAAGGTCTTTCAAAAATAATCTGTTCTTTTTTTTTTTAAATAACTTATTAAGATATATTTTATAAATTGACATTGGTTTAAAATAAACTCTTTTTGAAGCTGTTTTCAAATGAGTTATTTTTAATAGGTACTGGTAAACTTCATAAACAAAAGTGAAAGATTTTTATTTCCTCTCAAGCCGCCCACCCCTCATTTTTAAAAAAAATAAATAAATAAATAAAATCAAATAATATTCCTGGTACTGCCTGACGCGTAACGACTAAATGGAATCTATTGTCGTCTCAAAAACAGATCGCCTTTTGTGAGCAATTCCTGTCTGGATGCTTTTTCTCTGCCAACTATTTGTTGAGAAATCATTTTGTTTCGCCACTAAAGCCCCCCTGGACCCGATCATTTCCTTGCGGTCAAATCCACGTAAGCACGTTGGTCGTGGTAGGCGGTGCGCTCGATTAATAATGGCCACGTATAATTAGTCCCAGGCAAGGCTAAATGGCGGGCAGCAGTGACCGACTGCGCGAGCCCCGCAGTCAATAACACGCTGAGCGTTGCAGACGGCTAATTGCAGGTTGTCATGACAGCAGGCCGGCAAAAAAAAAAAAAAAAAAAAAAAGAATCGCCGCGTGGTCGGGGGAGGCAGGAATTACGTCCACGCTTCCAATTACCAGCAAATCGCTGTCTCTGCACGTCCAAAGTGCAGAGAAGACTCGTGACAGACAGACGAAGAGGAAAGAAGGAGTGAAGTGGTTGGAAGTGGCGGCGAGAAAACGGCTGACAGCGTTTGCAGTCGCCTTCAATTAGCGCTCGCGTCCATCAGGCGTGGCGGCGGAACCTTCTTCTCACCTGGTGAGGAATTCCACCACAGCGTCGCCCAGGAACTCCAACCTCTCGTTGTGATTGATCCTGACGACGGCGAAGGAGACAGAACAACATGAAAAACGGCGGAGAACAAACGCGCACTCAACCAGAATAGAAGCGCGTGGATGCCGAAGAACGAGCAGCACTCTCGCACAACTTGTTCATAGATTTTTTAAAAAAAAGGTCTTACCTTAAAAATCGCGAATTGTTCTCACCCCCCAAAAAAAAATTAGGATTTTTATCGATTTTTCCTCTTTGTTTGTTTTACTTCCCCTGATCCCAAACGAGCTTTGAAACATTTTTGCCAGCATTTATTTCATTCATGTCCACATAAAAAAATGCTTGGAATTATTTTTTTACTTTTTGGGAGTCGATGGGAAATGAAGTCCCATTTCTCACTCGGCGCTTTAAATATTTCGACGCTTCCAAATTTGTCAAAAGTGGAAACTAAGGATTCTAAAAGCCCAACAAAATTCTTATCATGTCGCAAAGTTTTATTGAAGAGTTTTTTTTTTTTTTTCGTAATCTTGCTTACAATCAGAAATGAAGGCAAAACCTCCCCGGCGAAGGCCCTTAAAACGATCTCATTTCATTCTCAAGTTAATTTTCCTGTCAGCGGGCCTGCGGCAAATCTTAATCAGGAGACCCCGCTACCTTTGATTGCTCCCGTGCTTAGCGATAGCATGAAGACGCATTTGCGCGGCGGCAGGCGGCCTACCTGGAGGGCGACGGGTCATCCTGGCCCAGACGGGACATGATGTTAATCAAAGTGTTGATTCCTGAGAGGGAAAGAAAAGCAGCAGGGCGGCGAGGTCAAAGTGCAGTCGACGACGACGACGACGACGAAAGCTCCTCACCTTTCTTTCTCATGTACATGTGATGAACTTTCCTGTCGCCGTATTTGGGTTGTCGGATCCCGCAGTTGGACAGCGAGTTGCGGGCGTGGTCGGGGTTCATCCCAAAGTTGAGATGGTGACTGGGATGCGTCATGGCCAACTGAGGAAGACGAAGACGAAGAGCAGCATGAGGGAAAACGTTTTCCGCATTTTTGATTGAAAAGGTCATTTTGCACAAAAAAAAAATCGTCACGACAATTCAGGGAACGGGATGAAAAGGTGACTTTTGTTGAGCACTTGTCTGCAGTCGGTCTGCTGACTGATAATTCGGCTCATGTATCATCCGCCAGCAACAAAAACAAAAAAAACCTTGAGATCGTCCTTGGCCTGATCCAGGGCAAGATTTGCCTGACGAATACCTGACAAGCGCAATCGGCGTCGCGCCACATTATTTCCATACAACTTGGACAACAACAACGGCAGCCGTGACAAAGGACTGAACATAAAACACAAAAAGACAATCGTAAGATAAAAATAATGCAATCGTAAACGGCACAGTGGACACGGAAAGATTAAGCCGAGAAAGTTCCGCACCAAAAGCAGCAAAAATAAATAAATAAAAATTTTGATGCGTGTGAGATTTAAAAAAAATAAAAAAGATGCGGAAAAACACTTATCAATGTTACATTAGGCGAATGTTAGTAAAAAATAAAAAAAAACACTCATCTGCGCTCCCCCGTCAACTTGTCGCCTTTCAGACAACTTCAAATCAATTTCAAGCTCCAATGAGATATATATGTAAAACCTAAACGCGTGCGCTTCAATATTTAGCCGAGCACAAGAGGCCGTCTGCTTTCAAGCTGTGAACACACTCCGCAAAATTCGACAGCCATTGTACTTTTTTGTCATCTGGCTTCTGTGCGAGAGACGAGCACATTTGTTTGCCGCCGCCGCTCCATATTGACACTTGGATAAAAAGCAAATAAAACTTTTTTTTTTTCTTTTCTTTCCAAGTGGTAGTCCGCCGCCTCCTCACTCCTTGGCGGCGTCAAGCCATGTCACAGCTTCAAAGAAAGAAAAACACATCAGTCACTTGAGCAAACACGGCGGCTTGTTTGCGCTTCAGGACAACGTCCCAAAGCAGCCATGTTCTTTCGAGAGCGGCGACGCGCGTTCCGCTCAACTTAACCAACGAGCAACGATGCCCGCTCGCTCGCTCGCCGGGTCGACTGAAGGCCCATCAGCTGTCCATCTGCTTGGCAACGCCGCTCATCATGGAATGCTGATTTATTTTTTTTTTTTAAGTTAGCTTTTGTGTTTCTCAATCAATTACTTTACATTTGTAACATTTGCAAATGTAGCAAGAAAGGCACTAAAATATCATGCCGCCCCCAAAAATAAAAATTTAAAAATAAAAAATAAATTAATTAATTTAAAAAAAAAAAAAAAAAAATCAACCTTTAAAAAATATTTTTTTATTTTTTTTAATAAAGTCTACTGATATAAAAATGTTTTGGTGTACATTTCCGTGTTTTTTTTTTTTTAATATAATACGATTTCAGATCTAAATGCTGTTTGTCATGAGTTGAATTCAATTGAATTTTTTGGCCCACAAGTTAAGGAAAAAATGAATATAAAAATTGACATTTGGTTGTGTTTCAAAACCTTTGAAAGCGGGCTCAGTCGCATCTCGAGGGAGTACAAAAGAAGCCAACTAGCGGCTACAATTTTTTTTTTTCTTTTAACATAATTGATTTGGTTGACCAAAACATTCCATTAAAAGCATGCTCATTATTATTGTATTACATGACGACTGAAATGACTTGAGAATTCATGACTTAATAACACACTGCCTCATTAATATGTATGACGCGAGTATTTGACTGCAGCGCCTGACGACTCGCATTACTTGATGACATAAGTAGCCGCAACAACATTCCCTTCGAGTCCACGCGGGCGATAACAATTTGACGTGCCAATGATTTCGTGACTCCTTCAACGTTACAGGACGTGCGGGTCAGCGGCGTCGCACTGGGCGCTCGTAACATCATTGCCATGGCGACCACACGCCGTCCGGGCTCGGCGAGGAAGCGCCGTCAAACGCCATTTATCATTTAGACAGAGAGAGAAAAGAGCGGAATGTGCTCAAATGAAATGCGGGCCAAACAAGAGGCTCGGCGGAAAGTCGTGGTGAGAACCGGCGCGGCCATGAATAAGACGACAAATAAAATAGTGATGCATGCGCAACGGCGTGCGTCGGTGGGGGGCGTGTGACAACACAAGCGGGATGGGGGACTTGTACACTTGAATTATTGAGATGTTCTGTGATGCCTCTCGTGCCAGCGTGGGTCCAAAGTGAGGAGTGGGGGGGCCGAATCAACGGGGGGGGGGCAGGATTAAGGCCGGCCTTGATGGATGCACTCACATGCGGCGGGCAGACATCAACACACAGCGATGACCCCCCCCCCCCCCCTACACGCAATCCCCCCCCCCAACTATTTACATGCGAAATGTTTAACAGGGAGCCTCTCAGAAGAGGAGCTTCAAAGCCCGCGGGGGGGGGGGGACACACAGAGGCTCTCGTCATTTGCCTCACGCTATCTAAGAGCGGTACTTGAGTAAAAGTAGGAGTATCTTTCCAGAAAAGAACTTTGGTAGAATTAAAAAAAAAAAAAAAAAAAGGAGAATATGGAGTAAAAAGAAAAATCTAAAACACTCAAGGAAAAACAATGAATTCCAATTCTGAGGCAGCTCAAAGAATTCAGAACCAAAACGGAATTGTTGATCATCTCTTCTGGATTCTTCATTGATTGTGCCGCCGCCCCCCCTCCCAATTTCAAATGGAAACATTTTGTTTCGCAACCCTCCAACACAAATGAATCATGCTTGCGGCTTGTTTACCCGACTCGAGGGGCGTCGCTCAAAGGGGGGGGGGGGGGGTAGTGAAGTGCGCGCATGTTCCAAACTAAAACTGAAAAAAAAAACATCATTGAGACCTCACCTAAAAATCTTGAAAAATCTATGCAAAGTGTTTTAAGATAGGAAATTATGACCGGTGCACATATTAAACATTTTGGAAGCGTCGAAAAAAACCTACAAGCATTTAAAGTCTTTCATTTTTTGAACATTACGCCAATTAAGTTTTTTTGCACTTTCTCCCAAAACACTCATTAAACTTTGCCCGAGCAGGCTCGTCGACGAGCCCGATTAAAATTATTTCAATGACCCACATTAGCCAAACGCACAAGTGCGCACGTGCTCAAATCAAATTGCCATTAATAATTCAACAACGGAGCGGAATCATTTCTACAAACCACACGAGCGACCACAACACGTTTTTGCAAACAACTTCATGAAGAGCTAGAAACAAAAAAAACGTTTGCGCTTCAGGGACATCGTTCTCAAACGATAGTCGAACTCCGAGACTTTCCAGGCAATTATTTGATTCATTTCGTCTCGAGAGGAGACGATCCGGCGAGAAAGGAGGCCATGTCGCGCTCCGAATGAGCGCTTGTCAGCCGGCGGCGAGCCTCGTAGCGGGCCGGCGTTTCCTTTTTGTCGCTCATTATGACAGCTCGTCACGGCACACTTGACAAATGGCCGATCAATATGTGCAAATTCCGCCAAGCTCGGGCACCGGGAGCGCTCGGGCTTCTCGCGCAAACGCAAAAAAAAAAGAGGTGTGAGTTTAACGATGAAAATGGCACAGCGCCGCGCTCTCGCTGATGGCACCTCGGTCGGGCTTGCGGGGGGGGGGGGGGGGCCGTGACGAGGCAGAGCTGGCGTTTGGCAGGACTGTACTGTCACGGCAAGACACAGCCGAGCCAGCAAAGTTGTGACTTGGGTCGGCGCCGGCTACCTTAAGTGACTCCCGCACCGCTCTTTCCGCCCGAACTGTCTGAGCGGAGGCGGCGCGGGTCCAAATAATGAGGAGTCCGCTGCCACACAAGCCCAGATCTCACCGCAGGCAGGCAGGCAGGCAGCCGGCAGCCTCAAACCCAGCGCGCTCGGCTTTGTCTGGTCGCAGTTCTTAACTATGCCGGCCTTTAAATAATGCAGCCGTGCCACGGTGGTGTCACATCACTCTGTCACTCCGGCTGTCCAACGCAGACGGATTTTGAAACATGCGGCAATCTGACGACTGCATCGACGACAAGTTGGGCAAATTCAATTTGAACCTCACCGTAAAATTGATTTGGAATTGAATCTTGGATTTTGTCCACCAGCGCAGTCGGTATTGACTGCAAGTTTAAGAGCCAATGCAAAGCGACCTGACATGACAATCGCGGGGGAAAAAAAAAAAATACAGTTTGGATAGCTAGATGGCTAAATGGCTAGTTAGCGAGATAGCTCGAGAGCTTTTTTGCCGGGCAAGACCCCGCCCTCCGGCCGCGATATCGATACCGTTCCGACCTCGACCCTCCGGCCTTATTCAGAACAATTGTCGGCCCCATCCGTGCATGACGCCGTCGCGGGAAAGGCGCTAATGGCAGCGGTTTATTTAAACATCATCAGCTGGCTAATTTACTATTCAAATCCGCCACCTTGTTTTCGGCTAATTATGGTCCCCCCCCTCTGCTTGGAATGGTATGCCCCAGTAGCAGGTGGGAGGTGCGGGTTACGTGATGTCAGAATAAGGAAGCTAGCTTAGCAGCTAGCTAGCATGTGCACAAAAGTGGAGTCAAGTTTGGCCGCATCGTGTGGGGGTTCTTTAAACCGGACAACATTATGAGCTTTCCATTCCAGACAAAGTAAACGAGTGTCTGCGCACGTCTTACCTGCAAGAGGCAGCGCTCCTTGAAGACGTAGCCAATCAGCTCGTCCAGGTGCATGAGGCACTGGTGGTAGCGGATGTGATGGGTGAGGACGGGTAGCATCATGGCGTGCTGTGGGAGCACAAAGAGAATTCTCAAGCAGGCGGCTCAGGAGGGGGGAACCTGAGTGGGGATCATGTCTGATATGAAAGAGGAGTGACGGGAACATGTTGGAGGGGAATGTGTGATGAAGAGATTGTCAGAAGCAAAGGCTGAGAGCTGATAGCGGGCAGAAATCAATCAGACGCTCATTATTTATTAAGTGGCGCTAGGCAACACATAGATGAAATAATCACAAACCCGATGACGGACAGGAGGGAAAATTCACTTTGGGGCAGGGCGGTGGGATCGAAGCCCATTTGGCCGCGTTGACGCGCTCGCCCTCACACGGACCCCGACAGCCTGGCGCAGAGAGAGCAACGGCAGCAGCCGCTGGTCGGCGAGGAGAGGAGGCGCCATCATTCGAGACTCGACGCAAGATGGCCGAGGCGCTTTTCACAACATGAACCCGCCGCCCGCACGTGAGAGACGAGCCCGGCGTCCTTGTTTTAATTTGCGCCGCGGGGCAACAGGTGTTGACAAGGAAACCCGGGGGCCGTCCCCCGTTTCTTTGACATCGTTAAGCAGCCAATTCAAAACTAAACAAGCTTCGTTCCCTTCGAATTTCTGTGAATGGCGAACAGCCTTCGAACGGCCGCGGAAGGCGGAGGACAACGGCAAGCGAAAATTCCCCATCGCTGTCAGTAAAGCGAAGGCCGGACCTTGGAAGCGCCTTTCAAGTGAAATAACCTTGGTGGTGTCGAGCCACGCCAATCACAAGCGGGCCCATTTTGCTATCAAATAGAGCAAGTTTGGGCTTGAGATCTGCCGCTATCTCTCGACAGTGCGACGCTCGGTGCAGAGTGTAGCGCCTGAAATTATTCATGAACCAATTAGTCGCAGCAGTCCAGCTTGAAGCAAATATAATTGGGTGGCAATTATGGATCGGATCCTCTTTGCTAGACCTTGCTGCAAGAGAGGTCTGGCTTATGAGACTCACACTTTGCTGTCATGCCTCTCCAAACGTGAGCAGCGGCTGCAGGCGATGCATGCGCGCTCGCACAAGACCGCCAGGCTGCCAATTATTGCTTTACAGTTGACGGGCGGCACAATTGGGAGAGCATATTAAAAAAAAAAATAATAAAATACGAGAGAAGGAATTGTCAAAAATAAAAGCAGACGACAGCGTGGCACTTGGCATGCAAATTTACGAGCTGCCGTCGTTTCATTTCGGGCTGACAAAGATCGCTTTTTGATCACAACGATATTTCGTCAAACTAACGTTCGTGGACTCGCAAGGGAGGCGAAATGAAGCCGGAAATCGCAAGCCGATTCACTTATTTCAAGTTTATTGTCAAACAAAAAATAATGACAAATTGTCGTAACGCTCACTTCCACATTCCATCGCGACTTTCTTCTTCTACTCTTTTTATCTTAATGTAAGCGGCACCACACTGCCCCCGAGAGGCCAAAGCATGCAAAGCAGGACGAAATAATTCCACTTTCGACGAATTTACACATTTTCTTACGTTTGACTTCTGAATGGGCGGGCACCGAGGCCGAGAGGTTCGTTAGTTCGCGCAAATCGCTGGTGTTGAATTTTTCAATTTTGTGCAACAACAACTGGAAATGATCGTTTCTTCCATTTCCAAATCGCGAGTTAGGTCAAGACCGGCGCTTAAGTGTGCCTTGAAGCAAAAAAAAAAGCACAGAGACGAGAGGCAACGTGAGGGCGAGACGGACTGAAGTGGCCTCGCCAAACGGAGTCAAGTTGTGTACGAGCAAAGTGCCGACGCATGAGGCACAGCCGGGCCGTAACGAGGGGGGGGGGGGACGAAGAAGCACCGGCGCAGCGGGGAGTCCACTTTGGCCATGCTCATATTGAACAGGGGGAGGGGGGGGGGCATGACGCAACACGTGGCAACATCGCAAGTCAACTTCAGGCCCACCCGGCCGGGTCGACCCGTCTCGCAGTCACCGAGCGTTGAATTATTTACAGCACGACAAGACGAACTTGACCAGTGAGCTTGCCGTCTTCATTCAGGGCATTGATTTTTTTTTTTTTTTGCAATAATTGAATTAATAACTATTTAAATATATAAATAATTGTAGAAAGCTGAAGTAACATTTGTTTGAGAGAATAAAGTGTTTGGGAGTCACAGTTTAGGGTAGATTTGGGGTTTTCTAAAAGGGTCAGGAATGTTTTTAGGCCAATATTTAAAAAAAAAAAAAAAATCTCGTTTCGTGGTCCCGTTACACTTCCCAACAATTCCGATCCGAATTGCATTTGACTGTTTTGCAGGAAACAACGCGTCTGTGTTACCTGACAGACGTCGGAGCGGATGCCCGTCTTCCAAAATCCCTGACTGCTCAGTTCCACCGTCACCTCGCGGCGCATGGTGTTCTTCTGACGGATCTTCTGAAGAGCTTCCTGCCAAACAAGCAGCTGGTCAATTATTGATCAATGGCAGCAAAGCCGGCGGGGACGGCGCCCATCCTTAGAACACACACACACGGAGACACCAGCGTTCATATTCCAAAGCTCCGCTCAACCCTCAACCAGTTTCATTCCCGCTGTGCGAACAGATGCCGCGTGCAACGTACGTGACACACGCGGCGGCGGACAGCGACGGCATTGCCGCTTGCGACTGCGTCGAATTGAGACCTGGCCGTCGGTCGGCTTGGCCTGTCAGAAGCTTCATGCCCGAGCGTCAGCCCCGAGCAAGAGCACGGGCACCGGCTTCCGATCAGGTGGCAGGGGAGTCCATCTCAGAACGGGGAAACCACTTAAAAATATAATTGGCCGTGCCGGGCAGTCCGTCCCGGGAGCGCCACGGGGTCGGAGGCCGACAATTTTTATAAATAAGGCCGGAAGGATACAGAGGTTGCGACCGGAAGGCAAGGGGGACTGACTCTCAAAAAAGGGTCAAGTGCCCAGTTCTGATAATTGGGTGCCAAAAAAAATCTGAGTTGGCTTTGTGCTTTGGTCTGAAGTTCGTAGTTCAGTTCACACTTGGTAGAGTAAGGGACCAAATTGCAAAACAAAAAAAAAATTGTTGACTTGCTTTAACTTTTTCAAATCCACTACAGTGCATGTTTATTTTTTGAAGTATTTCACTTTTGCTGTGCATCAACGCGGTGGCACTTGGTGCAAAATGTCTGCGAACCGCCGTCCGTAGGTGGCGTGACGCACACCTGAGGTTTCAGACCAACACGCCGACTCTCGGGAACATACAAAAGTCATTATATACATATAGCACGTCAGCATACGTGGGTGTGTGTGTGTGTGTGTGTGTGTGTGTGTTACAATGAGCCAAGACGCAATCGACTCCCGGTGAGCCGCCTCAAATGGAACGCCAGGAATTTTTGCCTCGCAGAGGAAATAAGAACAACAAAGGAATGAATAAATAATGCCAACCGACTTTGAACTCGGCATCAAAGTGAACACGCTCGCCCACGCCGCCACGGTGCGCGCACGCACACACGCCCGACGTGGGCGCGCTGCACAGCTGCATCGTTGCAAATGACATGGAAATGTTTGTGCTGCGTGGTCAGGGGGGGAAGGTCACGAGGACTAATTATTGGAAATTTGGAAGGCTGGAAGAGAACGCAGTCATGCAAGTTGAAACACACCTACGAGGTCTTTTCAAGGTTCGATTTAAACGGCAGGCGCCCAATTCAAGTTTATTTTTAAGTGTCACGTATCCCAGACGTCACCAAAACCGTGTCTTCCATTCACAAGACTCTGAGCGGGGTGTGTGAATCCAGAGGGACATTGGAACCAGCAAACTTTAAAAGTCGAGTCCATCCTAAAATAAATAAATGAATGAATGAGCCTACCTTTCTTGAGCGGATGAGAGAAAATGGAAACATTCCTGTTTGCGTGGAGCTGCGAGACGTCTCACAAGTGCATTGACGTGATATTTATTCAAATAAGCATTAAGACCATCAGAAAAAAAAAAAAAGAAAAACGCCCATTTCATGTTCACCAAAGGAGGCTACAAGACACGGTGTGACCCACTTATCAGCATGCTTTTGTGTTTTCTTGGAAAAAAAAATAAGAGCAGCACTTAAAATATCAAGTCAGACTGCGAGTGTGTGCGTTTCCTTTTATGACGTTTACGAGTCAAAAATTTATTCGGACATACAGAATGGCCACTAATTTTTATTTGTATTACCAAATTATTACGAATATGTATCGTCTGCAAAACGGGAGGGACATTACGCACGTCAAAGCATGTTTTTTTTTTTCCCGGTGAAAAGGTCAGACGGTCTAACAGTTCCGCTGTTTACATATTTGAAATAAATATGCTGCGGATCATTCATTTCCTTTCCTCACAGCAACAACAATTCAACATTAAAACGGTGGTTCCTTCCAAATGCAAAGTTTAGCGATGACTCCAATCCTGTAGACGGCGCTAACGTGCCTTACAAACTCATCGCCTCCAAAAAGTACAACAACAAATGAACGTCATCTCCTCTGCGTCGACAAAGGTTAACGAGTTCTTCCCTCGCCCACCCGTTCCCAAAACTGGATGGAAATCAGAAGGCTACTTCTTGACACACACACACAATACATGTTGTACACCAAAAATAGCCCCCTTGGGGGAGGTAATGAGTCCTGACAGGGCAGCTAAAGCACACAAGCTGAAGACACAGCGCTCTACCTAGCAGTGCACGTGTGCACGTGCACGTGTGCACGTGTGTAATTGCCGCACTTTGACAGCAGGACATTCAGGCCCTGTTGGCCAGAGAGCGAACAAGAAAAGAAACTAATTGAGTCCAACTTCTCGCTCCTTATTGGTTGCGCTCGTGTCAAGCAGGATGTGGATGTACTGCCGAGAGGTTAGGGGGAGTCCCGTGGGGGGGGAAGTTCGTGAATATCACCTGAACTAAACGATCTCCATCCCCAGCGTTGCTGTGACCTTTGCACTCAAGGCTTTCGACGCTTACAAAAATGACGAGCCGGCGAGCGTGCGGGGGCGCGAGGCACTTAGCGCCGTCGTGCACGGCCAATGAAAAAAAAAAAAAAAAAAGAGCAGCAACGATTAATTGAAAAGAGACGAGCGATATTTACGAGATGCGCCGAGCTTGTCACGGCGAGAGCGGAAATGAGCGGGTGGCATTTAGAGAAAGCCCGCAAAGAGCAAACTTCTTCATTTTGTTCCTTCATCAAAAGCTGCGTCGCTGACACTCGGGATGGTACCTCTGCCGGGGAGCTCGTTACCGGCAGACAACGGGACCCGGCCCTGCTGCCATTGGTTTAAAAAAACTAAATGTTTAAATTTTTCTAAAATTGACCTCACTGTTTAACATCTGACTTCCTTTCAAACCAAGTTTCGTCGGGACCTGATTGATTATTCTCGGTGTGCGAGGCGTTCCCACGTATTCCATCGAAACGATTTCTCGGTCACATCTCATCGTGAGAGACGGCTTTGTATCGGATGATCGTGGACTTTCAGGAATGAGCTCACCTCCCTTTGCGTCAGCTTCTGCTTATCCAGTTGCTTCACCTTGGGGCTGTTGGCAAGCAGGTGGCGCAACTTCACGTAGCTCTTCCACAGTTTTTGGTACCTGGCAACCAGGAAAGAAAAAAAATGTGAAAAATGAGGATTCCAAGTCCAACTTTCATCCGCTGCCCGCCTGATATTCAACTTAATTGGCAAGTCGCCCGCAGACGTCGCTCCATTAGCCGCTTTTGTTTCGGGGCGGCAAACGTCCGAGGTTTTCGTGTCTGCCGCGTGAACTCCGAGTCGGGTTCACCTGCGTCGGACTTTCTCGCCCGCTCCTCACTTTCATTCCGCGTTGTCTTTGCTCTCATTTGCATGTGAAAAGCGAGTCGGGTGTTATCGGCAAGGTGACATGGAGCCGCGGCGGAGACCACCCTCCACCCCCGCCGCGCCCCCACATTTTCAATCAGGACTTGTGATTGATGCACCGAGTGTGACCGTTCTGCTCCCATTCAGCAGACTTTCTCCTCATTTAGCCAGAATTATTCAATTATGATTGGTGGGGTGGCGAGTTAAGGTGGCGCGGCGCGGCCGATCGGACAGAGTGAAAGGGCGAGAGCGACGTACGCCGAGATATGAGAGCGCGGGTGCCTGAGCCAGCGAGGAGGGCAGCGGAGGGGGCCGTCGCCGAATAGAAGAATTATAGAGCTTTAATACGGGAGACTTCATTAGAGGCCGAGGCGAGGGAATGAGACGGCTTAACGGCGGCGATTATCAGCTGTCCGCCTCCGCACGGAAGCGAAAGAGGAGACGGCGAGGGGGACGAATATCCAGCCTGGGAGGCCCACGCGTCCCCAGTCTGCAGCCGTGACCTTTCCCGGAGATCCGATGTGATCTCGCCGCGGCGCGCTCGCCTCTGCATCAGCATATGCTAGCGCTTCCTCTGCACACCTCCAGCGGTTTTTGGCGCGGAGTTGGTATCAGGTGAATCGCTCGCCGTGTTTCCCACATTGGGTTTTTCAGAGCAACTTCGTCGTCGTCAAGAGGCTGGAGTTCAGATTCGTAAAAGGTGCTGCACATTCTTGAAATCATTCTTGGATGAAGGTTTTCCAGTCAGGTCTGTTCCGAGTTTTTAATGACACTGTACGCTTGTTTTGTTGGATCTGCGGACCACGCCATTTGGTTGGCTCGTTTGCAGCACCAAGTGGGCATTAGTGGTAGCGCTCCAGAGTGGTCTCGATCCAATTTGGCACTCGGGACTTTTTGTGTTAGCCTTGGCTGCCTTGAGTCCCGCTCTGCCCGAGCGCCATATGGAGTTCCGCAGGGTTCGGTTTTGGGGCCCCTGATGTTTTGATTGTATTTGCCGTCTCTGGGGTCCATCCTCAGAAAGCAGAAACGCGCCGTTTGTCGAGTGCTTGCGTTGACATTGTCTGGCGACCGGTCCATTTTGTTTTCCACAATTGACCTCGGCGAGCAATAATGCAATTGAATCTCAACGCAAGACAACAGCGTTGGCTTCTTCTAAACAACACTTACTTAATTGCTTTGTGTCGTGCCTGCCTTGCTAGAGCCAAGGCGAGCTTGCGGGCCACGAGGTGAGCGCGAAAGCATGTCTGGAGCCGCGTTTTCGTTGTAGCGGTTCGACCCTGTGAGTGCTTGCTTTTCCATGACACTTTTCAGAAACTCCGCCGAGGCGTTCGCTGGCCGACATCACTACCTTCTGATTGGCCGACAGATCTGGGCTTTTCTTACGCAACGTAACCAGCCATTTCCTGGTTTTAAGAGCCGAACGCTCAGCATGAATAAGCACTCGGGTCGAGCTTTATGTGCCGTTTCATCCGCGGCGCAAGTCAAATTGGAAATATTGTTGCGATACAACGTACGGGATATACCACATTTCAGTCTTGACCGTGTCTCGCCGGCTTTAACACAGAAATTGATTTTTCATCCGGCGATGGCAATTCACATTTTGAAATCCGTGTCCAAGACTCGGCACTCGTGAAATGCGAGTGTGCACTTCGGGCTTGCAAATTCTCATAATCAACATCAAGCTTGACAAATTGCTTTTCACGAGCCCAACATTAAAAACGCTATTGTTTTGGGCTGTTTTTAGTCAAGATACGATCGCGTCCGATCTCTCAAATACACAAACCCAAGCGACTGTCGAGTGTTCTCTGCACGCCAAAGCACCCCAATCGCCTTCTCCGTTCGGAGCGCGTTAAATGTTAATGCTCCCATGTGGCCGCCTCCTCCTCCATTTTATTCCCTGACCTTTGACCCGTCTCCTCAGTATACGCCACACAGCAACTTGAGGGTCCGGCGAGGGTGGCAACACCCACGGCATCTTCCTTCCAGCGACTTCATAACGCATGTGGCGTCCGCGGCCCCGCCGCTGCCACCGACACGCTGCTCAGCGCCGCAGATCATTAGCGGCGGCGGCGGCAAAAGCCGATGCGCCGACGCCACTAATGACGTCCCGGTCGGTCCATAAATTTGTCGGCATGTGCCACTTGGAGCCGTTGGACATGGCGGCAGGGCGTGCGATGGATGAAAGTGCTCAGTGGGCAGGCGGCGAGGGGCGAGGACATGGAGGGAGCGCAAATTAGTCCTGACTAATAGACCGCCCGTTTGCATCCTCATGTCGCCTCCCGACGGGAGTGGTCAAGAGCTTGGCTTATTTTGGAAAATGGGGCAGCACGGTGGCCTAGTGGTTAGCACGTCTGAAGTTCAGGGTTAGAATCCCGCCATCAGCAATTTCATTTCAAATTTTCCATCGTTGTGAATAAGAATGCTCGATGAGAGAGAAGCGCCCCTAAAAGACGCCAATTTTCACCGAGGCAATAAATATGCGGTAAATACAAGTCTATCATTCTTGATCCTTGGGGGTATTTCGACAAAAGCATGTGACATACTGTACGAGCTGCTAAGGCACCTGGGAAATGTTTCAAATTGCGAGTTGTCCTTTAAAAGCCAAGACAACTTTTTTGCATCACAACGCCTCCGGGATTGCAGCTCTGATGATCTTCGACATCGCTTTTGTTAATTATGCAGCAGCACAATACACTATTCCCACCTGCGGGCCGCGCCATCACTACGTTCAAGAAATAAACCGCACGGGCTCCCGCGGCGCAGCCACCCGACGGAGGAAGCCGGCACCCGTGACGACGCATGCCAAAATGTCACGCCGCTCGTCCTTGTCGCCATCTATTCCCTTTTCTAATCTATCAGTCTGCCCGCACTTTGCCTTCCGCAAACTCTCCAGCTTCGGGCGGCGGCGTGGCGCACAGGGGGACGGCGCCGGGCGTCTGGGGAGACCGCCGCTGAATAAGGAGGAGTGGGAACAAGAGAGGGAAAAAAAAAAAAAAAGCTAAAAGGAGCTGGATGACATTCATCTTGGGTCCGACGACATTGCTTCTCAGATTCCATGAAACGATGATCACGAATTACTTCGATTAGAATCGCCTTCAGTCGTGAAGCAGCAAAATATTTGATGGACGCTTTGTCACATGGAGCCTCCAAAATAATTTTGAGCGATTGGCATCCAAGTCTGCTTCGCATCTAAAAACGCATGCTCGATAGGGTTTAAGTCTAGTGAGTTTTTTTTTTTGTTACTCCCTTCATTCTCTTCTTTCGCGGGTCCCGAAGTTTCCGAGTTTCCTGACGTCCCTACGCAGATTAGACAAGCTGAATTTGGACTTAAGTCGGAACTTGCCGAAATGAAAAACACACCACTGAGTCTGACTCACGGCGCGGTGTGTATTTGTTTCCTGGAAATGTATTTATTTATATAAAGCCTGTTAGAGCACACGTACTAAAATCTAATAGAACAATAAGTCCGTCACTAACGGAGCATGGTCACATAAATCTACACATAAACCATCGCATGCCATTCGGAAGCCGTAAAACCTCGGACCGCCTCGTCCCGAGCGTGAATATCAAGCGAAGAAGGCATATTTGTCTGAAATACTCCGGTTGGCATTCATCAGTCAAGTGAAAGTAGCAACAGATCTTACTGAGGGTCTCCGGCGTAGCTGAGCTGGGCGGGCCGTATCCCGAAATGAACGATGATGGGGAAAGTGATGACGTCTGGGTTGAACTGCTCCCGGTCCAGCTGGTCGATCCGCACCGAGCTGGGTTTCTGGGGAGCGACAACGCCAAACGCGGAGGTGAGCGTGTTAGGATTGTAAACAAGCCGGCCCACAATCATTGGCCGCACGGGACGCCGGCAGCAAGCGGACCCGCTCACGCCCGTCGTCAGGTAGCCAGTCGCACCTCGGGCAAAAATCAAAACATACGGCGTGAGGAGCTCCTGCGGCAGATGGCTCTACGTTAGCCGCGATCACGCCACACAAAGTTGTTTTTTTTGGGGGGGGATTCTCACCAGTATCTTGCCCTGACTTGAAATTTGGAGGTTATGACTTGAGACTCGCAATCCATCAACTGTAAGTACGGCGGATGCAAAGATATCATCAGGAAGAATTCCTGGAAGTGAGCCGCTCATCCAATGCGGAGCCCTTGCACGTCCACATTGTCAATGCAACTAATAACCACCAAACTTTGATTGACAGCAATGCCAGAGATTAACCGACCCCCCCCCCCCCCCGAGACCTTGACCAAATACAGCCAAGGACACCTAATGAGGGTGAAGTCACAAATATGCAGTCAGAAAAATGTGCTGATTATTTCATGAATTAAATCGTTGTGAATAAAAGCAAATCTTGAACAACAAAAAATGAGGAATACTGAAAACAGGAAGGTGAAAATGGATGACAAAAAAAAAAATAATTGGATGAAACGATCCCTGACAGATCTCACGTTTCCTTCACTTTATGCAGGTGGAATGCGTCCCAATACTTTTGCTCAGGAATAAATATAGCATCAGTCAGTCATTTATGATCTAATGCCTCGCCGCTCTGATGGAATTTTCCGGGTCAGTGCCAGGTGAGCCTGCAAAAAATTGGACACTGGAAGAAGACGGCGAAGAGCAGAAAGCGTTGTGAAGGCCAAACTGCCATGAGGAAAATTATCTTTTAGTTTTTTTTCCAAGATTTGTCCATCCGCTTGGTATACATGATGAACACCCCCCTCGTAACTTTGACAAAGTGATGTCTTCATCGACGGGCGAGTGCTCCAAACTGATTTGATGATGAACACACACACACACCCCAAAAGCCCCCCCCCATACCCCGTCCCCCCACCAGCTATCTGACAACCCTGACAGCGACCGTTCCGAGTTGCCTCGGGGAGGAGCCGACTCAATAAGTCACGCTCGCCAAAGGTCGTTGGTATGCAGCGCTTTAGCCGGCCATGACATCGCATCCCCTTCGCCGGACACAATTATTGCACGGCCCCTCAAAGGCTGCGCCGATGCAGAGGTGAGCTAGCGTCATGGTGACATTAGCGTGTAGCTGGGGGAGGGTGGGGGGGGGCGGCAGGGGGGGGTGTGGTCTACTGTATGAGGATAGTGACAAGCAACGCCCTTGGGGATAATGGGTGAGCGTGCCGGTGTCACGGGCTCACGGGACAAACGCTACAACGGGTTGCGTATGCCCTTGGACCGGCGTCCTACGGAGCGAGCCAAAAAAGAAAAAAAGGCCTCACTAACCGAGCCCGGGTTGGTGACGATCATGCCCTTGCACTCTTCCGCATACTTCTGCCACGCCAGCTCCTCCCACTGCAGCATGTCGGCGATCTGCTCCTCGGGGACCAAAGGCTTGCTGCTGTTCAGGAGGTAGAGCAGCACCTGGTGCATGGACAGCACCTCCTTACCACCATCTGCGGAAGCGCAACCATTAGCTCACATGGAGAAACGGCGCAAGCAAAAAAGTTGAAAAGACGCGCAAAAAGTACACCTCTTTTTTTTTTGGGTGATTTAAAAAATAGAAACCATGATAAATGAATATTGTTCATTATTAATGTCACCTGTGACCTGTACAAGTCAATTAAAAAAAATTAATTTCTTTTTTTCCATTTGTTCAGACGGGGGCACTTCTTACCTTTTCGGTCAATTATTTCACATGAAGATTAATTTTTTTGACTTGATGAAAGCAAATCAGATTTTTTTTTTTTTTAGTTTTTTTCTCTAATATAAGAGTCACTTTAAATGGCGGCAGATGTGTGCTGACTCCATTTAACAGTTATGTGAATGCAAACACACCACCACTTCAAAGAGGGTGTGCGCACTTATGCAACCACATTGCCGCAGTGGTTTATTGTTACATCCCCGCTCAACAGCTTTTATTTCATTGAGCTATACAGGTTATAGGTACAATAATTGATCGGGTCTAATTTTTTTTGACCTGCTGTTTGAATAGGGGTGTGCAGACTTTTTGTATCCCGAGTATGTGTGAACGTGCGCGTTTGTATCAATACGCAGACGAAGTCGCATTTCAAAAGAACGTCTCCCTGAGGAAAATAATGCAAATCATCAGTTGCAGGCTCAACAACAGAACAGGTTCACAATCGAGGCAACGCCATATTGTGATATATTCCCGACGACAACATTTTATGTAACGCTGTAAACCATCAACCAGGAAGTGAGCGCGTTAGAAAAACAATCCAGATGGTGCAAAAATGACACATTTTTATGTTTGACATCAACCAAATATTAAAGCAATAAAAACGATGAACGTGAGCAGCATGAAGCGATGCGCTGAATTTTGAACACTTTTGAATTTGAAAGAAAAGAACAAATTCCCCCAACCAAGGACAAATATTTCACCAGCTTTTTCTTCACACTTTGCGTATTATTGGCTTCACAAATCAAGGCTGATGTTGCTGCTCGCCGCCCCAGAAAAATTAAAAATTCGCTGTGCAATGACAAGCGGCACAATGTCAACCCCGTGATGATCTTTCTCACACACACACACACAAACATTAATAAAATGGAAGGGGAATTCTAAACGCAAAAGATGGTGTAGATGGGTCAAGTAGAGTTGGCTTAATAGACCCTCATGCAATATTGATCGACCTGCATGCAGTGTTCTTGCACATGGACACGCACGGGCGGTGCTGGCTCCTGGAAATGCATTCGGACACTAATAAATACATGCCCACACACTCACACAGACGGACGAACGCTGCATTGGAGAAGTTTTGTGCTTTTTGTAAAAAGAAGAAAATATGTGTGAAAGGCCATCTGACAGGGGGGAAGGGTGGGGGTGAAATTGTTTATTGATGGAAGGTAGGTAGGTGGCTGGCTGCGCTGCCATAACAACCGGCCAGTGGGGGGGAAAGGAATGTGGCAGTGCAGCTGCGCCATCTAGTGGACAAGGGAGGTGATGCGCTCTTTTCAGGAATACGGTTAAATAATGTGGCGGCCAGAAGAAGACAAAAAAAAAGTGGTGGGAGGAGAAGTAGTGACATTCACGACTCACCGGGTAAGAGTCGAACAAAACGAGGCATGAAGTGGAAGCGCTGGCATCCGCCGCCATTATTCTCCCAATCGGGGCCTGCAAATGATGGCAGAAAAAAAAATTAGAAAGCGAACAGAGAAGCGCTCGGAGCTTTGATGGTCATTTGGTGACGCTTTGACACGGTTTTAAG
Source organism: Idiotropiscis lumnitzeri (assembly GCF_059441095.1). NCBI lineage: Eukaryota > Metazoa > Chordata > Actinopteri > Syngnathiformes > Syngnathidae > Idiotropiscis > Idiotropiscis lumnitzeri. The sequence goes on along the minus strand of NC_142409.1, from coordinate 12,492,172 downwards.
TCCGGGCAATTTTTCGGTGCCGTGTTTGGAAAAGCACAGAATTTGGCACTCTGGTCGTTATATTTGGCAACTTTTCCGAAAGCTCCAGAAACTAATTTTCTGTAAAACGCCACTTTGATGGCTCATTTTATGCTAAATGGAAAGCAAATACTTTCGTTTGGTCAATACAACACATCGTGGCGACTGACAAGTTGTATCGATTTGCGGAAAAAACATTTTTGACAGGTTTCGTCTTGACGCCAGCAAATGGAAAAAAAAAACTGAGGAAAAAGTGTTTGAAAGATTTGTTATCAAGACAAATAAAGCAAAGGCCAGCCTCCCCCCCAAAAAAAGCTAACGTCAATTTAAAGTCAAGGTCACTTTTGAATAAGCAAAGAGCGAAGCGTGGGGGGAAAAACATTTTTTAAATCAAGAGACATTTTCGGCCATTCCTGCAAAGTGTGGAGCAACTTTGTGATCTCGAGGACGAACTCCGAGGTACCTGCGAGGTTCCAGTCGTACAGCTCCAGAATGTCCTGGAAGAGGAAGGAGGCGAACAACTCCAGGCCTTGGACGCAGTAGTTCTGCAGACGAGAGAGCAGCGTGATTGCGAGCGCTCGGCGGAGACCGCCATTATGCAAACCGATGCGACGTTCCAACTTTATCGCGTAAGCCACCTTATCGACGCCATCATCCCTCTCGCCTCTTCTAAAGGGATTAGCACCTCGGCTCAGGAGGCGCTGAGGTGTGAGGGGAGACGCGTGGCTCGGCGGCTCAGACAATCCGGATAAAAACAAAACAAAAAAAAAAAAAAGGCCGCCAAAGGAGTGGCGAGATAAAAGGAGCTTGCACTGACCTCGGGCGCCATCTCCTCTATGAAGTGGATGGTGTAATCTATGTTGAAGCGGATCACCCGGCACAATGGAATCTGGGATGATGAAAGGAGCAGAGGAGGCCGTGAAGAAAAGACGCGCCGACTCATTAGCGCCGCGCGAGGCCGAGGTGACGGCTTTGCGACGGAACTCATTAAAAGCTCGACTTTGGCAAAGCGCCGCGCGCGACCGGGGGCAAAGACGCCGTGTAACGTCGACGCACACGCTCGACATTTAAACACCTCAAATATCACTACCCACATAAGCCCCCCCCCCCCCCCCGCGGCTTTAATCTCCCGGTTACACCCGCTTTCTTGTCCGAGCGGGGGCACTTTGAGAGATTAACCTGCGAGGCACATCCGCGGCGCTAACCAGCAGCTCGCCGAATAACGCGGCGCTCCGAGCCTTTTAATCCCCGAGCCGCCACCAAGCGTTTTAAAGGCGGAATGCTTGAAATGATCCGGTTCAAATCGCGGCTAATGCTCAGGATGCCCCCGCTGCGAGAAATGCGCACCCAAAAGGTCTCGCATTCAAAGACGCCACGTTATCAACTTGGGCGTCAGCGCTCGGACTCGCGTGACCTCACTCGGGTTGGACTCGCTTTGGAAAGCTCAAAAACGCTGACCACGAGTACTCCGAGGACTAGACTTTTTCAAGAAAAAAATTTAATAAATAATTAATGGAACAAAGATTCAAAATGTGGCCCACGAGCCATATTTATGAACCATAATTCACAAAATTTAGCAATTATTGATGACGCAGACAAAAAGGTGTAGAATCGTCGATAGATATCACAAGACAGCGACAGAGCACTACTTTTTTCATTGGCAGAAAGGAAGCTTCTTAGCTTCACTCGGTCCTGTGGCACCAAGATGGCGCCAAAGCAATACTTTTATATTAGAGCTTTGCCCTCGCACAAAAACAAGAGATTTGTCGTCACATTTAGGAATTTTTTTTTTTTTTTTTTTTTTCAATATTTATATTTCTCGAGCATGTATTACCAGAGCTCAAAATAGCTCGCCGGAAGTTAGCATTAAGCGGAGCTGTCTGAACAGGAAACCTTTTACATGACAAAAGTATTGACCACACCTTTTGACTGGCAGCTAATTAACTTTCGCACCGAGCGAATAAACAACGGCGCGTGACACGTCGATCGATTCGAGCGATTGCCAATAAATAGTCGACGCTCCCTTCTGAAATAACGCCACGGCGATCGCTTTCAAATTATTGAAAAATAAAAACAATCTTAGAACTCGGTCAGAGCATTCCAGCGCTGGGAAATGACTTCATTGAATGAATACTGCAAAAGATAAATATTAATATAGGAAGAGCAAATGGAGATTTCCCGTTGCCATGGTGACAGGTGCGCTTACACTGGTGAGACGAGTGTGGGAGAAAACGGAGAAGCCCTCGAAAAGATAGTCGTGCTCGTCGTAGTTGATCACAGTGGGACGGTCCATCTGGAACGCAAAAAAAAAACGACAAGAGGAACGCAACAATCACGACGAGTCTTGAGCATGTAAAAGCTCGGCAGCGTTGTTGCGAGCGAGTCGATACCAGGAAGTTGGTGGGCGGAGACACGGTTATCCGGTAGTGGAACAACTTCCCGGCGTTGTTGTTGATCCCGCGACACAATTCGACAGGCTGGAAAACACAAATTTCAAGTCGACCAAAGTCACAAGCGAGGAAGGCAACACAAGACCCTCCCGCGAGCTCAATAGAAATCAACATCTTTTTGGGGGTTCGGGGGTGGAATCATAATTTTTAAAAACAAGTTGCACGTCCGGAATATCGAAAACTACTGTGGACTTGGTTCTCAACCATTTTAAATAGCACCATCAAAAAGATGGAAGTGATTTTATTCCTAAAAAACATAATTTAAGATTATTATGTGCCACATAATGATCAGTCTTCAGTCAATTATGTCCAAACTTGAATCATTAATTTAGAAACAAATCTCTGAATTTAATTTACAAGTTCTTTAAGACGATGTCAAATTTTGCACAGTTTGAGGATTTAATTCTGCTATTATTTGTCCACCACTAGAGGGAGCCATCACACTTTGACAATCGCACAGAGGCACATGAGAATGAGGATGTTTCAAGGAGCCACATTCAAGATGGCGCGATTTTAATTGTAGCTCGCACCTCTTCCCCCGGGTAGATGCTGTGACGAATGCCAGTTCGTCGAGCCTTGGCGCTGCACTTGCAAAGGGGGCCGTCGTTCATCTGGAGGAAGGCAAAAATGTGACGTCAATCAGACGCACACTGAAAGGCCAAGGCGACAAAATGGAGGACGACGAAGACGAGCGCACCTGTCCCGGGTCGTTGTACCACAGCTCATCGTGAAGTCGATCCGGATGCGCTTTCTTCCTCTTGATTTCGGCAATGACGTCAAACAACTCCGAGTCGGAGCTGCTCGAACAAGAACTTCCACCCTCGTCCGACTCGCACTCCGACTCGCTGCTGCTGTCGCCTGAAACACGCAAATAAAAAACATGATCGCGCTCCGAGCGTCTATTCCAACATTTATTGAGCGCAAAGCTCAATTTCATTTTATATGAAATACATTTCCCCTCCTGAAATGCCCATGATCATAATGATTTTTTTTCTGGAATAAGCGCACCGGGATCCTCGTCCAGTTTGGTCTGAGGCGGGTCCCACTTGGGTCGAGACCGCTTGGCTCTCGCCTGCCGCTTTCCCAGCTCTTCTTCAAAGCGCTCGTAGAGGTCTCGCAATTTGCTCGTGCCCACCACAGTCGAATCTCCCTGCGGTGAAACAAAACTAGTGCGTGAAGCCACACCCACAGGGGAGGGGCTGACGGACGCAAATACCACTTGATCCATGGGGTCGTTGGAGTAGAAGCTCTCGGCGTGAGTGCAACGGATCCAGGCGGGTTTCAGCAAGTCATCGTCCTCCGTCTCGTCCTCGCCTCGATCCTTGTCCCGCTCGCCGTCTCCTGGCTCTCGCTCGCCACCGCTGGCGCACTCCTCGGCATCTCGGCTCCGACCGAAGGAGCGGCCGCGCTCTCGGCTCAATGCCGACGACGACTCGGAGCGGCGGTCACGCTCCTCCTCCCAGCGACTGCGCTTCCGGTCTCTGCTGGTTGAGCGACTGCGGAGGGGGAGAAATGAAATATGAGGACAGAGACGTGGCAGAGAAGGCGGCAGACATTTGGACGACGGAGACGTCAAGAACTGGTCAAATATGACGGCCAAAAGTGACGACAGTCATCAAATTGGGATATGAAGTAGCTGACGGATCCAGCGTACCTGCGAGGCCTCTTTCGATAATGTCGGTCCGGCGTCAAGGATCTTCGACTGTCGCGATGGCGGTAACGTTCCCTTTGTGCACACAAACAACACAAAATGAAGACGTTGAGGGATTTCAATAGAGTGACTACCTCTGAGGTGCCTCTTGTCTATTTCATCAATGTTTTTTGTTTTGTTCTTCTTTAGAAATATTTTTTGAAACCTTTGGGGGGGGGATTTTTATTTTTTTTTTTAATTAGTCAAAGATGCAAAGTTTCGTTTACCTGCTGCGATCGCGACTCCGGCGTGAGCTGCCGGGGGAGCGCCCTCTGTCGTACTCGGACCTGTACCGCCCGCCGTCGGTCCTGCCGTGCCTGTCCGGGCTCCTGCCACGGTCCTTGCGATCGCCGGGAATGTCCGCGCGGTGCCTGTCGCCATAGCTCCGCTTCCGGTGGTCATCGTGGCGATACCCTCGCTCAGGGGACCGCCGCCCGCCATCACTGGGCTTCTCATACTTGTACTGCTCCCTGCGGTGGAAGCTCTGCTCGGGTGTGAATGAGCCGGGGCTCTGGGTGTGTCCCGGTGTGAAGGCAGGGGGAGGGAAAGGTGGGTGGGGAGGATGGGGGTAGCCCATGTGGTACGGAGGGGGATATGTCATAGATGGAGACAACTTTGGAGGTGGCATGGGAGGGTGGGGCAACGGCGGCGGTGGCACAGGCGGCATCATGTAAGGGTGGTAGGCGTGATGCGGCATCAGGGAGCCAGCCACGGGAGCACCGGGCAAGGGGGGAGGCGGAAAGCTCGGCGGTTTGCCGAAGGGTGGACGCACTGGAAACGGGTGAAGAGAGCCCGGCGGTGGGGGAGGCACTGGCGGCGGGTACGACATGAAGTCAGGGTGGGGTGGCAAGTAGCCGCTGCTGTTGCCGTGGAAGCCCGGCGTGGTGGGAGCTTGAGGGTCATACTTATGAGGGGGTAAAACAGGCTGAGGCGGTGGGGGCCTCAGTTTAGTGGCTCGGTAGTTTTGCCCGGTGGGCACTCCTCCCCTGGGGACCCCACGGTCTTGATGGAAAGACATGACTATCGGATAGAGGGGAAAAGTAGTTGAAATATAATATGCATTAAACCACAATAAATCACACATCTCTTCATTGTGTCTGCCAAACATTATTGCAAGCCTCAATAATTCGGCAAACACATTAGCAACCAAATTATGAATTAATGCACACCATGAAATTATTTTCATGCAACCAATTAAGCAAGTGTAGCAATGAATAAATGACACTAAAAAAACGAAATGTTGCCGTAATGTTACAGTGGCGAAGCAAGAGCTTGCAAGAGCTTGAACATCATCGCTCTGTTCGCGACCCAGCATGCTAGCAAGCTCGCCGGTCCATCGAGCAAGAAGACTTACCTTAAGACGTAAATACCACGTTGAGCGGTTCGGAATGCACTTCATCAACGTAGTATCGTAAAATGCATATATCGCACTTGTGTACGGGGTGAAAGCAAGCAGGTTAGGACAAAAGGTTGACACAACGATGCATAATGCAGTCTAAAAATGCCGAGCACTACGTGTTTGCAGTCGGAACGATTACTACAAGACGCACAGATGGACCAATCACAGTCCTCTGTTTATGGTGATTGGCCAATGACAAGGCGTTGTAAGGTTTTACTTCCTGTATGCCAGTACGTGCCTGTCAATCACGGATTTATACGTGATTCATATCATGTTTATGTGTATATATGTAAATCCCATAAATTCATATACATTTATGTGGCGTCAATACGTTCTGAGGCATTATTTAGTCATATTAATCGTTTAAGGAATCAGCTTTGAGATCGTCTCTTAGATCGACGGACAAAATATTGGGTACACTTTGAGAAGCGGCTGTATAAAACGATAACAATGTTCATTTCTGATTAAACTATCATAGCTGTTAGCATTAACGACGTTGTTGGCAGTGGTGTCGGATTACACAGCTCCGTACATTACTGCAAATAAGCAAAACATCTCTTGGCCATGGTTCCACTCGCTAGCCTGTAGAGGGCAGCAGAGGAATATTAGAACTCGGCATCGTTGAAACTGCGTTACCATGGCAACTCCCTGCGTTTATGCAAAGAAGAGTCCGAGGAGGATGACATACACGGTTGAGTTCATTCACTTCCTAAGGCAAAACTCATTTTGTGCATTCTTGAAGAACTCAGGGAGGGGTTCTATTCGCTTCCACATCACTCGCAGTGGGAGTCCATTAAACTCACTGCACTCTGTATCCATCCATCTCATCAGGTGATGATGCGACGAATTTCCACCTCACAGCTTTAACTAGGGTGGCGCAAACAAGTGTAAATAATCATGTATTTACGCCAATAACCATCATCATATTTTAGTGAGTGTGCGAGCCGAGCTGGAGTCTAGCTCAGCTGACTTTGGTTAGCAACTGACTTGGTTGGTTGGAGTTGTTTTGAATCGAAGTGTTTGTGTGTGCCCGTGATGGCTCAGCGTTCATATTCGCCACCATCCTGCAGCCTGACTCATCTCTCCCTTATAAAAGGGCAGAAAAAAAAAAAAAAAGGAAATTGGTCTTGCAGCTCCTGTTTTAGCATGCGTGACGTTACGGTCTAAGGGAGCCTCAAACCGTGCTCCTTTGAATCCTATTGTTGTTCGATAATGTTTTCTGTCCTTGCACAACATGATTGCCTTCATCCCAGGAGCGTGTGTGACAAATAAAATGTTCTGGCAGAAGCGGTTTCTTCACAAGGGCCGCATTTTATTTTTAAAACAAACAGATGGGCGCGATCATGATGTGAAAATGACAATAAAATCTATTCGTCCATCTTCTATTGCACTCATTCAGTTTAAAGTCACAGGAAGCTGTAATCTATCGCAGTAGTTTATTCACAAATCCTTTTCATTTTTAATTGAATCGTGTCAAATGAATTGAATTATTTAATAAACTAAACTTCTTATTGTGCTCCTTAAAACCGAATCCTGAAGCTTCTTGGCAACATATTTCTCATCCGGTCACTGATGATGCGCTCAGGTGGATTATTGAGCAAAAGGAAATGAAACAAGGGTCAAGGAGTTTTCCCTCTGCGGACTCCTTAAACATCTCAGATGCTGTGAAATGATCCCAAGAAATATTGGACTCCAAAAAAATGAATCCCTTGATTTGAGGGCTCACAAGAAGCGAGAAAAGTGAGATTGCTCATCTTCTGACGTGTATTAGCTCCAGAATCGCCATGGAAACCAAATTGTCTTAACAGGCGTGCGCCATGAGGCCAAAGTGCACACTTCACACACGTTCATTTACATAATCACAATTATGCATTTGAAGTGCAAAAAAAAAAAAAAAAAAGTTTTCTCGGAACTTTCGTGTTTTCAGGCATCTTGGGAATCCATCGAAAGGCGCATTCGCCTTGCCAAGAATCGACTGACTCATGTTGCCGTTTGCCCCGCCGTGATTCACAACGCTGGCCCTGTAAACAGGAAGTAACCGATTGATTGACAGCAAGTGGAGAGCACGCAAGCGGCACAAAAAAAAAAATTCCAAAATATTAGACACGAGTTCACTCGGCTAGGAGATGGCCGCTTTGTTTGCCGAGGAAGGCAAAAGCTAATTAGCTCTCGATGACTTATTCACAACCTGCGACTCGACCTGCGGATGAGCCGTTCATCATCTTGCGGAACAACTTGAATATTTCAACAGAAACGCCAACTAGAACTAATGAACGCCCAAGCACAAAACACACACCAATGATTCAAAACAGCAAAGAGGTCACCAAAATGTTGATTTTTTTCCTTTCTTAACCAGTTTCCAGTTAACAATTTCTGATTCTGAAATCGCATGAAATGATTGTGAAACCTTGCAGGCAAAATAATCTTCACAACCTGTCGCCATTGGCCAAATTTGATTGTAGGATTTCTTTTGCGCAAAATCACCGATTTCCAGAGCTGGGCACTTGACCCTTTTTTGCCAGTCAGTCCCTCGCCGCGACCATCCGGCCTTGTTCATAAAAATGTGTTAGGTGTTCGAGGGGTTGCGGGGTTGCCCCTCTCTCTTGGAATGGTTTGCCCCAGTGGCAAGATATTTTCTCCCGATAATGAAACCAAGCGAGGCAGTTTTCGCAGCCACATTTCGTCAACGCACGAGGCTTGGAATCGTCTCAAATGGCGACTTCAAAGCAAAATGTCCGACTTCCTGTTCCTGTTCATCTTCCAACGTGGGTCTTTTTATGAGCCACGTTGGCCCGATTGTGTGTGGAATGTGTTGCTGGAAGTGGTGTGAGGCGCTCAAATGTTTCAGGGGCTGCTCCAAAGTGAGTATCGCGTCCATGCCTCCTGTGTTGATTCTGATCGTTTAGAAAACAGCTGTTTTGCTTTTTTTTTTATGGCTCACCGCGAGAGCCGGCACATGCTGTGCTGCCTGTGAGTGCGTCGTGACAACGTTGCGCGAGCAAGAATGAGGACTGGTGAAAGAACAGGAAACAACCATGGCAACGTTGAGGCTCTCGTGGCTGAAATGTCTCATCGGGATGGAGGATTTTCAATTTGGTCCACGTCGCTTCCGAGATGGTGTCGGAGGCTGTTAAGTTGAACAAGCCACGATGCAAACGTGAATCCATTTTCCATGTGCTTGTCCTCAATGATCTTGCTACTAAGGCAGTTTTGGAGAGCAAAGATAACGGCTTGATTTTTCTCACCATTTTGAAGCGTCGTTTTAAATACTTGATTTATCAATTTGGCATTTTGCCGATGATCCACATCAGCCTTTTTCTTTTTTTTTTTTTAATTAAAGGACGATAAATTAAAAGCTGGTTTATTTTGGTTTGCTGCAGCACACTTTTCTCGGCTGTGCTGGCGACCTTGCCTGCAGAAGCGGCGCCGTCTGATTGTTGTTTTTTTTTTTTGGTGCAGCCAATCAGCAGGTCCTGTGAGCAGAGGGACGTAAGGCAAAGAGACTTCGCCGAAATATTTATTAATGAATGTCAGTCTCCTGCAACTCACAACTAAGAGAAAACTTGAAAGAGATGTTTGTTTTCATTGAACGAGAAGACAGGCAGCTGAGCGTGGGAGCTCAGTGCAATTTTTGTGAGACTTTTTAAATGAAATGGACTATTTTCAAAGACCTAAAAAAGCTTTAACAGGTTACAAATCACTAAAGTTGTTTAATAAATGTGCTTAAAGGCATTTAAACTTTATAGGGACTTTAAAAATCAAAAGGATTTTTTTTGCCTCTCACAAAAAAAAGAAATTTTTTACGTAACCTTGCATCCCGGTGTTATTATCTTTTTATGAATTTCTTTTTTTTGTCACTCAGCAACCGAAGCGCTGAGTGAAGAAGGTGAACAAAGCCGCACCTCGCATGCACACTCGCTCATATTCGCCACTTTGCACTTATTTGCCCGATGATTTAGGGAGTTGATGCCAATTTGTTTCCTGCAACGCCGCATAAGATTCACCGGCATGAACGGCCACTTAAAGCGGCGGCGCGCTCGTCACGCCGCAAGTCGAACGTGAAGGAAGAACATTTATTTCCGCCTGGCGTTCAACAACATCTTTTGTTTGTGAGGAACGCTCGGCGGAAAGTCGCATTCACGAGAACATCCCGAATTCTTGCATTGAGACGCGCTCTCGTGTTCATCGACTATTTTCAACATCCACTAAATTGAACTTTTTGGTTTTTTTTTTTGCTTTGATGAAAAAAAAAATAAAAAATCCATGTCAGGTTGCGTAACTGAGAAAACTGATGCAAATGTGGCACGAGCACGTCAACTCCACTCGGTCACCCACAATCAAAGCCTGAACGTCAAAAATGCGAGGCAAACGTGTGGACCGTCAAGCCCACCGCGCCGGTTCCGTTATTTCATCATAGAAAAGAATGCAGAATGCAGCAAGACGATTTTGATCCATCAAGGCCATCGTCCTTAATGACGTCGTTCGTTGGACAACGCTGAGTTGTCGCCTGCAGTTTGCCCTTCACGCACGCACACGCGAAATGCAAACGTCAGAGCGAGGACCAAAGATGACAACTTCTTGGGCCCTCTTGGCTTCGACGCGGCCGTGCCGATTTCTCCGTCAAGAAGGAACAACGTGAATAGAAAAGTAATTGTGCCGGCGCTCCAAATGCTCTCGGCCACCTGACAGGAGGTCACAAGTGAGAGTTTTGCAAAGGTGGGGGGAGGGGGGGGGGAACGCTGTCGGCATGCTGAACGCTAATTGCTCATCAAATTGCAAAAATCAACGTTAAAGTCTTTGTTTCTGCTTGTGAATTTGTGACATTCCTCAGACCAAAATGTACAGAACGCAAACGTCATATTTCCTTTGCGGGCTCCTTTTTTTTATTTTATTTGTATTTTTTTGTGCGTGTGTCCGCACAGGTGCACACTCAACGATTTGCATGCGGCAGCTTTCCGAAAGTCACAAATGGCTCTTGCGTAACACCCCCAAGCTGTGGAGCTGACTCGGCGTGCATGAACGAGAACGTGCCGCGCAGTCATGATGAGTCGTTGAAAGTTACAACGGTGCGCTTGCACCGCCATCGGCGGGAGAGATTTTAATTGGAGCGCCCCGCCAATCGGTGCTCAGGGTTTTTAGCGATTTGAGACGGGAGATTCCGAAATTAATTGTGATCGTTAAAGGGCTTTAATGGCTGCCCGGGCAACACGAATTAAGATGCAAAGGGCCTCTTGGATTCGTTTGGAGGTGAGACAAGCCACTTTGATGTATTTAATTAAAAAATTATTTCATAAAAAAAAAAAAGTTTTACAGATCCAACAAGAAATTGTGATGATAACAGGAAGCAGAAAAATAATCATGCCAGATTGTGAACAGGAAGTCGACCATTTGAAAAATGAAAATTTGAAGCTTGGATGCGAGATGAACGGATGAAATGAAAATTGTGAAAAATCCAACTTGTCTTTACTGGTGATGCCCTGAGAAAAAATAATTTGGAGCCGCGTCGTCATTTCGGCAACATGGTAATGATGTTCATCTGCGACGAATGACGCCCTCGCCGAGCGTCTGTCCTCCTTCAAATGCATTATCAACGCGGCCACATTCGCACCGCCGCGTCTCGCAAAGTCAACACTCCATTTTAGGCGCGCGACCGCCGATCTGTCGCGTTCGCTGACTCGCGTTTGTGTCAAGTGGCGCTTGATCTTTTGTGGAGATCGGCTTCAAAACGGCTTTGTGCAAAACTCATTTTGTGCAGCGGAGTCCTCACAAAAAGTTAACCATGTTGCGACTCAATTTTAGGATGAATCCAACATGCAGAAATGGCTCAACTCAATCTGACATTTTGAGAATAATTTTTTTTTTTTTGCTGTTTCATAAGAAGGAGCTGAATGGCAAAATTAATAGTGAAGAACAACACCCAAAAAATTGCACAGACCGAAATGGCTGAACAATTTAGCAATTTGGAAGAGTACAACCAAATATTCCAAAATAAATAATAAAAATGTGGTTCAGTCACCTCAATGGCGGTGGAAAGTATTTCATCTTCCGTCCGAGTCCACTGTGAAGGTTTTTCTTCCACCGCAAACTCTTTTTGGTCATCTCACGCCTTTCTGGGCTCGGTTTTGTGCACTTTTGGAACAGAAAAGCAAGTTGATGTCGTAAGTGAGCTGGACATGACAAATGAAGCGCGGCGTTCATCGTGAGGTTGCTCGGCGGCCTAAAAGAAAAGAAAAGAAAAGAAAACGCGCGCGCGCGCGAGTGTGTGATTCTTTGAGCAGATCAAGGTTTCTTTCAATGTCAGCGACACGCTTCACTAATGTGTGTCGTCATGGCGACTGCAGCGTCCTCAACGCAAGCACACCCATGCGCACAAACACATGAGACACGCTCACACTCGTTTTTTTTTTTTTGCCTTTTGTAAAAATTGAGACGAGGATAAATCATCGTGAAACTTTTGCCACCTGCAAATTGAATGAAGCGTTTGCACCAACGTGTGTGAATGTGAAAGCCGCATGTCCACTTGGAAGAGGGTGTGCACACTTTTGCAACCACATTAACTCAATTGTTTATTTTTACCTTATCTCTTAAATATAATTTTTCCAGTTCAGTTTTCTAGCTTTTAAATATTATTATAATATATTTTTGAGGGACACCAAAAAGGCGGACTGGAAAACTTGGGCGTTTTTTTTTTTTTTTTTGTGTAACTTGTCCAAAAAGTTCCACATTGAAGGACCTCTTTCAGCGTCTTTTGGTTACAAGCTTCTTGCAATTTTTATTTGAATTAATTCCAGTGAGACAACTGAGCAAATCCTCACCAGGATGAGCACGCCTGCACCAAAGACGACGAAGCGGCCGAGATGCAAGCCGTGCGATGCGGCTCGGCTAATTGAACGCGACAGCGAAGGCCTGACTTGGGAGTCAAATCAAAAATTATTTGCAAACGTTGTAATTGGCCGCAAGCGTGCAAAAGCACCCGGGAGGACGACGCGATCAGGATGGCACGCGGCCAAATAGAGCTAACGATAAACGCGGACGGCTTCTCTCACAAGAGCTTCGATTCGCAATCGACTTGAAATCGTCCATCGTGGCCAACGAGGGCTGTTTGGAATTGTCGCTTCCACCGATCATTTGTAGCCAAAGTGTTGTGCCGTTCTTGAAATATTTACTGTCGAAATCGAAAAAAAAATATTTTTTCTTTCTCAGTAAGATGCGAGTAGAACAAAACTATTTTGTCAGCGCTTTTATAATTTTTTTATCGTATGAAAATTTTTTTTTATACATTCCAGAGTTTTACTATGAATGAAGTAACAACTTTTGAATCGTTTTTAAAGAGTCCTCAGCTTTTGATTTTTCACTTGTGCTGACGTCACAAATTGTTTTCAAGCGAAACTTATCAGTTGACGTTCCTTCCACAGACTTTATCATCCCAACTACGATACAGTAGAACTCAATTTGTTTTTTCCTCTTTTTGAACGACGAGCAAAAGTTTGTCGCTAAACGTTGCAAAAGTGCGACGAGGCACCGAAGCTCCGACTGAATGACTCGTCCTTCGAGGCAGTTTTGTGGCGCAGCCTTGAATGCCTTCTGAAGAGGCTGAAAGTCTTTGTTGGCGCTTGAAAAGCGTCCTCCCGTTTTGCGAGTTGATGTTTTACACAATTTGTTCGTCGTCTTTTTGGAGACTTTGCCTGCTCAATCGTTCCATTCATGAACATCCTCTCCTTTGGAGGCTTCTGCGCCAGCCAATGGGAAAGATGAGCACCGAAAGCAGTGGGGGGAGTCGCGCGCGCGTGTGTGTGTGTGTGTGCTGAGAACGTATAATAGCGGCAAGTGAGAGGCTCGCACTCACCATCTCGCCGTTGGCCCTCGCTGCACTCGCTCGCCGCTCTGTCCGCCGCCAGCTTCGAGTGAGGAACAACCTTTCCGGCGTGGTCCAGGTGAGCAGGCCCTCCTGAAAAAAATGGGGACTTGTGAGGACGCAAGTTTTTAGAAGCCGGCGGCGGCGGCGGCGGAGGAGGAGCAACGATGAACGCCACGGGGCAGGAGGGAGCGACGGCGGGCTACCACAACGGGAGCCAAGCGTCGCTGGCGGCGGGGGACGCGCAAGCTCCCGAGCGCGATTCGTCGGAGGGCTGCTACGAGCAGCTGCTGATCTCCACCGAGGTCTTCCTGACTCTCGGCATCATCAGCCTGCTGGAGAACGTCCTGGTGGTGGTGGCCATCGTCAAGAACAAGAACCTGCACTCGCCCATGTACTTGTTCATCTGCAGCCTGGCGGTGGCCGACATGCTGGTGAGCGCCTCCAACGCGTCCGAGACCATCGTCATCGCGCTCATCGACGGCGGCCAGCTCAGCATCCCCGTGCGGCTCATCAAGAGCATGGACAACGTCTTCGACTCCATGATCTGCAGCTCGCTGCTGGCGTCCATCTGCAGCCTGCTGGCCATCGCCGTCGACCGCTACATCACCATCTTCTACGCGCTGCGCTACCACAACGTGGTGACGCTGCGGCGGGCCACGCTGGTCATCGGCGGCATCTGGAGCGGCTGCACCGTGTCCGGCGTGCTCTTCATCGTCTACTCGGAGAGCACCGCCGTGCTGGTGTGCCTGATCGGCATGTTCTTCACCATGCTGGTGCTGATGGCTTCGCTGTACGTGCACATGTTCCTGCTGGCGCGGCTGCACATGAAGCGCATCGCCGCGCTGCCGGGCCGCGCGCCCGTGCAGCAGCGCGCCAACATGAAGGGCGCCATCACGCTCACCATCCTGCTGGGCGTCTTTGTGGTGTGCTGGGCGCCGTTCTTCCTGCACCTCATCCTCATGATCAGCTGCCCGCGCAACCCCTACTGCACGTGCTTCATGTCGCACTTCAACATGTACCTCATCCTCATCATGTGCAACTCGGTCATCGACCCCCTCATCTACGCCTTCCGCAGCCGGGAGATGAGGAAAACCTTCAAGGAGATCTTCTGCTGCTTGCACACGCTCGTGTGCGTGTGAACGCTGGGCCGGTTCAAAGCGCAAAGTCCAGGACCGCCGTGGACTGGAAAATGTTTGTCGTGAATTATTTTTCTTTTAGATTCATACGACAATGTTCATCCATTCAAACGGAGATTGCAAACATAAATTCGAAGCGGCGTCCCAATACTTTTGGCCAACATTCATCGATTGCAGCTTTCTCTTCATTTTCCCGAGCACGTCCCCCCCGAGGTCCGATTCCAGCGAGCGTGTGGGAAGAATCGGGACACCCCGAAGGGCTGCCGGGTCATCTCATCGCAGAGGAATAAAAAAAAAAAAAGAAGTGCGCCACAAACGGCGCCAAATGTAAGCAGATTTACTGTGGCCTCTCCCAAAAAAGACGGGAACGAGCTCTCTCTCGGCAAAATCGCGAGGCGACGAGAGATTGGTGCGCTCGGCACAAAGTTCTCGTGAAAAGTCCGAACGGTCGAGTGGGACTGAAAAATTCACTTCATTTGTCCGCTTCGCTACACACGTTGGCAAACACAACGCGTCAAAAAATAAATGCCTAATGTTACAATGATAAATTTGTAGTTTTGGGGAGGAAAAAAAAATATTTTTAGCATTATTGTTTAACAATGCAAGTCAATTTTACTCTGTTGATGTCACTCCTTTAATTCTGTTCAACACGCCTCTGCTCTCTAAGAAAAGTAGCAGAGGAGTTTTTGTTATTTGTTTGAAAAAAAGAAAAAAAATCAGACGTCTAAAATAAAAAAAAGAAACATACACATTGCCTTCTAAGAAATATAATGAGACTTTTCTTGTAATAATACACAAAAAAATATATATATATTTATGTCGGGATGTAACCTTTTTGTGACGATACGTTCCAATCATATCAGCGCTTTAGCGTGTTCGTGATCGACAAACGCGCACACAAAATGTCATGTTCATAAAATGATTTGCGACTTGAAAATGATGTCGTCACGCTGAAAAAAAAAACTGAATTGTGTCGATTGTGTGTCGCGTCACGTCCATGTGGCGCTAAGCTAGCATTAGCCGTCCGTCAAGATGAACGCTTGGTTGCGGTTCCACTCCGCTCGCGCTTCGCAATCGACCGTCACGTCTGTCAATACGACCATGTGACTCAACGCGTCGTGGTGGAGATCTCAAAAAAGTGACACGAGAATTTTCTTGAGAACAGTTGCAAAGCGGCACCGCAGCGAGCGCGGCAAGGACGAAGGGGCGGGGCCAAAATTTTGACCTCATGCGAGATTGGGCCAAAGAAGGAAAAAGTCCAATGACTTTGACGTGAGACTAATTTGAAAAGTGGTCCCGACTTGTGAATTGCCTCCGATGAGATTTGGGGATTCGCTGCAGACTCACCAAGTGATAAAAATTTGACGAACAATTTTATTTCAGGACCAGCAAAAGAACCGGACCAAAAGATACTTGGGACTTGGGAGGATTCTGAGACCGTTCTTCTTTGGGAATTTTAGCGACACAGCAGACTTGGAATTTGCGGCACAAAACGGGGAAGGTGACTCAGGAATAGGTCGGGACTGAAATTGGGCGGGACTTGGACCAAAAAAGGATTCGTTGAGCGGTCGTGAACTGGTTTGATTTGAGACTTGCTGGAGTGGATTGTGTCACAAGTTGCTTCTTGTTTCTTGGCCTTAAAAGTGCAGCGTCAGCATCTCCAAGAAGAACGGAGTGTAAACGTGTCGTAAAGATTTTTCTTTTTTTTTTTGGGTGTTCTGTTGCTCAATGTGACGTCATGCTGCTCGGCATCACGTGATGTTCAACTTGAATAAAAACGCATCAGTGTTTTTAAAAGGCCTTTGAGTCGGCTTCATTTTCATTTTTTTTTTTTTTGAATAAAATGAAATGCGAATCTCATCAATTGATGTCCTGAGTTCAAGGAACATTTGTTGGTTCTTCATTAATATTAAACAAAACAAACCAAGCCATCAGAATCCAATCCCATTCAAGTACACACAAATCAGCTCAGTTCTTTTCAAAAATGATTTCAGCGCGTTATATTTCGTCGTGTTTTGGCAGACTGATTACGAGTTTGTTTACAGTCAGAAGCAAAGCTAAACTTTATTTATTTATTTTTTTTTTCACGTGAACATTTGCGACCTTTGGACAAAGTCACTCAAACTCACCCGGTCTCAGAGGACGCCACTTTGCCGCTGTACAGCAAAAGCGGCTCCATCAGGCTCATTTGCATAAAAGCAGCCAGACAGCGTCGTGGAAAACGTTCCTCGCAGGTAGAAAATGTGAAAAAAAAAAAAGAAGAAGAAATGAATGAAATGGAAAAAGCAGTCGCCAGGAATCTTAGCTTGTCACATTAATAAGAGGGGGAGAAAAATGAATTACATGAAAGAATTAGCTGAGTTGGCGCAATTATTAAAAAAATATATAAGATAAAAAAAAAAAATGAACGTCCACATGTGCCGCAACCAATAAAAAAGCCACAAAACCAGCACAAGTCAAGCAAAACTTGTTTGGAATAATATCATAGTCATCGACATAAATCAAACGGCGGGATTTTCTTGTCAGGATGTAACAAACAACCTCAAACAAAAGCAATTATTTCAACCAAATGCGATTCTTCGTGGCATAAAAGAAAGTGAAAGTACAGGAAGGCTTTGAAAAGTGCATTTAGGGGGAATGTGATGAGAAAACGCTTGGAATTAAATGTGGGATGACTTATACAGCCTCACAAAAATACTTTGGTTTCCACGGCAACACAGGAAAGGTGAGCATCCAGAGGACCATTCGGGGACGGAAAGCGCGTTCAAAATATTGATTATGACAGATGGAGCATTTAATTAACAACAGGAATTCATCAAAGTTTACACCCACAACATCTGGGCTTTCTTTTTTCTTCCATCTCTTTTTTTCTTTTGTCAGCTTGTCGCCCAAAGCAAAGTTTGTGGAATGGACTTTTAATTAACATATTGATGACTTTCAAGTTTTTTTGTTTTTTTGTCGCTGAGAGGTGAAGTAAGTCAGTCAGAATCTCAAAACTTTGGCAAGTCAAATGTCAAAAAGCAATTAAAGTTTTTTCAGATTACCAGATTAAATCACATAAAGATGCCCATATATATATATATATATATATATATATATATACATATATAGTATTGCACGCATAGCTGAAAAATCCACCCAAGAATTGCAACAAAAAAGTATTTGTGGATTTGTTATTTCCCCGCACTGGATGTGCAAGCGAGCACGCACGCACACCCAATCAGAGGTTGGTGCGTGGTTCTCATGCGCAGACGCCGGCCGCACCAATCAAATGCTAATGCATGTGAGCGGCCCGTTTCATAAATGCAGTAAATGGCCACGAGCGTCCGGTGCGGCTGTGACGGGCTAATT
Source organism: Idiotropiscis lumnitzeri (assembly GCF_059441095.1). Lineage (NCBI taxonomy): Eukaryota > Metazoa > Chordata > Actinopteri > Syngnathiformes > Syngnathidae > Idiotropiscis > Idiotropiscis lumnitzeri. The sequence continues at coordinate 12,474,270 of NC_142409.1, read as the reverse complement.
GGCGCTGATGGGCACACGCCCGCCCGCCGCGCTCTCGTTGTTTTGCGGCCAGCTCCTGCCTGTCTGCAGGTCCGCTCGCATTTCCCGGAAAAAAATGAATAAATAGCACACAAATCACGCACAAGACAACCGGAGAACACACACTTGCACTTGTTGAACCGAAAAGTCCCCACAACAAATACAGTGCGGCCAAACAGCAACATGTGACGCTTAGTGACCCCTACAGGCAGTGGCCTGAATTGCATTTTTGGTCGACGGGCCGTCAGTGTCAACGAGACAACATTTTAATTGCGCCACTATCGCGTTCCAGTCAGAAAATCTGTCAGTACGATTAAAAATATGGCAAAACTGTGCCATAGGCATCACCGGGAGAAGTTCCCAAATTTTTACTTACTAGTGTGACAAAAGCAAAAAAAAAATAAAAAATACAAATGGAAAAACTATTTTGCTCTGACTAACCAATCATTGCGTCTCCGAAACAAAATCAGGACATTGAAGTGATGATTGCTGTTTTTTTCCCCAAACTGGAAACTTTGAAAAGTTTGTAAATGTGAACGCAAACGTGCACGTTGGCCAGCAAGAAACGTACACACCGAAACATTTTGTGAGGAAAATGTTCAGTGAAGTGTCGTAAACGGCAAACACACTTTATGATTTCAAGTGAAGTCACGTCGCAGATGCTGAGTGCTTAAAAGCAGCCGCTCGTTCATTTCAAATGTCACATTTTGCAACGCGCCGCTAAAAGGCTCCTTAAGCGCGCAACCATTTTCGATCGGACTTGTCCTCATCAGCCGCGCGGCCAAGATGGAGCCGATCGCTGATGACTTTGCGTGCCGACGGACAATTCAGAGTTCTTTCTTGCTTTTAGGATGACGACATACAAAGCGCAGGGCTGAGAACCAAACGCAAAACTGCGAGGCGGGAGAAATAAACACGACTCCACCGTGTTGTAGTTAATATTTGTTAAATATTAATAAATATTAATTTACTTCTAAATACAAAAAAAAACAAAATGCTATAGTTTGGTAGTTTAGGGCAAATAAGGGACTTCTATGTCCGGCAATGGCAGTGAATAAGTTAAAAAAATAAAAATAAAAAAATGAGAGTCACGACAAGTCCAAAGTAAAGTTCCAAGACGAAGACGAGGATGGCGGGACTTGACTTGACTCCATCGAGGACAGAGACGGCAAACAAATTAAAAAAGGAAGCAAACAAGGACTGCACAAAAGCAGGAAATGAAAGACAAGCCAAGTGACGAGACGGCAAGAAAGAAACACGTGCTCAACACAAGAGTGTGAGCAGGCAGCCGATTGGATGAGGCGAGGGGTCGGGTTGACGAGAACACAAAAATCATCATCATCGCCATCATCAGGATCCGATCATTAGGCACATGTGTGTGCGTGTGTGTATAATTCCATTTTGATTCAGCACTTGCACCCTTTCTGCTTTATTGAGTGTCCAACCTGCTGAGTTGCCATGGAAACGTACAAGAGCTCCTCAGCGTGGAAGGACGTGGATTTTGTGCTGAAAACAAGTCATGACTGCAATCTTTTTTTGCTAATTAAGCAATAGCCACGCAAGGATTGATGTCACTGATACGTGAAAATAGTGTACAACAATGCAGAAGGAGAAGCAAAAAAAAAAACTTCAAACAAGTTGGAAAGGTGATCAAGGACGCTCTGGTCGTATTTAAGTCGCAATGATCCAAGAGTTCACAAACTCCTCCATCACATCACACATCAAGACACAGGCTCACGAAAACTAAACATACAACTAATACGAACAAAAATAAATAAATCATTAATGAAATCAAAACAAAGCGGAACAATTAAAAATTATGAAAGACGTGATTGTCATTATTGGCTGGGCGGGTTGTTAGATTTTTTTACATTATTATTATTATTAATATGATTATGATTACTGAAAGGAAACGTCACAATGTGAAGTTCACATTGTTGTCATGAGGTCGTCAAAGGCAGCGTTGTGGCGCCCTCTGTTGTTCAAAAGTAGAAGTGCGTCTCGTGTGAAGCTGTCGTTGAGATTGGGCGCTTATTTTGTTTTGTTTCCTCCGGTTTGCGAGCAGATGTTTCCACGCTGATCGGATCGTCATGCTTTGATGCACACACACGCGCACAAACGCACGTTGTCCAACAGATACAGGGGGAAAATGGCAACTTTTTATTTTCAATCTCTCGCCACACAAAATCTGAAATGAAAACAGCACTTGTTATTCTCTGATCAGAAAAAACGGCATGTATTAAAAAAATGCAATTTCTGTTTAAAAAAAAAAGTGTGTAAATGGTGTCGAGCTGATGCCGAACTGAAAATGTTGCGGAATGGAAAGAACTGTTACATGGGAGAAAAAAGTGAGATTTGCAGTTGGATTATGTGAATCTCTCCAAAATGTGTCATAAAATAACCAGACAAAAACAAAACAAGTTATCCTACTGCAGCTTTGCTGTGACATATTCTTCTTTGCGTCTTTTCATCAAATCAGCAGACTTATTGACAGAGCACTTAAAAATAAGAATAAAAATAAAAGCAATAACAAATGATGAAATCATCCTGACATTAGATTTGTTCTGAACAATAATTGATTCAAATGAAACATTTCCATTCCAATTGTAAGACTTGACATGGCGTCATCATCACCTCTTCAACATTTTCCTTCTCTCCTCAGCACTTGCACTTTCTCATGCTTGGAGCGCCTCGAACGGCCACTAGGGGGCAGGCGAGCACAGTCGTCCATAAAAGTTGGAGTTAAACATCCATTTTTTTTTCCAAGGAGCTTTTTTTCCAAACACCTCGAGTGTTGATAAGACGGGGGTGGAGCTCCACGGGGTAATAAACTATTCATTACCCAACATGCATCACTCCACGGACACTCACTGTGTGCGCGTGTGTGTGTGTGTATAATCACACATCACTCACTTTTACTTAGCAAGTCAGCCGTGAAGGCACATGATGTGTTGTGACGCGTCCGAGCAAGATGCGGATGCTGGCCGGTCGTCACGGCAACCGGGGGTGAAGTTCAACAGCAGACACGTCAAGTTCTCATCATCGAGCTCAGAGGGTCTCAGACTGGGGCCTGTGGGTCCCGCAAAGATGGGCTATGTCAAACGGCCGCATTGATTTGGGAATTTAATGAGATCAACAAGGTTTTATTTTATTTTTCTAATTAAAAAAATAAATAATACTACATTAGTCAAATGGCCACTGAGCTGCTCGTTCTGTTGTGCCCATTTTGGCCACCAGAGGGTAGTAGAAGACAGACAGACTGTTGACTGGGTTGTCACAACTCCTCTCTCAGCTCATCATTACGGCACTGATATCAGTCGTTGAAAAGAAAAATACATCCAATCACGTGTTGCTGCACGTTCTTGTTGAACACGAAAAGGTTCAAGAACGTTGATGCTAGTTTACTTTAGCATGAAGCTAAAGGACCGCAATGCTAAGTTGTGTGGTTGTTTGACACAAACGCGTAATTGTCTTTGTTGAATGTTTAGTTTGAAAATAGGCAACTTTGCTAGATTGACGTAATTCTATTTAAAAAAAAAAATCGCCTGAAGCGATAAAGTTTGAGAAGCACATTTGGACTTCCTGAGCAAAGGCATCGACGTCGTCGTCATCGTCTCGGAAAGAGCGAGTGCAACAAGACAGCAAACATTTCTGGAATTGGTGAGGATGAGATCGAAGGATGAGGAGGTGAGGAATGGAAACGTGTCGCACGGGTTGAGAAGGACGTTGTCGCTTCCGACGCCTCCTGAAGGTGACTCGGGATTACTCGTACGTACTTCCCATTTCGTAATCGACTCCCGGAATCTCGGATGGCGACATCCCGCGGAATAAGCGCCTCTTCCTCCTCCTCGCTGGCTTCTTGGTGTGTGATATGCTTTCAAAATGAGACGTGAAGAAATGAAAAAAAAATGGGTGTGAAAATGACACCATGTCAACAAAAGTATTGGAACACGAGTCGTGCATTTGCAGTCTTCGTACAATCCTGACGTTTCTTCTCCTTTTGCTCGTTTTGTCACTTTTGCTTGTTTTCCCTAAGAAAAGTTTTTCGGGGAGGAAAAGGCGTGAAATGTCACGAGGTGAGAGGCCCAACCTTTCGACATTTACGCGGTAATCAATCATCCCGACAGCTGCTCGGCCTTATGACGACTGGTCGGGCGTCCGCTGCGTTTTGACGAGGGGGGGGGACGCGGTCGCTCGGGCACAAGTCGTTAATTTGCAATCATAGCAAAATGAGCAATTACAAAGACAGCGAGGTCCACGCTCGCTCGCTCGGCCTCGATGCTTTCTCAGAACAACAAGCGGGCGATTGAAAAATGTCTTCAGCAGGGCGCTGGCCGGCACTGAACAATGCTAACATGCTAACATGCTAACATGCGATGACGTCGGTTGATGGAACTAAACTGCTGCGCTCTCTAAAAAAAAAAGTATCGGTTTTGAACACGTGGATGAATAGAACAGAACAAAATGGAGGTGTCAAACCAAAGGCAGGGGGGCCAGATGTGGCCGGGTGCATCATTTTTTGGGGCCCACTGAAGGAAAAGCACAACAGAGACTGGATGGATTGGCCGAAAAGTTCAGTAAATGTAATGTATATATATATATATATATATATATATATATATATATATATATTAAGGTGAGAAGCGAAAAGAATAAATCTTCCCAGTTGTAGTCAGGTGGACGTCACGGAGGTGAGTAGTTAAGCACTTGTGATGTATTTGGCAGCAAGCTGGCGCCTCAGCGCTTGTCATCTAAACATGATTAATGTTTTCTGTGTGCCACACTCGTCTGCGTTCGTAAATCAGCCCAAAAAGAGAGCGTCCCGCCTGAACAAGTTTCAAGGCCGACCCGAGTGAAAGACGGATGACGTCGGAACCACATTTTTGGGGGATGGCGGCAAAAGCGAGCCAAGCGGAAGGGAAGGAAGGCCTTGTTGTAAAAAACAACCCCAAAAAAACGATGCGAGCATCCAGACGCGTTTCGGAAGCGATTGAGCGAGTCAGGATAGAAACGGGATAACAGAGACGGCGAAAGACATCTGCGCGTGACCTCACGACCTTCAACAGCCGCCTCAGCGCCTTGGCAACGCTCCACTCGCCACTTTAAAAGAACAAAGTGCACCTCCAACCCACGAGAACTCGGGAGCATTTCGTAGTTTTTTCTTTCGTTTTCAAGGGAAATGTAAAGACATAAACTCTGTGACATAAAGCGAAACGAGGCGTCTTTTCCCGACAAATGTACCCAGAATTCATTGCGTAAGACCAGAGCTGCTTTCTTTGTGCGGCACCACAAAGACACATTTTTCTTTGTCGTTTCATCATCAAAAAGCGTCCTCTCGCTTCATGTGAGGTCGTTTGCAGCCTCAAGTCAAGACTCGAAACTTTTTTTTTTTTTTAAACACACTTGGCCTCATCTTTGTCACTTCTTCAAATCGAACCCAATCCACACACAACTATTTTTTTAACACGCTTATTTTATTTTAACTCCTAATCAAATGTAGCACCGTAGTTTGCCCAGAAGATTCTTTTTAGCTGCGTTTTCCTCGCAGGCTGCTTGTATATAAAAAAAATAATAATAATAAAAAAAAAGAACACACATTTTAAAAAAGATATTTTCAACATGTTCTGAGGGCACGAGCGCTAAGCAGAAGGCACCAAAAATAAACCGATTAATTTCACCTCCCGGGAGGAAGCGCCCTCTTCCAAGAAGTCTTTATTATTATCATTATTATTATTGTTGTTGTTGTTACAGCCTCCTCCTCCTCCTCCTCGTTCGTCATGACGCCATGAAGAGCGTGTTGCGCCTTTTCCTTGCAGGCGACTGTAAGAAGTCGGCTGACACATTTTTTTTTTTTTTTCAAGGTGCCGGAATGTGCATGCGATTCATCAGTAGCCTTTGAAAAAAAGTCATCGGGGTGAGGCGGGGGGGGGGGGGGGGGGCCTTTGGTTGCGAGGGTTGCTGTGACATGCATGGCGAAGACTTTATGAAGACGCACGATGGTGAATAAAAGTTATCCGGAGTTCATTAACCTTGGGCTGGCAATTTTTTTTTTTATCGCCGAGCGCTCAATGAGACGGAACGCGCGAACGTTTGGTGCCCAAGCAGCCATTTTGTGGCCTGTCAGCTGACGGGGAGGGAGAAAGTTGCACGAAATGGCTGCAAGCGTATTTTGGGTGGCGTCTTTATGTTGTTTAGAAGTAGAAGAAGACATAAATGAGTTGTCAGTGTGACAAACTGCCTCAGTATAGCGCCAACTAGTGCCGAGGAGGACATACTCAATGTCCAATTTATCTTTGTCTCAAGTATCGGTGGCTGCTATCGGCAGTTTCTACAAGATGAAATCAACTTCTGAATTTGAACGTGAACACTTGTGGCGCCATACGTGTCCTGCGATTGACGACGGCGACCATTCCCAGCAGAAAGAAGAAAATCACGTGTGTGAATATACATGATGATTTCTCGCAACGTATACCGTCCGCGCTTGTTCCTGTCCTCCCACAGCCGTGTTAAAATATGCACACCGCTTCTGTGCTTTTTCTTTGCTTGAATGTGAGACGAAGACGAAGAATATGTGCGGTGTATTTTTAATGTTTGCTTTTAAGAGTTGTCTGCACTCAAGCCTTGCGCTGAAAAAAAAAAAAAAAAAAAAAAAGCACAGCAGGCACGCTAATGCCAAACATGAACAGAACATTTTTTATGTTGCTTTTCATGTGATCCAGCTTGTGGCTCGTGCTTAATATAATATGACGGCAGCTGTCAAACTTAGGATGATTATTTCGCATCTGCTTTGCCACTCCCAATTTGTCGTCTTTATTGTCGCAAATAAAAAACGACAACTTTTGGCGTTTCACAGTCAACAATTAGATTTGTGAGCGAGGATAAATGTGTCACACAATTTATCCTCTTCATCTATTAGAGTAGCCGCCACATTTAAAAAAAATAAATAAATTGTCTAGCACGCGTCTTGTTTACAATAAACAATTTAGACGAGATTTGCGCGAGCGCGTCAATGAAATATTGAAAGCGCTTTTCCCCGGATGAGGCGGAGATTATGCATGAGGGCGAGATTGCCGCCGCGATGGCTCGGATTGCTCGGGTGGCTTCTGCTTACTCGAGCGCGGCTCCTCCGGCCCGATAATGCCAGCAATAATTCACGGCGTAAACATTGGGCCCGACAGCCATTTGTGGAGCGTTTCATCCTCGCTCATCCCGACCGCGGAGGGGGCGGAATACGTTTGCGAGGAGCGAGCGCCGCGGCTTCCATTATGGTCGCCGAATGCACCGTCTACCTCGTGAGCTGACTTGGCGCCGCCCCTGTCAAAGATGGCGGCGGCGCCAACACAAAGGAGCTGATCCCGCCGCTTTGTTGAGCCGCTGCGACTTTGATTTGCTTCGGCGCTGTTGCAAGAATGCGAGCTTTGGAAAAAGTGTAAGCCGAGGGCGACGGAGGAGGTCACGCAGACGATTTCGTCGCTTAACATTCAAACCTAATCGAATGTCAACGATCCTTTTTTTCCCCCGTTTGGCTTCCAAAAGTGATGCGTTGGAGGCAGCAGAATGCCACAAAATGTTGGAAAACATCTCATTTTGAAGGCGAGATGTGAGCTTGCGTTACTTCATCACAAATTCGGCACATTCTCTAGTTACGATAAATCCGAAGTTTTATTTTCTCCCGTCGAGTAATCAGACTACAGTTACGCTAACTCAGTGCTTCTCAAATAGTGGTTCGCGATGTGATGCTGAGGTGGGCGCCCGGGAACCTGGGGGACATGCTTTTTTCCCACTGAACTACAATTAAGTGTAATTGCACCTCCACTCCACTAGTTGGCAGTGGCGCTCTCCTTGCCCATTGTGCGCAACAAGTATTAACTCTACGGTGTAGGTTTGTTTTGCAACCAAAATGCTATTATTTAAGAGAGTGGGTGGTGGTGGGGGGGCATGAATTGTTTTCTTCTTGCTGGGGGGGGCGGAACAGAAAATAATTGAGAAGCACTGCGCTAATTTAACGCTACTACATAGAACGTATTGACATCAACTTGACAGTGTTTCAAAGAGTCGCACCTTTACCCACCGAGTGCAGTTGCAGTAGGCCGCCACCAGGCTGCAGCAGTGAGAAATGATGAGGCGCTCGGCATATGAAGGATAACGAAACGTTATTGCAGCACGGCATATAAATGAGAGCATTCAAATTATTTGGACAAACTCGGCCTAAGAATGAAAACCAATTAATCGCAGGGTGTTGTGTTAATGAAAACGTAAATTACGTAATAGGAGTGTGGCATATTAATAAAAGCATTTTGACTCAATAGAGACGTTTCTTGTTGCGGGTGCAAACTGATTAAATGTTTGCTCAATTAATGAACGCGTTTCGATTCATGAATAAGGTCACGCTCCTCATTAATGTACAATCGGACATCCAATCAATAAATGAGAGCGGCTGGAAGTCAGGCAGGTGTCGCTCGTTATCATGAATTGCGCGTAAAACTCCCGCAAGACGCGCCATCTCCATCTCCATCTCCATCTCGGCGTTAGCAAACAATCAAGCGCTGGGTTTAAAAATAAAAATCCCCGCGGCTCCTGAGAGGCGGCCTGCTGCTCCCTCTTCCTCCTCCTCGTATCGCCGGCTTGCTTTTCATCCGCATTGTTTTCTCCTAAAGGCTTCTTAACCTCAGCAACGCCGCGCAAACAAAGAGACGCAAACGTCCTCGTTAGCGTAACATGGCTGCTGTTGTTTACCCGCTGTGTCGCCGTGGCAGCTGCTCAAACTACAAATGAGCTTTCTATACGTTCACGCTACTTTCTAACGTGCTGGAAAAGGCATTAAGTAACAATCGAGCAAACAAAACCTTTCGTCAGAAAACAATGTGACTGATGAACACACTAAACACACTTTCCATTAAATAAATATAGAAATGTAGATGCATATTATAGATGTATAACGGTTTTTAGCTGTCTTCAAATTTGCAATATTGTGTTAGTATTCTATAAAGTGTCGCTGTCTTTTTTCTTGTATTTTTAGGTTAATGGGGTTTCTGCACATTTTTAAAAAATGGACATTTTTCACAGAACAGCCATGATGATGATACAACATTCAATCATAAAAGTATTGGTGTCCCATTGGCGGGGTAATAGATAGCAGGGAAAGGAAATTGCATGCTTTCTCAAGATGAAAAAAAACAAATACAATGAAAACAGCAGGGGCCCCAAAATTTAACCCTGCGGAACACCACACAACAGCTGGGCAGACCGGTGACACTTCCGAGCTATCTGGCTACACAACCAAATCGAACTGTCACCAGCGTCCATTAAACAACAAGGGTGCCTGGCATGCACATCGTGTTTTCACCGATTGCCCTTTTCGTCAAATTTCACATTTCATCGAGTCAGGATGCTACATTGGAAGGCAAATCAAGCGGTCGGGATCAAGTTTGGAATTTCACAGGCCAACTTGAAGTTTTAGTGAGTACAAGTTGAGCCAAAGTTGACTTGAAAGCGCGATGGCAAGTTCCCCCAAAAAAAGCGCAAGGTGTCACATTAGATTTTCGCATGAACTTTCCCAGCGGACACATTTTTGATTTCATCTTTCCAGGTGAGAGATTCTGTCAGCAGGGGGTCGTCTCAAGGAATCGGCTTAGCCCTGCGCGCCGGTGCTAATCTTCGCCGCGTTCGTTAGCGCAACGTGCCAAATTAGCATTAGTGCTTCAAATACGCACACGGCGGCATCAAAGCGCGGCCGGCGACGTTTGCAGGCTGTGTGGCGAGCACAGGTGGGAGCAATTAGGCTGAAATATGGAAAAGATGTCAGAGGTGATGAAAGGCCGTTGGTGCAACGAGACTTTGGAGGGGGGAGATGGTCAGCCGGGATCTCGCGGTGCTAATGACTTCTGACGGGAAAAAGAGAGAGAAAAAATAATTTTACGGATGAATGTGGTCCTGAATTCTCATCGGGTCACATGATAAGGTAGGCCGAAGAAGAAGATGAGCAGATTCAGGTTTGGTTTGCTTGTCGAGAGCGGTTTTGCATCGAGATCTTCAAGACTCGGGTATCTTTTACAAATTGATATTATTTCTTGTTGGTCCCTGAAATTTGTAGTCCATGTACGGATTTTGGCTGTTCCGAGTGCTCCCGTACGTGTCTTTTCCAAAATCGATATCTTTCCTGCTTGGTCTCACATTTGAGGATTTCGTCTGCTGGAGAGCTGACAGGAACTTCATCTCGGGTCTTCCTGAGGTGGCGCACACTAAATGGCTTTGCAAGATGGCGGCTGCGGGTGAACGCGGGGGAGGTGTGGTCATGCATCACGCCGGCGGTCCGCAGCAAACGAGCGGCGTCCGACATCCAACTGCCGCCAGCGTCATTAGAGCGCCGGTGAGCGGGACTAATGAGCCGATGAGCGATCCCGCTTCGTGCGTCTGCGTCACGGCGGCACCCGATTGTCAGCGTGATGGCGGTGGCTTGCTCGTTAACCTCATGAACAGCAGGTGAGCGGCCATGATGGAGCGATGTCGCCGCTGTTGCCGCCGCCGCCGCACATTTCGGGAGACAGCTGGCGCCGTGTTCATTTAGTTCCAAGGTAACATTTCTGACCAGCCCGCCGCTCCGGAAAACTGAAAAGTCAGAAATTTCATTGGAGGTTTTGCTAACAAACACTCCTTTTTAAACTATTTTACTCTTGCTTAATTCTTTGAATTGAGAATTTTGACTCGACTCTCGTCTTGTTGCTGATCGTGGCTGCTCGAGTGCAGACAAGAATTGTTTGACAGCTCCGCATTTAATCGGCGCTTTTTGCAAACATCTTGATTCAGGAGTCTTTTGTAAAAGGATGCACTTCTCGCTTGATCTCCGACACGTGAACATTTTGGCTACGCCAGCGTCGATGAGAAACGTCTTTTCGCCGACATATTGTAAAAGGTGTTGGACTTCTTTTGCAAATCGCAATCTCCGGTGACGTGTGGGTTGAATCACTTCGCTGGTCCGAGTGCCGATGAGAACTGACCTTGAAATCTTTCTTGCAAACAAGAATTTGGACAGCAAATATTCTCGACCGCTTTCTGATCTCGTTGTGTTGAGTGATATTTCCTTCCAGTCTCCCGTTTGCAGCTTTTGTGGTTAAAGCGTCACCTCTTTCTTTTTTTTTTTTTGTTTTGTTCCGGTCGTCATCATCGTCTGAGTGCCGCAACGCTAATGGAAGGCCGCCGGCGCGTGCCACGGCCAATACGAGCGCTCATTATCGTCTCGTGCGCCTTGAAGACAGACATGAAAGCGGCGGCGTCCGCTAATGGCGTACTTACGCCCGTCCAGGCGGGCAACTTTTCAGCCGCCTTTGCCCGGCTGGCCCATTTTGTGCTTAAATACGCTTTTGTCTCATCGCCACAGGGCCTTTTTTTGCTTTCCCGCCGCGGTGATAATGGCGAGACCCGGGCGCTGGTTTTTGAGCTGCTTCCCGGCTGCCTCCCGCAATCAAGCGTCATTTAAGATATGACACACGTAGGAGCTAAAAAGGCGCCTGGCCACACGAGGGTAATAACGCCGTTATCTGACATCTCGCACCGCTAATGAGGTGACGAGATACATGGACGTTGGCCGTGATGTGATTCGCCACATGCTAATGCTCAACACGCCTTTCCAATATTTGCATGTCTATTTGAAGATTTGGCTCCTCGAGTGCAGAGGAAAACATTTTTTTTTGTTTTTTTTTGTAATTGCAGCAACGTTAGCAGGGATAGGCGCCAGCGCGCCCACGACACTCGTGACAGTTTCGAAGTTGACACGAGGAGTTTAGCTGTTAAAGCGCTGACTAGAAATGTCTGTCAGACTGACTTTTGACAACAAAATTTACAAGCGACTCAACTCATTTTTTTAAATGAATATTTTGTATTTTAGTGTAAGAGTTTGAGGACTCCTGCTGCTCGAGCAGATAAGAATAGTTTCTCAACGTGACTTTTGACTTTCTGCTAAGCACTACATCGATCCGCTGTCATCGAGGTGAAAATAAATATTTCCGAAGCGGGAATCCTGGGGCGGCAAATGCAACAAAAACAACAGGGGCCCCAACATTGAACCATGTGGAACACCAAACAAATCGGAGCAAGCAAGGCTAACATTTTTTGTTTAATTTCTGACGGAAATGGCTTGTCGTCATCTTTACTCTCGACTGCAGCTTTTGCAAACATTTTTGTCTCAGACATATTTTACAAATTGATGAAACAGGATTGCTACTCCTATTTAGAGTTATTTGTAATTCTATACAATAGATTCCTTTTTAAAAAAGACAACGGTGCAGTTAATTTGTACGGGCCGACATGATTGTCATGTTTTGTTTTTTGTTTTTTTTTAAAGCATGACATGTTTTGATTTGCCTGCAAATCAAGGCGCAAGCACTCAGCCTTTCAATAAAACAAGACCAGAGTGACAAAATGACTTGTTTCTTGGATTGAGGAGTCGGAGGAAATTACTCTGACTTGGCAGAATGACTTTGTCACCCAATTTGGTCCCGCTGGAGCGCTGCCAGGGAACGCTACGTCCTTTTTGGACTTCACTTCCTACTGCGGGGGAGAAAAGTGCCGCATCAATAAATGCACGCACGTCGAGCTGCTTCCTTCTCAGACGCGCAAAACAAGTCTGGCACAAATGATGATGTGACTCGTCAACAGCTAATCCACTTTTTAATTGTAGCCGATTGTATTTGATTTGAATTTTCTTCTGTTGCATTTCGATATTGCAGAGTTGAAAGAAAAGAAACATCTCCTTTCCATCCTGGCAAACACTCAGCGGAGATGCTGAGCGAAGCTCTCGAGGCTAACGATTTCCTCCCCGGCGCGAGCGTGACCTCACCTCGTTACGACTCGGCCTCGTTAGCCGTCGCCCACCTTCCTTGGAGGCCGTCCATCTCCTCAAGAGAGACACTCCAAGTGAGATGAGCTCTCCTGAGATGATTTTCAAACTTCCAGAAAAACATGGCCGTCTGCGCTCATCCTCATTTATAGTTGGCTGCCATGCTAACGGAGCTAAAATGCTAATCGAGCGGCTCCGGTTTAATGCTAGCTTAAATTGCGTCTATATAACAGTGCATGAAGTCCAAGAACAGCAGCTTGTGGGCTCTTGCGGACCCGATTAGGGCCCGAGCGGTGGCGACACGTCAGTTTGAAATACTGTCAATGTCGCAACCGCCGCTATCCCTTCTGAGCCGCTTTTAGGTCGCTTGAAACGAAAAAAGAAGAAAAAAAACTTGAGTTGCTGCGTGATGGAGAGCGGCGGCGAGTGCGTTTGCGAGGCTAATAAATTGTGGAGTGCGCGGGACGGCTGGCTGTATTTACTCTGCAGTCCTCTTGACAGCACCGTGAATGTGCTCTTTTCCTGCACGGGGACAATTAAAGAAGGTTCCAGAGGGAGGCTTTCACCGCGCTATTGATTTCATCCTTTTGACCGCATGCAGTGGGGGGAAAAAAAAAAATGCAGTGTGATGAGATGCTAATGTGAAATTTGAACTCGGGCAAACTTTGAGTGTGAATGTGTGGGAAGTCAAGAAAAATATGCGGTTATAATAAAAAGTCGTCATTTTTAATTCAATTTGCCAAGACAATCCGAACGGTTTGATTCGTCAGGTCAAAACGGCCTTAATGATTTCTTTCATGAGTTCAGGCTCCTTCCAGTTTGATCCATCGACCACCAGGGGGCAGCGAAAAACGGTAACAACTTCTCAATACGAGTAATATTACCGCTCGTCAATTCTTGTGGAATATCTGTAGAACTGCAACGTGGCCACCTGAGGATCCCGCTCTCGTCTCCCGAGTCAAGGCTTGAGCTGATTACTCTTGGGCCTAAAAAGTCTGTGAAGGTCTGCTCGCCAAAAGAATGAATCGCACGTTTTGCGCTCGAGAGGCCAAACAAACGCACACGAGTGACAACAACGAGTGTTGTTATCAAGCAGACTTGACAGCAAGTCCGCCTCTCCGAGGGACACAAAACAGCTCAGAGGAACACTGACAATTATTTCTCTTGCTCACCCTGCACTTCATAGAGACTCTGCATGTGTGTGTGTGCGTAGCTGAATGGGAGCAAGTCGCAAAGATGGAAAATAGAGTTTGAACGCTTTCAATTCCCTCCGACTTGAGCCTTGATTGTGTTTTATCTCTTCTAAGACTCTCCACACTAGACAATGATTACAACAATTGTTACGGCGAGCAAGCAAACATTGTGGCAGCTGTGGGAATTTGTTTTCACGCTTCTTTTTGTGGATGGCTACTTTTTTTGTTAGTTTGGCAGGAAGCCAGGTAGGTTGGGATCGCCGCTCGGTTGCTTGTTCGGATGTCGAGGTAGTTGCATGGAGACGTCTTTGGTCAGCTAAAGAAGAACCAATGTTTGGACTGCTTTTGTGGTTACCGGTTTGGTGGAACACGCTCGGTTGGATGTTTGAGTAGATGGGCAGGTGATTTGTTCGTGATTGATGGAAGTTTTCACGTCGGAGGTAACGAAAGCTCGTCAAGCAGCATGAGTCACTTCATTCCGAGTGAACGTGAGCCAACGATGGCGGGGGAGCCTTCCGGTGTTCATGCCACACATTTTGGGGCGGGGCTAAAGCAACCCCTTGGGCAGTCAAGTGGGCGAGAGGGTAGAAGAAAGGGGGAGGAGGAGGTGAGGATGCCAAGCAGAGCTTTCATGTCCTTCCAGTGGCAGGCAAGGCGAAGAAAGGCTTTAGTGGGGAGAAATGTGCCGCCTGTGCTCCTTTTTGCCTCCCTGCTGGGATTTGTTTCCACAAAAGGGAGACATTTGGACTGGAATCATCTTGGGCGCAGACCTCCAAGCCTCAGCTGTGCCAGAGAGCCTCGTCGTCTTCCCTGCCAAGCTCCTGAGATTCGGGGGAGCAACTCGGCAAAGTCCACTCTGACGCGCCGCCGTCGCCAAAAACAATGAGCGGCGAGTGTAAGACCAGAACGCGAGACGACAGGCGACTCCGTCGCAAACAACTATTTGCTTCCCTGATTCGCGATTTCTGTGCTCAGTCCAAAGACGTCAAATAATAAAATAATGCCGTCCTCTTGTTTAAAAGGCAAAAAAGTGATGTACTGCCATCTTGTGGTACTTTGCAAGTTGGAATGGTTATAATAACCCATTTTTTTGTCCATTGAATTTGGGGAAAAAAAATAATAATAATGATAATAATATTAATAATAATTCAAAATTAATTTGATGGCTTCCGACAGGCGCTTTTCAGCACCGGCACAATACCTGGGCCGCCCCCGCACGTACGCAAATGAAATCCACGCACACGTTTGCAGCTCTTTGTTTCAAAACACGCCGGCTAAATAGAAGCGAGCCACGGAGATGAAAGAGGAAAAGATGAAGTTCCGTTTGCACTGAAAGCCACTGGGACATTCGGAGCATTTGGGAACGGCAGACAAAGAGGGCAGCGCGGGTATTCAGCGATGCGGAACGAAAAAAAAAGGTTGAATTCATGTGCTAATTCATTAGAAGCTTTGCAGTCAATTAGCACAGCTTGCAGCGGGATTGAAAACCATACGAGCACAATCATTTGGTTGGAGCACAATCATTTCAGTCGCGCCGCGTGATTGCATGTTCACAGACAAGACGATGGACATTGTTGGAGGGGCAAATTACATTTTACAACTTTTTTTAATGCGCTCAAATACACCGTGTTTTGCATCGCAATACAGTCAATGCTATCATATTGGCACTATTATGCTAATTAAATGTTCCAAAATATAGTCATACGCGGACATCGGTGGGTTGAGTAGTGGGAGGAGCCAATTTAAAGTTTCAGGACCCTTTTTTTTTTACCTCGGACTCGCTGCATGTCACACAAACAATTCATCCTCAGACTTGTCAACATTTTGAAATAGATCTGCACGATAAGAGTGTTTTATAGATGAGCAGCATTTCTGGAAACGCGGCGGTGCTGTGCAAGCACAACGTAAAGTACAGCTGTCAAACTGACGGCTGCTGTTGGGATAATGACTCCAAACTACCTCCAGATTGTAAAATAACACCTTGGCGATGAAATCTGTACAAAATTGGGCAAAAGTAAAGAGGCCAGGAGCATCGTATAGTGACATGCGCAGAATCATAACAGAAGACCGTCAAAATGACGGCTCTGGGAGATCTGGTGTCAACCATGCAAAAAATGTATTTTTTTTTTTTTTAATGCCAATTTGCAATCGTTTGATAGAATTTTCCGAAGAATCTCGAAGGAACATCATATTGGACGATTGCAGCCCGACATCAGACTAACAGCTAACATGCTAGCATGAATTATTATTATTTCAAGTATGGTTATCAAAACTAACAGACACACTTTTTTTAAAGACAGCGTCTACAAGCAATTGATGACGACAGAAGTGTTTCAACGGCGCATCTAAATGCTGTCATGCATTTCCCTGGTGGTGGTTTTGGCGGTGATCACAAAATGTGCCTTTTGCAGCATGTCAGCCAGGCAGAGGAAACAGACGTGTGGCATTACATCAAGACGCAACACTAACTGCCATTTATGTGATATTGTCACGTTATAAACTGATTGAGTGGACTTTGCTTCCGCTCGGCTGATGTCTGGCAGGCGGGATGTACTGACAGCAGCGGCACATCAACTACTGCTCACTTCCTCTCGGATGATTTGTTTGCCGGTCATATCCTGGTTCTTGTGCATCCGCCACTTGTGCAGATTGAGGCTTGGATTTCATTTCTTAGTCGGGGTACGACGACATGAACATTATGAATTCTACTCTGCTTAAGAAGCATCAGCATTCTATATTCGAAAGTCATTAGATGTGCACATTTTGATTGCATTTCCAAAGGTACAAGAAGATGAGTGGCGAGATTCGTAATCCATTAGAAAAGACCCGAGAACATACGGAATGAAACAGTAGAATTGTTAAGAACAATTCAGTTTTAGTTCCCCTCGGCTGTATTTTAACGTTGCCAATGTTGGTGGCACTTTGAGTTCTTTTTTTCAAATGGCCCAAAAAAAAAAAAAAAGTTTGGCAACCACAGCACTAGAACACACAAGTGGCTGGATTTGGACTCCATTTGAAATGCACTAGAACATGCGGAAATGGATTTTATTTGCATTTTGAAAGCACTCCAATATGTGCAAATGGACTTCCATTCCATTTCAAAGACTCAATAACAAGCGTTAATGGCTTTGATTCTCTTCGGAAAGCACTCCAAGCTGGCTTTTTCGCCTTATTGTCCAGTAAACAAGCTCCAGGACGCACCTGACACATGCTGTCAAATTGGGTCTTCTTTCATGCGTTTTCCCCGTTAGGTCAGGCGGGGAATGAAGACGATGGAATCCACTTCAATCAACCGTCCTGAGCGGGAAGCCGACAGAGCCAATCAGCACGCCGAGTCCCGACATTCCCTCCAGAAGCGTCTCCCGCGCATCGTCGTCATCCCACATTAACTTCCCGCGGAACTCGGCCAAGCTCCTGTGGTCACCTGAAGTCTGCTTTCATCGCAGCTCCACGATGGCTTGCTTCTGAGGAGCTCATCAGCGTGGCAGGTGAGAGCAGGAACTCTTCTGATTGGCCGATTGCTCGCTCACTCGCCAATTGAGTTCAAACTCTAAAGGAGACAAATACGGACTTTTTTTTCCCCTCAAACAGTTTGCCAGGTGTTTTGATTCTTAAAGGCCTCTCCATTCAACATGTACAATCGGCGAAATGAGCATCGTGATTGGCTGTTAGCTAGCAAATCGGTGCACCGGACAAGAACCGGATAAACAGAGCTGAATGGCAAAATTCCCAACATGAGACGCAAGACGATGCTTTCCAATTGATCGCAGTTGGAAGTTTTCGCTGCACTTCGGGTGTCATCAGCAGGTGGCGACAGAGACACTGGAAGAGTGGCAGAAAGGCAGTTGAGCCCCTCAGCAAGAACGCTGAATTGAAGTTCACTCATTTTAGCTGCCGAATGTCTTAAACTCCTCAAATAGATGGCGACATTTCCGATGGAATGGGAGTGCACCCGCCACGGAGGTCCGCGTCCTTCATTTCTTGTCATTTGCATGTGAACGAGTGTCGTCAGGCTCGTTAGCGCTCGTGTTGGCGCCGTCCCGCGTGCCCCGGTGGGATGTCAAACGCTGAGCGGCTGATTGGAGGAAATGTCAGCGTGATTATTCCCGCCTGGGAAAGGTCACCTGCGAATGTGGCGCGGGTAAAAACAGAACATCCACACGGAGGAGCCAGCAAGGAATGGATTTTGTTTTTCTGCTGAGGTGAGCACACACGTGCAAACGTGTCAAATGAGTCATGTGACACCGACGCTCGTCATTTTCCTTCCACAGGTGAGCGAGCCGCTTCCCGCTTTTCGGAAGACGAAGGCAGATTGCTTTTCCCGGATTGTATTCTTGACAAGGCAGGAGGAGGTTCTCCTCCGATGGCCGCAGCAATTTTAAGGAGACATTTCACGAGAATGTCACTTAATGGTGGCAAACAAACAAATTGCTGTTATTTGGTCTTAGTACAACTGTGATTTTTCTACCTTATGTGGCTTTTTGGGGGTTTGGTGTTTTTATTACTTGGTGGTGTCTTCATCCATCTTCTTTTATTTCAGTCGTTCCATTTCAGGGCCGACAATCAGAAAAAAGGAAATGATGAAAAGCACTTTATCCCCACATTCACAACCAGATCGTCTCTGCAAATGTATCTTCAAACACGTATGCGTGTGCGCAAACAAATCAATGATTTCACTTTGCGGGGACTTGAAGTGTATTTTGGCGACTTGTTGATGAAATGTTGCATGAAGCGTTAACGTGATGCAATTGCGACATTGCGGCGCTGGCTTGATGTGAGATAACCGCGTTAGCTTCTGATGTACGACATTTACTTGATTGGCCCGTGAAATTGTAGGTTGGCTATTGGTGTTTACAGTTTGGAAAAATGTTGCCGTCGCCGTGGCTGCTTGTTTGTTTTCCTCACGCTGGGCTTTGCTTTCTTGGCTTTCGCAAATAGAAGCAAGCAAAAATTGAGAATAAGCGAGCACGCTGCTTGTTGACAAGGTTGTTGTCGTGCGGAAAAATGAACAAAATTACTCAAAACTGCTTTAAAAAAAAAGGGGAAAAAAAGAAATAACTGCACCTTATAAACTACAGCAAAAAGGTTTTTTGCCCATTAATATCATACATGAGCTTTTGATGTTCATTTTATGTATTTTCAGGTCATATTTATTTTAATTTGGATTGAGAATTGGAGTTTATGCAACAGTTAATTTGTTGGACTTTGTTCCGTATTTTTATAGTCACAAAAAAAAATAAAACTTGAAAAAAAAAAATCATATTAAGACTGATAATAGTAATAATAAAATGAAGCATTTTTGAAAAAAAAAAAAAAATATATATATATATATATATAAATATATATTATATATATATATCTAAAATATATAATAAATAAAATATATAATATAATCTATAATATATAAAAAATATGAATTTCAATAAAAGAAATACATTAAAAAAATACTAAAACTAATAAAAAAACTAAAACAAATTATTTTTGAAAACATAAAAAGAAACAAACCTGCTCTCAAAACTAAGCAAATTTCAAAAAACTAATTAAAAAAAAAGTCACAACCAAAGTAAAAACTAGCCACCATGAAAAAATGTGCCAGTGTGGCTCTTTGCAGAGGACAGATTGAACCACCCCTAAAACAAGACATTTTCACCATTGTTGATCTCTGGGCTATTTTGAAAAAGGAAAAAAAACATGCCACAGACGTATTATTAAGACTGACTCTGTTGTAAATTGTGAAAAAGAAAAAAAAAATGTTTGCGTCTCCTTCAAAGCGTCAGCTCTGGGTGAATTAGAGCCTATTGATGGCGGCGCTATCTGCTTTTCTGCTTTTGATGTTGTTGGGTGCGACTCCCCACCGAGGTTGCTCTGCTCGTCGTACGGCACATTCGGCAATTTGCCTGCCGCCTAACAATGCAAATAATTCGCCTCTGCAAGCTCACTCGCCTCCGGAGTTAATTGAGGGATCTTTTTATGTTTTCAATTAGCGCCTCCTTTTTCTTCTTCTTACATGTCTGACATTTGTTCTAATTGCACAAGAAGCGCGCCGGCATCACAACAACAACCTTTATTTTCCCG
The DNA here is from genome assembly GCF_059441095.1 of Idiotropiscis lumnitzeri. Classification (NCBI taxonomy): domain Eukaryota; kingdom Metazoa; phylum Chordata; class Actinopteri; order Syngnathiformes; family Syngnathidae; genus Idiotropiscis; species Idiotropiscis lumnitzeri. Next base: position 12,454,149 of record NC_142409.1, on the reverse strand, counting down.
TCAATCTCCTGCCACGGGGGAGGAGGTGTGAGAAGGAGTTTACGAATAATTACAGCCGCGGATGGGAAGAAATAAAAAGATTTCTCTCGTTTCTTCTTCTTCCCGGGAAAAAAAAAAAAAACCTCACACGTATTCCTCTCAGGATGTAATTACACCAAATATCGACGACTGAGCGGCGGCATCGTCGGTTTCTCTTATTCGGCCTCGTTAGAGCGCTCCTTCCTTAACTATGCGCTAACTTCAAATCAAAGACCGACGCCGAGCGTGACGTTGCTTTCAAACGCGCGAATCTCCGCACATTTTATGACTCGGAATCGATCAGATTTCAACCACCTGACGAGAATACAACACCGACGACCGGGCGATCACGGCGATGTCGGTGAAAGTAGAAATTTGGACGGGATCGGTAAAAGATCTTCACCGATGTGAATGAGGCTTATTTTTGTTTTAAACTCGATTACACGCTTGCCAATAATCAAGGCTCGGGTGATTATTTTTTTTCTCCAAATCTAATCAAACTCAGCAAAGGCCCGTTTATCGGACGCGTCAGCCTAATTAGGTTTTAGAGTTAGGTAGGATTTTTTTTTTTTTCCCTCGCTGATCTGCCCAGAAAACAGTTGGGGCCGGCAATCGTAAATGTTAAACATGTTTCATATCACTGATGGAAAATCTGTGCGTGTGTGTTCTGGCCGGTAATCCACCAAAAGGCAAGTTCCTCATTCGCCGGCAATCGAGTGTGAAATGAGCACTTTGTTTGTACTTGGTGCGGTTTAACTGGATGCTGAAGTTGAGAAATATTTAAGTCGACATCTGAACGTGAATTTCCACGAGCTGAGCATTCCAGAGTACCAAAGCCCAAACGGAGAATTCTCTAGAACCTGCCGACTTCTTTTTAGCTCTTGGAATCTCCAAAACGCGGTAAAGCCGTCAAAAATCATGACGAGTGAGCAAATTGTCCCGGGTGGCTCCCGTTGTGGCACTGGAAAGAGGTTAAAGTCTGTGCGCAACGCTTCCCCGGGGAGCAAGTGGCAGATGCACAAACGCACACAGAAGCTCTCCAGAGCGGCGTCTGAAGCGGAGCCAGAAAACCAAGCTGGGCTATCCCAGGAGGAGCTCAACACAACCACGGACTCGCCCTCCAATCCTGTTGGCTCGCGACCTCCGCACGACAAACTGGAGGCGGCCAGAAGGGACATGCGGGGGTGTTGGGGGGGTTGGCTTGGTTGTTGATCCAGTTTTCCCAAAAGGTCCACCCAACCATCCATTTTCCAAGCCGCTTCTCCTCACGAGGGTCGCGGGGGTGCCCGATGCAGTAGACGGGGTACACCCTGGACTGGTTGCCAGCCAATCACAGGGCACACAGAGACAAACAACCATCCGTGCTCATACTCATACCAAGGAACAATTTCCAGTGTTTGATCACCCTGCCATGTTTTTGCAATGTGGGAGGAAACCGGTGTACCCAGAGAAAACCCACGCAGGCATGGGGAGAACATGCAAACACCACACACCGGACCCACGACCGCTGCACTATGAGGCCACCGTGCCGCCTACACAGTCGTTTGGGTTTAGTGCAAAACAAGATCATCTCACAAACAAAGAAAAGTTAGGGTGAGGATTCTGCAGAAAATGTTTGCATTGCGTTGCTGACCTTATGTCAAGCGAGTTCCAAAAATGTACGGTAGGTCTGCCTAATGATGCCTTCCCCATGATAGAAAATCCATTGTGGTCCTTTGCGATGCCGTTTGTCATCTGCAAGTTGGATTTGACAAACAGACAGACTTGGAGAATCTGTCGAATTTTTTTCGCTCGACTGATGCAATACTTTAGATTGCATTTTTTTTTTTCATTGGCCCGCGTGGGATTTGTCGTGCAAAATCTCGCACAGAGCCCACCTGGGGCGCACTCACGCGTCTTTTTCGAGACAATCCACTCCACTGGCCCTGTGACTGACATGCAATTGCACGTTAGGCTTTGGAGATAGATTAGCTGGCGAAGCCCGTCACGATCAAACCTCGGCGGCCTCGCACTCAAGTTGTCTCCGCGCCCAAATTATTCAACAAGAGCGTGCAGGACAAGAGGAACATAAGGAATACTTACTAATTGTTAAAAATAGATGCGACGCTGCCGAGAAGATGGTCGAAACACATAAATCATGCACCCAGCATTGACACCTCTCGACAGTCAACAATTCAACAAAGTCGGCGCGGCATGTTTGCACTTTTTGTTTATTTGAGCGTTCCAAACGCATTTGGAAGAAATTATTCACATAGTTAGTCGTGTACTCTTTTATGCTTTAGGGGCGGCACAATATATTGATAAAATATCGTCATCGCAATAACGGCACCAGTTAACTCAATGCTACTTGCTAACAACTATTTGCTATTTGAAAACGTAACTCTCCAGATGCGTTGCCGTTGTGCATTGATTCCCAAAATATTTTTAAAAAATGACAAAATGAGGACGCCACATATTTTGATGTTTGTCAAGTATATGAAGAATTAGTCCTGACGTGAGTGTGCTTACAGCAGATTAGGATTTGCTATACATGACTGAATAATACGATATAATAATCAATGTAGATCAGCCATGGGCAAACTATGGCCCGGGGGCCACATGCGGCACGTTAAACGTTTTAATCCGGCCCACTGAATTTGAAAAAATGAAATGAATAAACCTTGTTCATGTTTTATTTTCCCTGTAATTCTGATGTGTCACCACTAGGAGGCGCACTCTAAGACAGATATTTAGTTGCAATGCTTTTGTTTATTTTCATTTCGAATGAAAGCATATTTTGGCTATATACGATATGTATTTTTTTCTCACATGAAGTGACGTTACCAAAACACTCCATCCATCTGCTCCTGGTCCGGCCCCTCTGTCAAATTTTACAACCCCTTGTGGCCCATGAATCCAAAAGTTTGCCCGCCCCTGATGTAGTTACACTTGTCAGCCTCATGAAGCCTTTTGGCCCACTTGATGTTTCTTCTTCTTTGTCTTTAATTGTTTTCGCAAGGCTCCGCGGTGGATGCGTGGACATGGCCTTATTATGGCGGCTGATCGACGTGATTTATTGCTCCTGGAGGCCAAACATGCAAACTGTCTCATCTCCTGAGGCTAAAGCGCAGAAATCAATGGCTCACCGGCTGGCTGCGCCACAAAGCATCACGGGAATCAAGTCCAGTCCACAGACTTTTTTTTTTTTCGCTTCATCTTTTTTTTTTCCCCCACACACGCTTGAAAAAAATCCAGCCTGGTGATCCACTTGGAGTGTTTTCATTGAGAAAGGTTTGCCAGCATGCAGATGGCAGCCTTGTTTACATAATCCCATCAATGTCCTCCAGCTGTGTTGCTTACACTCAACAACATTTCATACTTGTTAGAATTTTGTTGAGAAAAAAAAAAAAAAAAATTCACCAGCACACGGCCCGAACGTCAGTGGTCTTGTTTTGGGTAAATCGATCGCTGTGGTGCTTCAAGCTGATTGCCGACAGCGTCGGGTACAATGGAAGCTCGCGCATTGGATTCTTCTTTGCTCTTAATTCCTTTTCATTCCTGAAGCGCCGCATCCACCAGCTGCCAGACAGCCCATTAAAATCAACATGAGAGCACGGACGATCGATACGCAACATTTTAGCCTCATGCTTTACGACTGGAGAGAAGGAGAGAGCCTCGTTCTCGCTGTCAGGGCGGCAAAGACGTCCAAATTGTTGCGGACCCTCCAGGGGGAGCGGGCGTCAGTTGGTGTTAAATATTTCTTCGGGGGTTTTCTCTTGTGACTCCAGCTTGCTCCCACGTTGCAAAAAAAAAAAAGTCACCCTACGTTCCATCTAATCACTTTGGTTCCGTTGAGTTCTGATGCCATGTCCATTGTCCAAATAATTCTTTGCGCACGTTGGGAAAAAGTATCACCCGCATCCATTTTTACCTGTGTCACGCTGCTAAATGGCGTTGGCGCAGAGCCTGGAAGCTAACGGCGCGTTGCTATCACCTCCCCGGCGCGACGCCAGGGAGCTTTCTCCAGAACAACGGAGACAGAGCGGCGGAACACAAGACGCTGGCCGCACGCCACTAAGAAGCTCGTCGCTACCTTGCAGGAACACCAGCTTTATTTCAAGACGCCTACTCCAACATCATTTGGAGTTGGAGAACATTGATGGAAATAAATCGTCTTTTTGAGGGCGTTCACATGCCCAAAAGCTCATCGATGTTGGCAAGCCACAGCATCGCATCAAAATAGTCGCAAATGCAAATTGGACAATTGGACTATTTTTGGGAAATGTCAGACCGTACTTATCGCAACCAGTCAAGCCAAAACATTTCTTTACAATTTCTTCTAAGCAGATCCATTCGTCCAAATATGGCCTTCTGATGAATATTGCAAAAAAATACATTTAATTTGAAATGAAAGTGAACAAAAGCATTACAAAAATATATATGCCTTTTTTTTCCAAGTTCGGCGGACCGGATTAAAACGTTCAACGGGCCGCATCTGGCCCCCGGGCCGTAGTTTGCCCACACCTGCCGTGGACTTTTTTTTCGTTTCTCTCTTTGAGCTTTGTAAAGAAGCTCGTGACTTGAGTCCTAATGATTCAATTTGTTCAACAGCTTGACTCATTTGCGGACAATAAATGATTCATCAGAGGAGGGCCGCGGGTAGTAAACATTTACTTATTCATCAAACATATTTCTGGTTAATGCTCATGTTTGTTCATTTCCTCATGCTGGTCTGCAGGGAGCGGCCCGATAAAGCAATCACTCGCCTCGCCGAGGCGCGATTGCACCTCTCAACGGGGTCACAGCCACCGAGACGTGGGGGTGAGGGAGAACCTTAAGAACAATCTTAAAAGTGGGCGAAAGTGAGTCGGGAGTGAGCGAATTTCCAATCCCGCGGGTTAATTTGGTGCCGTTCAGCTGCAATTGGCGTGTCTAAACATTCATGAGGCGAGCAGCAGCAGGGTTACAGGCGGAGGGGGGGAGGAGGGAGGAGGGAGGAGGGAAGAAGGAGGGAGGGCGAGGGCAGCAGGAGGATGAGGAGCGCCGGGAAGGCAGTCAGTGCAGGCAGAGGCGAGCCGGCAAGAGGAAGTGTGCATCATCCCCCGAAATTTGAGGAGCAACGAGCAAAGAAGGAGGAGGTGCCGTCGGTTTGGTTTTGCCAAGATTTCGAAGAAAAGAAGTTGAGCGTCCATTTATCAAAAAGGTAACCATTTCATTTTGTTGACGTTGCCTCTCAGCAGTTTAGAAAGTGACGAAGGAGAATTTCTCTGTGGGTTGGATGGTGGAGGGAGGAAGAGGCGGTCAGGAGCTCTGTAACCACGGCAGCCAAGGGGGGCAGCAGAATTTCGATTTTGCAGCCTCCGAGACACCAGGCAGCGATGCCAAGTCCGCCGCCTCTGAGGAGAAAGATTTCATTGTGCGGCCGATTGATGAGGCACCGACGTGACCCCGCCACAACCTCCCAAACGACTCTCCGCCGTGAGGCTGTTGTGGCATCAACACTTTCCCCAAGCGACGTGCTGAATACTAAAAAGGAGTTCCATTAAGCCACGCGGGGTCAGCGCACTCGTCACCGACTCTGAAGTGGCTTTCTTGTTTTAGCTTGTCTTCTTCTCGCTAATTCATTCAAATCAGGCTCAGAGTCAAGGTCACGTGCGGCCAAGCTGTTGAGCTCGAACCTGATTTGGGTGGCGAGAACCTTAATTCCAAAAAAAGTCAGAGGCAAAACATTTTGGAACGCAACCAGGTTCTAAGTATCTTCCACGGTGACTTTGGAGTCTGGTATAAGATCCTCGCTTGAATCTTTTAAGTGCTCTGATTTGAAATTAAGAACAAAGTGGTAGCACGGTGTGTTAATGGCGAGGTGGTGTCTGCCTCACGACTCCAAAGTTCTGGGTTTGAATTTCGGCTTTGGTGTGGAGTCTGCATGTTGTCTCGGAGCTTGAGTGAGTTTTGTCCCCGGCATTCCAAAAGCACGCATCTAGATATATACTCTGTTTGTCTACATGTGCCCTGCCAGGAAATGGCGACCAATCCAGGGCAGACCCTGCAAATCTCACCCAAAGTCAGCTCTGATCTCATTGACGATAGATTGCGTCACCACAACGTGGATGTACGGGAAATATCCAATTCTGGTTTTCTTGCTGGGCCGGAAGGGATAAAAGGCATTTCCATGCATTGTAATGGGAAAACTTGATTTGGGTTTCAAAGAAATGAAACTCAGTCGTCAATGCAGCGCTTCAGGTGAATCGGGAAACTGAACACCTGTCACGTATCTCCTGTTGTGTTGGTTTTCTTTGATGATGCTTTTGTTATTGGACACCCCGGCGTCGCGCCGCGCAGGTCGTCATGGCGATGACAAATAAAACATTGGCTCCAGGGGCTTGCTGACGATGATTTTTTTATTTATTTATTTTTTTTGTGAGCTTTTCCGCAGGGGTTGCGTTTTGTTTGGAAGCTCTGAAGGCTGAGGATGGATCAACTTACCGCCGGGTTCATGTTGCAACAACATCCCGAGCGACAAAAATAAAAAAATAACATCAACGTTCGCTTGAAAGACACATGAAAAGAGCACACAGGTGCTCGAGCGAGGTTTGAGAAGCTTTGATACTTTGTGTTTGGCCTCCCCAAACGGACCCAAAGGGACACGGCCCTGTTTTGTTTTGGTTTTTCTTCCCTTTTTTGTGCATGGCACGATCCTTATTTGGATCAAGTGGGTCCAAACTCATTGAAGGCTGATGCGCATTTGTGAGTTTCCATTTGAATGAAGCAGCTGCTGCAACGGACTGGACTGCAAGCTCACCGAATGATTTGTGGCTGGCTTGAAGAAAGCAATCAGTGACGCAGGCTGAGGCTCCGTCTATTACACCGAGTAATTACATCCCGTAAGAGACACCGGGACCTCCACTGCTCAATTAATTGGGATTGATTCACTTCCTGCTTCCATTCAAGTCGTCAAGGACACGTGTAGAAATAACAACATTGTCCTTAGCTTTTAAGGAAAGGGTGGGCAAAGTACAGCAGGCGGCCCACGTGAGGCCCGCTCCATACATCAAACCGGCCCAAAAGAAAATCGAAATAATTGAGAGACCTGAGGTATTTGTTGCGTTCATTTGTTTGTTTGTTTTTTTTTCTAAAATTGATGTCTTAATCTTTTTTTATAAATTCATCACGTTTAATAAAATAAAAATAATACTATATAAGATATAGGGAGTAGCAATAAAATTCAAATTAAATAACTGGGTGATTAATTATGAAAAATGAACTATACATGATATTCAAAAATATATTTGATTACATAAAGGGCTAGATGAGCAGGAATTCTTTTACACATTTTACACAACTGACAATTTCATAACCTGGCGCATAATTTAAAACAGTGAATTGTGGGCCTTGAGCAACAAAGTTTGCCTCAACTTGTACCCAAGGAGTACTTGGTTGTACTTGTCCTTGTTGCATACACGTGTACATCTCTTTTGTACTTCTGGCACTGCTAACACGGGTTTGTGATGTGACCTCAGGACAAGTTCCCACTGCTCGCTTTCCTCTACGACTCGTGACGTGCGGGTATCACCAAACTTGGCCTACAGGAACGCTAGCAATGAAACGCGATACGGACACGCTCACATGCACGCCTTTCACAGGGGACCCGCACGTTTATCTCCTGCATCACTTGCATCTGATGTACGTCCTGTTGCGTTTTGAAGCATCTTTCAAGTGAATTTTGTTGCTCAAATTGGACACGCTGGGGTCCTTTTGACAAAACGACGGATACTATTTTTTATCGAAACGTCTATTCAGTGAACACGGGATGTGAATGTGCCCAGAAAATGTTATTTGCTTAATTCTTTCATGTTCCTAATGAAGTGCAATCATGGAAAAAGAGTTATTGACTTTTTGAGGAGCCTCTGAGCCAACAAAAGGTTTATTAAAATAAACAAGTGATCGAAATGATTTCTCTGGGTGTAAACGGCTGACTTTAATCCCGGTTCCTGCATAAATCTTTCTTCCGTTTTTGTTATTAGCTGACATGTCGTCTTTTGTGGCTGCTGTTAAAGTGTTTGGTGTTGACGCGCGGGAAGCGTGACATGCGACATGCGAGGTGGCGGCGCCGCGTGCAAACAAAGCAAAGCGGAAGCCCGCCGAGTGCTGGATGGCGGATTTGTCAAAGTTTGTCATCTGCGCCGCACAGAAGTCAACATCTGGCGGAAGCCACGCAAACACCACACGCTGAGCTGCCGAAAGCGAAGATGCCCCGCTGTTGTAAAACATCACTCATCAACGCGTCGGCGCTGGCGTGCTAAGACAAAGCAGCCGCACTGTTTTCCATTTGAACTTAAATGGCCATATCATGGAATATTGACTTTTAATCATTTGCATACAGATACAGTGGTACCCCAGTTTATGGCTCTCGAACGTCACGTCTGATTCTGGACTTGGTCACGTGACATTTGACTATGACATCATGGAGGGCGGCCCTTTTAACCAGCTTTTTCCCGCAACGTAAATACCAGTCTGTCTCCAACCGTGACCAACACGAGTGCTCAGACCGGTCAATTCTGCAGTACTTTGTAGTCTTGAACTTTACCAACAGAGGGCGCTAACACGCACCGTAAAATGCCCTCAGTTGGTCAGGCAGAGTCACACGTATACAGATCTATGGAACTTGGTCTTTATCCACGTCCACTCACGCAATTGGCTCCTCCCATGACTCTGAAGCTAGGGTGGGTGAAGGTCCACCATTTTCAAGTGACAGCCGCATGAGACAATACAACTCCATCAAAAGAGACTTAAAAAGGTTGGGGTATGTCGACAAAAGTTACGGGAAAAAAATCATTTCAATGTAATAATGAGGCCTCCTAGAAAATTAATGTTGCATCGCATTTTGAAACATGGACAGTCGTGCAGCTCTAAAATGAATTAACCACCCGTGTCATGTGAAGCAGTAAATATTTTGACTTCAGACTGGTAACAAATGTGCCGTGAGTCGGTACTGGTCCGTGGCGCAATAGTAAAGCGGTGACGATTTCACGCCAGATTAATATTTCTGCTCTTTGGACTCCAAGGTAGCGGTGTTTTGCTCACTCCATCAAAAGCGAGCATTATTATGTTTATAAAGGTAAACATTTTGTAAAGGCATCTCGTCAGAAAATTTAAGAGATTTAGTCATCGGGTCGTCAAAGAAAACGGGCTGTTTGCAGAGATAAGTGGCGCTTCGTGAGAAAGCAACAAAGAACATGTCATGTAACTTGCGACAAATTGGCTTTATCGCTTTAATCGAAAGTGTACGCAACATCGCATGTCATGCACGATGCATCGCGTTGTTATTTTTTTGGGAGTCTGCTGGAAGGGACCGAAAATTGGGAAAAGGGGGGGGGGTCTATATGGGCTGTTTATGGCAGACTTGCATCTTAAGTCAATTGTCAAGGTGATTTATGGAGATGTGGGCCATCTCCACAATGCCTCCTCAATCTTCTCTGACGAATGGCGCCCATCAGCTCATGTAGAGGCCGTTTGTTTCCCACCGCCGGACAATTTTCAGCCAGACAGACGAGTTTAATCTGCCATGTTTCTGCTGCCGGCAATTTTATCCTCGCATTCTAATTTTTTCCCCTCACATATAAGGTGTGTCCAAAAAGTTTCAAGACTTGCCAAATCTAAACTAGAAAGTTTTCCCTGGGGAAGAAACCCACTGGGGTTTCACGCGTTTATGAGCGTCTTGATCTTGGGAAAGAGGGAAAAAAATCACAGGTGGTTAACGAGGTTACACCAGCACGTCAACGGTCTTCTCGGCCAGGAACTGTCAGATGCTCAGGGTGTTGTCATGGTAATGGAGATTTGAGGTGGGGGCAAACGGGACTGGATCTCTTTGTCGCCGTGCTGCTTGATTGTTTGGTTTGCACAGAAAGGAAAAACAAAAACAAAAAAAACTTTTTTTTTTATGACTTCATTCCTGGATCTTTTCGGACACACCTCGTATGACCCGCTCGTGATTTCCCGGATGCGTGCGATCGACGAGAAGAAACAAATTTGTGTCAAACACTGCGGCGGCCCGGTTGGCCTGGTAATGAAGGTGCAGTGTCCAAACACTTAATGGCTGTTTGGATGACACGCACCACTTATTGTCCCAATCATCCGTTCTCGCTCAGCAGCACCACTTGATTAATGCGAGTGTCAGGATAAAAGCCCGCGCATATTAGCGAGGTGATTATACCGCCCAGGAAACTCTTTGGAAAACAACAGAAAGCCTGTGCAATCAACACGCTAACTTTTTCAAACTTTGCCTATTTAAGTTTTTTAATTGACTGCCCACCCCCGAAAAAGAAATGAAGGTCTCTGGTGAGCAATCAGCTTCATCTTTTGCTCAGACTCTCCTGCAGATGAAGATGAATTAACGACGGGCAGCGGGAAGTTGTGACCTCCGTAACGTTCGGGACCGTGCGCTTGCATGCCGTAAACACTCGGGCATAAAAAAAGGAAAGAAAACACAACAATGGAAGAGAAGCTATTCAAAGGTTCATTGTGGAGAGACTTAATGAGAGTCGCCTGCTCAAAGGACAACCTGTCGACTTTCACTGCAGAGATGCTCCAAGAATAAAAAAAAAAAAAAGGAATCCCGAATAGACAAATGCTAATGAGGACCGAAGACAACAACACTTCCACTAGTTTTCAAAAAGGTTGCAACCTTCTTAGGACTTCACATCACAACAGTGCGGATTAAATGAGCCTCAGGACAGCGCAGACTGCCAGCAAACTTCAAATCAAGATAAAAAAAAATTGAAGGAAATGTTTGTCTCAACGGCAGCTCATTTGTAAGGTTCAGGATCCACATTGTGGCCCTGGCTGTCCACGGTAGATGAACTTCCCGTACTTGTGCAGGTTTTCCCCAAAGACTCGTGCTTCCGCCCATGTTGGAAAGACATACAAGATCAGTTTAGAAGACAAAAATGGCCATTTACATAAATGTTTGTCAAAGTGCATCCTGCGTTGGAATGCTGACCTCTCTTGTGTGTTCCTCACATCTCGCCCAATGTCATAATCATGTTTAAGCAAGGGGAGGAGCTTCATGGAATCAGCCCAAAAAAAACCTTACATAGAAAAGTAGTGCTTTGCCACCTTTGTATTGCGTCTTTACTAAGTGTAGAAAATAATTGCCTTGAGAGACCACAAGATGGCGGCAAAGCACAACTATTACACAAGTGAAGATCCTCAACTCAACTCAACATCGTTCCTTGAAGATGGCTGCAAAGGAAAGCTTTTATTCCCTTGGCTAGAGAACAAACAATGAGTGGAGGTAAAACGTTCCTTGCAGATAGAGCATCCGCCATCCGAAAAATCATCAGTTAGCTGCAGCAAAATGTAAGCCCCCATGACAGTGGGCAAAATTAAATCGAAATTTGAATAAGTACTTGATGTGAAATCCACTCAACATGGTCACCTTGGAAAAAGTCACAAGACTGCCACAACCTGTCCTGGCGGGATGGTCGTTAGAGGTGGATGGTCTCATAGCGATGAGCAGGACAAAGAAAAAGCAAAAGAAGAGCGCGGCGCTTGGTGATTTCAGGACGCATGGGTGCAAAGCACAGAAATAAACACGCTCTTGCTTCACAGTAAGACTTTATCAGCAAGCCAAGCGAAAGCCGAAACACTCGCAATCCCAATTTCATGCGCACAAACAAACAGAGAGGCAAGCGGCGCTCAGCGGGCGCTCGCCTGCGATTGCCGCTCCCGCAGCGTGATTCGTGTCGACACGCTCGGCAGACGCACCTTGAGGACGTCGCATGGGGTCATGAGAGGCGGACGCTCGCCCGGGGGGAAAAGCCGCCGAGCAGATGAGAGCGAGCGAGGGACGAGGAAGTGGAGACAACTGGCGCGCCGTGACATTTGGCGGAGAGCGCTCCTTCTTGACTGCCGTTGCGATAAACAAGCGGGAGAGCGCCAGTGGAGTGATGAGGTCCCATGTGACAAGTTGATCCCACCTCAGCAAGTCCGATAATAGCTTTTGTCTTTTGCAGCTGTGAGGTTAACTCCACATCCAGACAATTGTTCCAAAACCTTTTGGGACCGGTCGGCAGCATGTGGCGACATCTGGTGAGGACGAACCCTTCCTGAGTTTTGGCGCCAACGTCATGTTGGACTTTGTGGTTCTTAAACTTTTTACGCTTTTTCTGAGGAACCAATCGTCAGCTACGCCACTGAAAATCACTTGAGGTTTTTTTTTGTGCTCTTTCTGTACTGTCCTAAGATACCACTATATGGTGGCAACTCCCAAAACAGGAAAGTAGTCTTTGGTGGTCCAGATGGCGTTTTCGAAGATATTTGCCCGTTTGGGTAGAGAAGACGCCCACTTCTTGTGTGATCGGAGCTGCGGCTTTTCGTCAATGATTCTGTGTCGATTTCGTATTATTCCTTTCACCTGATCTCATTTTTTGTCTTTGTGATCATGCCGGTGTCTGTTCAAGCTATTACTGCTCCTTTCACAGAAGAACCTCCGAAAGGAAACGAGCGACTTATTTCGCGGTCAGTCAGCAATTAAAGCCTGCTGAGATGTTTTTGAATGGACTCAAGATAAAAGAAAATGAGAGTCCAGAATGTCACCCAGGTCGTGAACCTCAGGCAACAAGCATGGAACGCTCCCGAGTCCATTATCTCCCTTTGTGCGGATCCTGCTATGTCATTCCTGCCGCTGGTGCCGACCTCCCAAGTATTTTTTTTTTTTTTTGTGAAAACAGAGAGCTTCTTTCACTGTCTGCCAGGAGCCGGCATTTGGGGTCTACCTCCTGCTGAGATCACAATACTAGAAGATTGACTCAATGAACACAATGAGAACTTGGCAGACTTGACAAAATGGAGAAAGCTCCAAGCAAACTCAAGGATGAGGGAGTAAATAGACGAGACACGACGTTAGGTCGGATAGGCTGACGAGAACAAATTGGCCTATCAGAGGTCGAACGGTTATTTGCGTCAGAGTATTTCCATGTGGATGCAAAAGCTTCTTGGGTAGCAACAATCGCTTTCAACACAAAGTCTGTCAGGCGTTGAGCTCTAAACTGTGGTTTCCTTTTCCGATGTGGAATTGGAAGCCTCTAAATTTGCAGGGTGGCTTGCCTGAAGATGCCACAAGATGGCAGCAAAGCACGACTGTCTCGATGAAGCGCCTCAACTTAGTTCAACGTATAGTAGTCGTTTGAAGATTGCAGCAAACATGGCTGCCAAGTCCTGCCTAAAAGGAAAGTAGTACACTGGAGACAAGGAACTAGGTTGAAGTGAGATAGACAAGCTGTATAATGGCCACGTTTTGCCTGGATTGTGACCGCAAGAACTTAGTCCGCCATTTTTAGGGTATTTTTTTTTTCAGGCTTGGGATTGTAGTTAGGGGTATATTTACGTTTTCTTTAAAAACGGTTGTCGTCAGTTACTTGTTTGCTTTATTCTCAGTGTTTCAATTTCTATACCTTCTCAACAGCACAGAAAGCTGGCCAAACTCGGGCTTTGATGGCCAGTGTGAAAGGGGAGCACAAAAAAGAGGCAGGAAAAGTCTTTCAAAAAGTTTCAGATCTCAGCCAGGGCAGCCTGCAGAATTACCCACAATCCCCTTCCCAACACGTATGGTGCAACACCCCCGCCGCCTTGTCGACACGCTCTGATGTGATGCGTACAAGCAGCAAGACAAAGTAGAATGTCTGGCAGGCATGTGTTTGTTCTGTTGCAGAGTGAAGGAGAAGATGAAGAGAAGATGTCAGGATTGATAGCCAGCTTATCTAAACCTCATTGATTTTCACGTGTTCTTTGTAGCCCGTGCAGAAAGCCCTCTGAACAGACTCGCTGGGAAGCTTGTCAGAGTGGATGAGACTGATGAGGAGAGCGGCAGGGGAAAAGAAAATAAATAAAGAAATAAACACAAATCTGTCCGCCCACACCTTCCTCACAGCAAACACGTTTCCCCTGTTCAAACCAGAGGACGGCGCTTCTCCTGGCGGACACACAACGGCGTTTGCGCACAGCACAACATGCGAAGTTGGCCTCCAAGCCTGCAGGTCTGCTCGGCGAGGGTTTGACCCATCAGCCTATTTAAGGAGCACGAACGCCCACTGAAGTATGGAAGGCCCAACACCGGCAGTCTCCAAAACATTCCACGCAGAAGACTCGCATATCCAACTGATGTCACCTGGAAAACTATCCTGCCTTTCAATTATTCAATCGCTCCGAGAGCCGATTGAGATGCAATATCTTCGGCTTCAGTTCCTCTGTAGCCTCAAATTATAACACGGCACACTGGAGGAACCTGACAGGACTCCAAATCATCGCCCTTTCACACAATGGACAAACATGACTAGGTGAGCAGAATTCTAAGAAGTTTGTATAGCTCCACAGGAATTAAATGGAATAAACCAGGAGTTTTCACATCATTGAATGTTGGCCATCGACTCAAATCCATCATTTTCTGTGGCTGTTGGAACAATCGGGAACCCTTCCTTGCGGTATTCCACAAGGGTCAATCTTAGGTACTATCCTTTTGCACTCAGCAAATATCGACTATAATTTGTTCTAAAATATTTGGCTTTCATGCAAGGAAAGTGGTACTGTATGTTGCCCATCTTATTTTCAACGGGTAATTTTAACTCAAACAGGGTTGTTGTTGTCACTTTTAGCGTGGGTGACTGACTAAATGGTGTCAGAAGTGGGACATTCAGTCACGAGGCCTTACGTCGTTTCCCCTTGGGACACGGTGAACACTCAACCATGAACAGTTGCCTGCTGTTTGAATAGACTGCTTGTGCAATGCATGCCATATTTTTCTGAATATTCGCCGTACTATTCACAATAACCTTGAAGACGAAAGACAGCTTGCGTTACATCATAAAGACAAATGACTTGCTGTCTCGCTTTCCGAAGGGATGAATGACAGGAAAACATGACAGCATTTGTCATGTTTCATGTTGACAACAGTGCGCTGGGTTAGTTTTCCGCAAAGAACTCAAGAGTTCACCTGCTGACAATAAAGTACAGCTCACGTTGCGGTTGAGAACGTTGAGCGTGAGGAATGAATGTCACGCTAAGATGTGAACAGTAACACGACGCCAGTGTCCTTGGGCTTTCGACGCCATCCAACGATGGCAACTTTAAAAAGAAATCTGACTTCCTGTGTCTCTTCCGTCATGGTTTCTTGAGTTTTTTTAGTGGGTGTCGTCATCATATAGATCCATCCATCCATTATCTGATCCACGTCTCATTACGTGGAGGGCGTGTTGGAGGCTATCTGGACAGCAGCCAGGACACACCCTTAACTGGTCGCCATCCAAAAGGTCTACAAAATGTCATGCTGCAAAGTAAAAGCGGCTTTGTGGACTAAATTTATCAGACGTTTTTGAGACCTTTCTGGAAATAGCCAGAAGACCATCAAAGGGCTGCTTTGCTCCAAAATGGCAGACTTCCTGTGTCTTTTCAGACATGTCTGTCCTCATCCAAACATAATCCCTCCACGGGGATCCCGGCACCATGTTTAACATCTCCATTTATCTCCCTCCACCGTTGGCAATGTCGGCGCTGCCCAAATCCACAGGACTGCCACCTGCTCCCCTCGCCCCCCCCCTGCAGACGTCTTTTGAAATTCTGCGCTCTGATTTACAACAGCATTTACGTGAAAGGGAATCTCTGAAGTTATCGGGGGTGGGGGGGGCTTGTGATGCAACACAAACTGTGACACGTGGAAGTCCGCTGGGTTGGAAACGAGCTGGGGGAGGCACTTTTATCCTTCGTTGTCATGAAAGTCATCGTTAAATCATCTTTACTGCCATGCCAACATCTCGCCACCGCGGCTGCCAAGTGTCATTGTCACGCTGATGATGATGAGACACATAGAAGGGTTTGGTTTTTTTTTGGTTCTTGCTGAATGGAAACCGTTTATTTATGCCCGCAAATGTCCTCAATCTGCTTATCGGTTTGATAAGCACATAAATATTGTATTCAATGATCTGATGTTCATTTTGTTTATAGTCAGTCTCATGCAGAATAGATGACAGTTTGGATTTCTTGTTTGGATTTTCATACCGCTGACGTGGAGCAGCCCTGCATATGAAATCAAGACGTTCATGTTGCGGAGCTTCCCGCCTTCCTGACTGACTTTTTAATTCTGTCAACACGACATCTTTTATATTTACCTCAACAGACAGTCGATCCTCCACTTAGCTCTGCATAGATCAATCGGCAGACTATTTAGCTAATTGTTGCCACTTGTGAACCGTGTGTAATTCATCCCAGAGGTGTTTGAGCGTGGGGGGGAGGTTCAGATGTGGGGTGAGGCAATCTGTCAGTGGGTCGATTGTATCGGCGCGTGGAAGTCTGCATGTCTCAACGTGTGTTTATCACAACTCTGCAGCTCGGAGGAAGAGGAAGAGAACGAGGAGGAGGCTTATTAGTCTTGTTGATGGATGGGCCAGATGCTCTCACTGCCGTATTAGTATTATTATTACTTAGCTGGCGTTATCATGTTTTTTTTCCACACCAGCAGATTAAAAAACTAGAAATTGTCTGCATGCTGTCAACAAGCAAAAGTGCCACACAAAGGCGATTGAAGACCGCGTAGCAAATTTCGCCATTGTGGGACTGATAAATGTTATCTCGTCTTGTCTTGGAGGCTGTTCATGGATTGTTAAATTCTCAAAAATGCAATGTGTTGGTTTCCAGTTGTTCAGAAGTGGTCAAGGCAATGTATGATGAAGCGAAATTTGGGTCATTTGCATATCGCCTCTGTCCTGTGAAAAACATTTATCGTATTTATACTTACTATAAGGCGCACCTGTATATAAGCCACAGCAACTCTTTTTTGGGGGAAAAAAAATATATACAAGCCGCACCAGGGTATAAGCTGCAGTTTTCTATATTGAAAAAAATGAGTTGTTGACTGCATGTACAGAACAATTTTGTACTGTGAATGCACATAAAAGTACATAAACATAGTGTTAAAACAGTGCCTTTTAACACGACAACAACTTTGCTCATTAAAACTTGAACAGACCCAAGAGAAAAAAAAAATCCAGATTTATTTAGCGTATTTTCTGAACTATAGAGCGCCCCTAGTGGTGAAAGAAAAATCCACAGAAAAGCCACGCCATCGTATTAGCCGCATGGTTCAAAAATCTAGGAAAACTGTAGCGGCTTATAGTCCGGAAAATACAGTAAGTCCATTTTCAGATTTCTTTTTGAAATTATTTTTACGCTCATGGGGTGTCTTTATTAGACAACCCATAAACATGAAAAAATTAAAAGTTTGGACACGTTTTTCATAGGACAGTGCCGATATGCAAGCCTGTATTTTCTTGTGTCCTACTGAGCCCAAATCAGCCAGTCCATTTGGTCAGATTTGTTTAAGGAGAGGTGTAAATTTTGTTCAAAGCGGTCTTTAACGTGACTTTCCAAGCCCTTCAGAAACCCGGTAACACATCACAAACAATTGCTTAGTGAGCATGTGTCTACTGACGCAGAATCACCTTGAGCAAAATTTAAAACGTGTAATTCTCAGAAGTTCAGGTTTTGTGTCAACGCTGACAGTCAGATGCTTTTGCGGGTAAAATCGATGGCAATGCTGACATGGGGATTGCAAATCAATTGTAGTTAAAAGGAGGCACAAGGCGGCGAACAAAAGCGCAACATCTTTGCACCTGAGAGCTGCACGCCGCTGCAGCCATTTTCTTTTTTTTTTTTTGCCATGCACACACAAATGAGCTTGGACAATTTGCGCCAATAGAAAACACTTTCAAGAAGCCTCACGAGTTCTTCAGTGCACTCTCCATTAAACATAATTACATGTTAGCGGCGCAGGCTGCACGCTAGTTTTATTCACGTGACACTTTTCACACTTTACAGTACCTGTCGTGATGCCCGCGAGACCCTACGGGATAGGCTTAGCCTCGGATGACTCCCGTTTTCATAATAAGCTTAAGCAATAATCAGTTCGGATATGAAAACCCTCTCAAGACAAAAACATTTGTGTGAAGAGTGGGGAAGTGTCCGTGTCCATGTCAAGTTGTTCAGTCCTGAATGGAAGTTCCGCTTCCCTGCAGCGCTGAAACCGGAGCAGGAAGCGGCTACACGGAAGGCAGTCGTGTTGTACGTGCTGATTCTATTCAACTTGATGTACAGCGCCAAAAGAAGGCGGAGGCACAGCGTGACTCCTATTACAGCTTACGTCTCATATTGTGAATCATTTATTACATTTGCCCACACGGAGGCACGAGCTAACGAGTACACGTCAAAGCAACAGGTGGCGATACAACCCCTCACCGCAAGATCATCTGGACTGAGGAAGAGAGAGGTTGAAAACGCAATCTTTTTGAAAGTTAGCATCACACATCTGTCGTCTCGTGTTTCACATTTGGTAGCAATAGCATCGCAATAGCCTTTTTTTGGGGGCGAGGGGAAGCGACTAAATTTCTTGTCGCTAAACACTCAAAATTCGGATTTATCACCGCGTAATTCAGAATTTTTTTTATACATTTTTTAGGGCTGTCAAAATAAAAGCATTAACTCAAGATTAATTGTTTTTAAAAATTAATGCGATTAAATATTTTAACGCAGTTAATTCAGTTTTATTTTTTCAAACAATAATTTGCATAACTTAACAAAAGCCAAATTCCAAATTAGCTGTTCATCTTTAGCACAACAAAACACCCCAAAAGTTACCACTGGGCCTTGCAAACCAACAATGCTGGAGTGTGCTGCTTACAACTAAACGTACTGTATAAGTTTTGAGAATTGTTTCGAAAACAATTCCTGACTCCGTTTAGATCATATTGGATCACACACTTTATATTTGGTGATTTTACATTAATTATAATATATTATTCAAGTAAATACCTGTTAAAAGCCTCACAAAAAATAGGAGTAGAAAAAATGTAATTAATCGCAATTAATTACTGATTTTCTTTTGCGATTAAATAGTTAAACATTTTAATCGCTTGACAGCACTAATATTTTTTTTTTTTAAATATCCCTCCTCATCTATTCAAGGGTTGATTTTCATTCTAGTTTGCAAACGCGTGACTCAGTGAGTTTGCATTTGCAATAATGAAATCATTTGGTTTTAAATTTGAAGAGCTCC
Organism: Idiotropiscis lumnitzeri; assembly: GCF_059441095.1. Taxonomy (NCBI): domain Eukaryota; kingdom Metazoa; phylum Chordata; class Actinopteri; order Syngnathiformes; family Syngnathidae; genus Idiotropiscis; species Idiotropiscis lumnitzeri. The sequence goes on along the minus strand of NC_142409.1, from coordinate 12,435,053 downwards.
TTCTTAGGTCATGCTGCCTCAACCGAGGTCACCGCAGTCCGCGATTTGAAGATGATGAGCCAAATCGCAAGTAGTCCTCTTGTTATGATGAAAGAGTGAAAAGGTAGCGGAACATTTATCCCGACCGACAAGGGGGGGTAGCGCAGCAATACGGATAATTACGTTTCTACCTTTCTCCGCCAGTCGCATTCATTGTCGTAATTAATTTCATTATTTCCGGCGCTGGCTGTTGAGAGCAGATTAGTTCTGTCGGAGTCGTGGGGATAAACACAACGTAATTGCTTATTGCTCTCTGAGGCCGCCACAGATTATAGCTAAACTAATGAATGAGAAAATATCCAATCACCTCCAACACCGCCGAGTCGCCGCCGGCCGCTTTGTTTGCTCGCCTTTTGTTCCGCTTCACGGGAAGTTCGACTTCTGACTCAAAAACTCTTTAAAGTGACGCCCCGTTGACCGAGAAGCGGAACGCGGGAAAGACGGACAAAAGTATGGGGACACCCACCGGATTGGTGCAAATAATTCCATTTCAAAAATATTCCCCTCAATTGATTGCATCTTGTTGCCAAAATCAGACGAGGCATTTGAAATTTCTCCAAAAAACGGTTGCAATTTCAACTGCATGATGAATCCATTTCTTGTTTTTAATATACTGCAAATTGTCACTTGTTAAGATATGAAAAAAATCATCTCTAACTGAATCTGATGACTGACCTTTCGCAATAATTCATTTCTTGGAACATTTCTACCGAAGATATTCATTTTCACAGAAGCGTATTCTTCACAGTGGAACGTGCCACAGACTTTTATAGGAAAGAGACTTTCCTTTCTCCCGAAACTCGGCATTTTTCGCAGTTTTAGGAATCAAATCCAGAGTCGCAGCCAATTTCAGGATGTCAGTTACAGTAAATTGTTGTCAGTGTGACCTCCAGTGGATAAACAACAACAGTTAGCCTTATTGAAAAATTGCCGTCATTGTCTTCTTGATCCCAAATGGCCAAAATGGAGCCCCTGATGGGCCCCTTCTGCTGTTGTTGTATGTCCTAATAAACACTTTCTAAAAATGGATGCCTGCATCGTCCCGTGTCCGAGCAAACTTGTTAGAAGCGTTAGCGAGCAGCCACTGCAGTCTCGCTCCTGCCGAGGGGAGTCTGGCACATGAGCTTCATCCGCTCTCAGATCTTTCCCGCCATCAAGCAGCGTCAACGTGGGCCGCTGTGCAGCCAAGCAGAAATTCGCTCTGATGGAGCAGAGGGGCTGCGCGCTGAACGCTAACGCTAAAGCTAATGGGGTCAGACAGCTGCGTATTAGCCGCGCATGGTGTGCTCTGACGCACCGAGTGGTGTGCATACCTGGACCTGCAGGCATGGAACGGCTCAGGAGTGGTGAGCTTCCCCAAATACAACCTGCAGGTACTCCAACCCTCCACTTTGAAACTTTTTGCAAGCTACGCAAGGTTATGCAGGGGGCGCTCAGTTTACGACAGAATTCCCTTCTTTGGACGTCATTTGAATTTGCGGTGGGAATTTATAAGCGCGTATAAACGTGCCACTAATATATTTAGTAAAGTCATTAATCACGAAAAAAAAATTTTTTGCAAGTCAGTAAGTTAAAAAAAAATGGAGGTTGATACTGTGTAAATTGAAGAGTCCATTTTAAGCCACGTCTACGAGTTACCATCACTCGGCATGGCATCCGTGTTATTTCTGTAATATGCCGCAATCCGTTCAATACTGGCAAGCCTTTATGGATCTTTCTGTTTTGAAAACACTCCTGGATGACACCCGAAGATTGCATATCAGTCCTGACTTTCTGCACTCCACTTAAGAAAAAAAAAAAAAGTGAGCGGTGACAGTTCTGTGAGTGTTAAGGTGTCACATGCCTGGGAGAAATGAGTCACGAGTGTAATTGTCCCCAAGGTAAGCCCCAGAAGTGTCACATCCTCACAGAGTCGCACGGTCAACTACGACATTTGGCCTGATTTTCTTACGCTTTTGTCAAATATTTCCACACGTCAGACGAGCGACTCCCTCGACTGCAACTTGTTGACTGTGACTTTGATGCTCACGTATGCGACGGAAGTGTCACGTTACAAGGAAGAGTCAATGGAGCGGGCAACATTGACTTGGGGGGGGGGGGGGGGGGGGGAATAAATCACACCCGTGGCAATCGTCCTGCTTTAGGATGAAGCCCAAAAGTCATTTCCTGTTGCTTTGGATCAGTCATCAAGCGGCATTGAGGTCAAAAGACCTTCACGCTTCCTTCCTGCGACACAACAGCACGTCAGGGTCAGGATCCAGTCAGAGAACCTCACACCATCCCCTTCTTGTTTTTGTATAAATAAAGACTTTGTTGGGGTGCGACTTGGGTCAATTTCACGTGTGTCGAGCATTTTCAGCAATAGACAATGTCCCGGAATCGTGATCATTTATTTTTTTTTATTTATTTATTTTTTTTAAAAACAGGTGCTATGACATTTGTATGAGGCTACTCGTCAGAAGATGACCTCGGTCTTTGGTTTCTAACGAAGCTCATCAATGTACAATGAACAAAAAAAATCATCCGATCAATTAATATCAGACAGCCTGTTCGTGGAGATTTAAAAGATTGCTAGCTCATAATTCGATATTATCTGTCTATTACGAGGATATTCTTGGGCCAAGTTAAATTTACCTGGAACATATTACATGCGCTTGGAAAATGATCAACCAGTAGCAGGGTTCAAACCACCTTAAAAGGAAGCAGTTTGATGAAGTTTGTTTGAAGTTGGCGAGATTTGAGATGTCGACAGGCAGGCGGTGTCACTGTTCAAACCCACGGAACGATTGCCTCCTGTGATCACTGGCTCAGGACTCGTCCCAACACACACAAAGCAACACAGGAGACATTAATCTGCTGTGTTCCAGGTTAGACAACCCCCCCCCCCCCGACCCGCTCCATGCCTCAGCCCCCCCCCCCCCGGTCTGCATGCCAAACGTGTAATGAAGCATGCGCACTGGCTTCTAATTGTTATTCCATTGACTCTCCGAGTGACTCGGGCCGACCTGCTGATGCGTGCGCCAGCGACCGCGACGTGAACCAAACGAGTGAGTCCATCCAAGGGGGGCTGTTTCATTCCATTCCCTGGGGGAGGGCAAAGAGGACAAATGTAGATGCTACACTAAACAGCCTGTTTATTTATTTACTTAATGGACGGTTGTTGTGGCATGTTCCAGATATTCGAGAATTGAGTGCCAGAAGCAACCCTGAGTTTCATGCGATCTTGATGGGGGGGGTCGAGGCAATCCCGTCAACTAAATCGAGTTTGAGGAGGCTTTAACGTGCCTCAAAACTCGCCATCTTTGACAAAAATATACAACATGATGAAAACCGATGTATGTTAGTGGTTCAGAACTGGAAAGTTACAAACTATCGAGCCTCTGACCACAGATCCACCAGTTGGAAGACAATAATCCTTGAGAGTTTGAATGACATCTTCATGCTGCGAGGGATCGGGGGATGTTTGGCTGCGATGTGGGGACCTGTAATCCTGCCCCCCCACCACCACCACAAGCTCACTTGTGTTTGCTGTCAGAGTGAGCGAAGGCACTCATGTGTTGAGTTGCAGGTTAATAAATATTGAAGCTGCATCCATAATGGAGCCGCTCGCTGTGTTTGCCTTGCGTCAGTCACAACACGTCGCCAGGCAGCCACTTCAAAAGCCACTTGGCTCGCTCAGATGTGCTGGCGCAAGAAGGGGACACCAAGAACAGGGGTGGCATGGGGGTGACCAAGTTCCAGGGGGGTTGGGATTGTTAAAGTATCAGAGGGGTCCACGGTCCCGCCGCTCCAAGGCCTCACATCTCCTCAGCTCCCGTCAGCTCATCAAGGCCAGGTCCCCGTCGGAATACCGTATCAAACGGCTCGGGGAGCCTTTTATCCCCAACGCTCGCCACACTTATTCCCCCTCCCCGTCTTAACACAGCCGGGAAGTTTAACATGGCAGAGCGAAAGTCAATACCCCGCCACGCACACACATGATGAAAAGGTCACTCGGAAAAGGATCCAGAAAGAAACAGCTTGTCTGAGGCCAAGCCGCCCGGCAGGAAGTCACATGACGCCGCTTAATGCCACGGTTCACTCTCCCGACCTTGCGCCAACTGCGACGTCTCACAATTAAAGCTTGGAGCCACCAATTACTGAAAAGGTTGCCGCTTTGGCGCACTGCTGTCTCCCACGACAACAACAACAACAACGGCGGGGACTCATTGCCACATTTGAATTCCCATTCGCCAAAATCAGCAGAGATGGCTTAAGTGCTCACGATCAAGTATAGATAAAAAAATAAATTGAAAAAAGTTAAAGTCAAAGCATTGGTTTAATATTCAACCCCAGTAAAAGTAAATAAAAAAAATTGACAAAAATCACTATTCCACAAATACGATCATCAGAATATCGTGTTTTGCCTAGTGCTGACGCGAAAAAAAAAAAAAAATGGGTTGGTTCCAGTTTTCTTCCTCCAAATTGTCCTCAACATCTAAATCCATCTCACCCGTAGTTGACTTCCTACCTCTATTTATGTCTATTTTTATCTCATACCTAGCTTGGAGGTTGAAAAAAAAGTACCCAGCCAATTTGGACCAAATAAGTAGTAGAAAGCTTTCAAATGGAGGGCGTATAACTAAATAGTCATCGAAAAATTAAAAAAAAATAAAAATCTACCAAAGTATTGCAACAGAGTATTGGTGAGTGGTTACTTCCCGCCGCAGCGAATTAGACGAGAAGGTTTGTGGGCGCCCCCCAAAGACACGGAGGAGCTCTTTGTACGTCTCCGTGACGTTTTTAATGTGAAGCAGCAGGGCCGAGAGCTGAGCTTCTTATCTGAGATGACACGGAGGCTTTAGTTCCTCTCCGGGCGTAACCGTCTTTCACGCCGACTCTTCATAGCGCCAGCGATACAAGCCGAGCGCTACGTGGGCTCGCTAAGTGAGGGCAGGTTGTTTGCTTCTGACCCAAAGTGTTTCTGTTATTCCGAAGTGCCTGCCAGATGCACAAAATGAGGATTCAAATTTGCAACTTCAGTGCTTGCATTCCGTGGACGAGTAGTCCGGCCTGTGAGTCACGGCTAAAAGGATGTTTTTTTTGTTCGTTTTTTGGGACAGAGAGTCCAACAAATAACATTTCTTTAAGAGGCAGCGTTTCATTCATTCATTTTGGGTGTCCTTAATGCAAACACTTCCTTTGGCTTTTGTGCTAGCAAAAAAAAAAAATGAACGCTGCAATGTCAGCCCAGTATAATAACGTGAATACATTAGCACCTCATACACACTTGCATATTTCAGCTAATATTTAAATTAAACATCAGCAGCACTTAAGGACAATGCACGCTTGTTTGCAGTCATGCTTCGGTGGCTCATCTTATTGCATATTCATGTTTTCGCACATTCCGTGTGCATTCATTTAGCTAAGCGTCAAGCGCCGACTCCTTCTTTAATCAGTGGGACCGTCAGACGTGCCCCTAAATCAAGAACGTTACCATCCTGTTGTTTTATGTTCGTGGTGTGCTAACATATTGAAGGACAAACCGGCAGACAGTTAATTTAAAAAAAAAAAAAAAAAAAAAAACGGTGTGCAAGTCACTTTTTGTTTTTGAATTTCTCATGAGCAACAGTAAGTAAAAGGCAGTCACTCGACCGCAGTGGCCAAGCGGGACAATGAAATCTACCAAGTATGAAGGAACCGGACTATTGAGGACACCGAAAGTGACAGCTTAAAGTTTTGGACCAGATCCAAAAATGAAAAGGGACCCCCGCCCCAGGAAGGTTGCCAAAACAGGAGCGATGTGGCCGAACTTTGGAGTCGAAGCATACCAGCATCGTTTGAAATGGACTTAATCAGTTTAATTATTTGGACACGGTCTAATGAAGATGAGGATTGAAGTGCAATAATCAAAATGTGAGGAGATAAAAGCATGAAAGATCCTCTCATCATCTTATCAGGGTAAATAGAATCATCTGCATACAAGTGATATGAAATACTTTCACATTTGCAGAGAGGAAGAATTCTGAAAGGGCCCCAAGACTGACCTTTGAGGAATACCACAAGAAATGCTACAGACTATGCCAACAACCACGGGATTTTTTCTGTGTTAAAGACGGTCCCAAGATACTTTGCCAGTCAAAGTCCGTCAGTCTAATGTAAACGCTCTCTTTAAGATGCAATCTAAGTACAAAAAACAAAAAAAAAAAAAACACCAAAAAACTCAGCCGCTATTTTGCGCTAACATGCCGGAGCGTCCCGGAGCGTCGCTCTTGTCATCTCGCACCTTTTTATTCATCAAATGCGCCAACCAAAGCACTCTCTGCTCGCTAAGCGTCCCCCGTGAGCTCATTAGCCTAGCATGGTAGCGAGGGCTTGCCTCACTTCGCTTCTTGAAAAAGATAAACTTGTCTGCTTTTTGTGCTGTACTTTTAACTTTTTTGAACAAAGACAGCTTTTTGCACATTCTCTTTTTCCCCAAAGTTTGCAGAGTCCAGTTTTTGCAGACTTTAGGGCCTGCGCTGCTTAAAAGAGGGATATTATGCAGGCGGGGGCGAAACATTACCACAATTTTTGTTAAGTGTATTTTAATGAGGAAAAATACAGTAGAAAATTGTACAGTAATGACGTGATTAAGAAAAAATAAAAATAATTTTATAATAATAATAAACACTTTTTTACAGTAGCAGACTGAAAAGCTAAACTGTTTTTCTTTTTTTTTGGGTGAGCAGGTCACCTTTTACCAAAGTGCTGCTCCCTTTCCACAACATGTCCCTTTTAAGAGTTTTGTGCATAAAATGAGCTTTCATGAGGGACCCGAGGAGGCGGCGGATTTCCGGCGAGCTGACCCGACATGCGGGGCCCTTAAAGGAAGCTTTAAGGGGAGGCGGACTGGAGGCCACGCGTGAAAGCACCGTGTCCGTTCAACATCTCACATATTAGCCGCTAACCAAAGTCCACAAGCTTGCGCCACGCCACTGTATCCAATCTATTTCTACGGCGGATCTGCGCCTTTGTGCGGCGGACCTTCACGGACTTGTTTTCCAAATACACCCCCCTCCCAGCCTCCCCCTGTCCCCCCCTCCACCAAAAACAGACTTTCAAAGCTGCTCCATAAGCCTTTTGGCTTCAATTTGTTCTGCCAATTATTATCCCGGCTCTGCCACAGTGATGGAAGCTCCTGCTCGGGGGGGGGCATTCTGCCTTTTCTTCCGTGGGAGGCGGGCCTGCTCAGGCACCCGCTGACAGATTGACTCGGGTACTGAGCACGGACAAAGATGACGGGGGGGAAGGAGGAAGAGTTTGAGGGGACTGACGGGGGTGTTGAAGAATGACCCGCACACCAGAAACAGAAATGCAGAAGAAGCAGGGAGAAGTTGACTTCTTCAACCAGCTGCTTGTCAGGAGCTCATTCAGTTGAGTGTGAATTTATTTGATTTTTCAAAAATTGTTTAAAATGGATCGGGACCTGTGAATTAAACAAAATGAACGGAATTTGACGTTACAGCTTACAATTTTTTTTTTTAATGTTTTAATGTTTTAAATACATTTAAATCAAGTTTTTAAATTTTTCAACTGATTAAAAAATGGTCAGGAGTGTTTTAATTTCACTTCAAAATTGTATGTTATGTAAATATTTTTTTAAATAACTCATGCTAATAAATTTAATGTAATTTTCCTCTATTTTTTAATTGTATCGAACCTTTTAATTCCGTCTGATTCAATTGTGAAATGCAACAAAATAATGGCTCTGGAATTAATTTAATTAATTGTCGTTTTTTTCATTTTTCAGAATTTTCCTTAATTTGGTTGCGGCCTCTCAATTTTAATAGACTTAATATATGATGATGTGCGTTATTTTATTTTTGTTTTTTAACGTGACGGGACCATACAGTTTGTAAGATTTATTTCGAATGTATAATAAAAAATAAATAATTTTATAATTTAATTTAATTTAAAATGGTTGGGTAGCCAATTAAATTCAATTTCATTTTATTTACCTTTTCTAGTTTTCTGAAATGTTACCACATTTAAAAGAAAAAAATTAGGCACCTTTTAGAATGGACACACAAAAATATAAACAAGAGAGGGAGGAAGGCTGATGGGAAGCAAGTGCAGACTGACCTTGCACACCACAGAAAAGATGTCGAACCCCAAAGAAACATGGCAAAAAGAAGTTTTCCTCAACTGCCTCCAGTCTTCAGCGTGTTTTTTGAGTGATCGAGAGGGGGCGGACTTTGTAGGAAGTGGAATTTTCCATCACTTTAGTAAATCCAATATTTAAACACTTGCGAGTGTGTAATGAAAAGCAAGAAGGCGTGCACGCAGCCGCCTGTTCCTCTCTAATATATTCTCATTTCGCTTCCAACATGCTCCATCGCCTCTCCGATATGATTCTCCCGAGGAGGAATGCGCGTCGCCCGCTCTCTGGCGGCGCCGTTCATTCCGTGATTGCCTTTGCGAGACCCCTCGCCTTCTCCCAAAGCACGGATCACATCTCCGTGACCGTCGACCAATCTTCCCCCCGCCGTCGTTTGTGAGCGCCCGCTCGCGCCGGCTCATTTTTCAGCATTTCTCTACAATTTGGGAAACTAATTGCCGCTCCTCTGACCGGCCATGGGTGCAATAACATGGGAAGCTTCATCTTTTATGCTCATGAATTCCTCAGCAGGCTTCATTAATGCCAGCTGCACTCCGAGTGACGCCGCGCGACGCAACCCCAAAATTACAGAACGATTCAGTCGCATCGCTTTTGCAAGCAGTTGTGCTGCGATTCCAAAAGTCCAATCGTACGTGAACGGCATTGCAGCAGCGGCATAGGGATGCGCACACTTAATTGTCTTCATCCACAATTTCCAGGAGTAAAGATGGCAAACTCACACTTCAGCCACGGGGACAGGCAAACAATCATGCGAAGGTAAAACTCGTGCTGTGAGGTCGAAAGCGGAGTGGATTGAAGAGGTGGTCTTGTCGTGTCTTTGATGAAGCACCGTCAAACAATCTTGACAGCGAGCGAGTCATCGACAAAGCTTTTCGGCTCATTTGTATGCCTGACTGTCAAAGACGAGCTTTCTGCGACTGACAGACAGTGACAACGTTTGCATCGGGACGGGAATGAATGAAAAGGATTGTAGAAGGGACTCTGCCTGTCTCTGACCTTCCTTGCATGTCACTTTCCTGTAATCGCATCAGCCTTGCGTCCTCGAGGTCAGGTTCGGATTTGAGCCGTCCTGCTTTCTGTTGGCCTGTCCTGTCGACCGTTTGTGTTGGGCTGCAACCACATCGCAGTTTGAGTTTCGTGTGGTCTAGTCTAGCGTACCCCTGCTCATACCGCGACAGTTTGTGTATTTTAAGTCAGTAAAGGAAAAAGCGATCTCACTTCAGGTTGAACGAAAAACAAAAGTCAAAGGGTCAAATTTGACTCAGAGAGTAAAGTAAGTCTGATTTCCTCCCCAGCCTCTCAACTATCACGTCGTCAAATGCCATCTTGCAGCCCCTCCTCCTCCTCCTCCCTCCTCAGTCTCCTCCTCCCTCAGAGCTCTCAGGATGGCTGCATTAGCAGGGGGGGCCGTCCCGCCGATTGCATGAAGCAGGACAATTGGCGCTCGGTTCCGATTGGCTGCCCAGATTAGCAACGCCAGCGTCCATGTGGCACAAGAGAGCGCAGAGACTGAGGAGGCGGCCAGTCCAACAAAACTCGCCAAAAGGAGCGAGTGGGTGAGGACTCAAGGTGACTTTGCCTGGACGAGAGATAAGTTAGCGAGACGAGACGAGGACGCGGAGGAGTTGGAGAGTACGAAGGTAAGACGAGATCGTTTGAGCTGTGATGTCACACGTGAAGAAAAAAAAAAAAAGACACTCGAGAGCCTTTTGTCCTTTTTGACCGACTCCTCTACTTTTCTCCAATAGCTCATTTGCATTTCAACTGTTGCGCACGGTCGGAAGTAAAGAAGTACTTTAGTACTTTGGTACCGGACTGAATTGAATTTCCAGAGAGACCGGGAGAGTCACAGAAAGGAATCGAAAGTGTGTACTCGACTACATTGGTACATCGCGGCTTATAAGTTGTTTGCCAAAAACACCAAGAAGAAACCGAACACGACAAGTCGACCGGCTAACATTCTTCGGAAAATAATTTGCTTTTAATCCGGCATGTTTTCTTGACGAGCACTTTGGGACAGTTTATGGGACTCAAGAAACAATTCTTTTTCGACCAATCAGTGGGCAGAATTCTGTTTAGATCCACACAACAAGAAAAAATAAAACATTTGAAATTTAAAAAAAAAATGTAAAACAATTCGTGCTCTACATCAATTAAATTTACTTCTAATTTTATTCACATTTTAATATGAAGAAAGTTGTCCTTTGTTTTTGTTTCCTTCTTTGCACGTTACATTGTGTTGCTCCACTATGGAGGACAACCAATTCTGAACCTTGAACTGGACCGGACCACTTGGCGGAAACGCGACTTCAGACTTGTGAGGCCTGACCTCGTGGTGATTTTTGTAAGAAGATGGCAAGGAAACACGTTGGAAGTTGTCGGATGTTCTGCTGAGTTGCCATGCGGAGCACGCGCAAACGCCTGTTGGCATTCAGACCTCAAAGCTCAACCTGAGCCAGCTGAGGTTCAACTTTCTTCTCATGACTTTTTTTTTTTTTTTAAAAGATCCAGACCTGAGGTTGAGCTCTGAAGCCTTTTTTTTTTTTTGCAAATGAACCGACGGCAATGGTTGACTCTCCGTGATGTCGTGTGACTTAATTTGAACGGATGCGTGGCTTCATTTGCCTGACGCTGATTGCAAAAAGTCTCCGTCTTGATGTTCATGCCCAGTGACATCATCCCCTCGCCTCGGACCGCTGCCAGTTTGTGTGATTTAATTTCGTAAATGACAAAACTCCTTTTATGGCATTCGGCTGATCGCTAAATGAACCCGTCGGGCTTTGAGCGACAAGTCACAGGCCTCCGGGCTTTCGAACCGCTTTCAAATACTGGGAAGGTAAAAAAAAAAAAAAGTATTCCACAGTGTTGCGCAACTTTTGGGGGGAAGATTGAGGTGTCACTCTCAACTTGTTGTGAATTCTTTCCATGCACAAACGTTCCAAAGCAGCCCTGCTGGGATCCGGCGTGTAAAATTGATTGCGCTTAACAAATTGGCCGTGACCCTTCAACCAGCCAGAGGGGGACGGGAGCCTTTTTCACGGATCCTCCCACTTTGAAAGAGCCGTTTTCACGGCGTGGGGGGTTTCTTTTTGCATCGGAGGTGCGCGTATAGCGCAGACACGACCACTGTGAAATTAACACTTGATTGCACCTCACGTTCCCAAATTGTACGTTTGTGCCACACACTGAGATGACTTTAGTGATCTCAGCCAATTTCATGGCCAATCACACTCAGGAGAGTGCAGACCTCCACCAAGGCACAACATCACAATGCATACACTGCGCTCTATTTTCTTGACTTTGATTGGAGAACATGGATATATAATATAGCTTTTAATTTTAAACAAATACATTTGATTTCTATGATTTTACTGGCATGCGTTTGAATCTATTTTCATGCCCAAAGAAATGACTTTTTTTTTTAAATCCTCAACTGTTGAGCTTGCAAAAAAAAAAAAAAAATGTTAAAATCCCCAAATCGTGACATTTTTGCAAATGTAGAAAAGAAAATCCCCAAACATGCCACGTTTATCCATATTTGCAATTAAAATGTCTCCTGTCCTTGGCTGTTGAATTCTTTACTTTCCGTAGCGCCAAAAGAGTTGAAGAGTGTGTAAAAGTGAGATTTAGTCGGTGGGGCGGCTTTGGGGTGACACATATTGATGAAGTCGTAGCTCGCCGATATAGAGTACTCGCATTCCGTGCTGATGATGAAGTGTGTTGTTGCTGGTGCATTTAATGGAGCAGCAGGTGGAGCGGCGCTGAGGCCGTGCTCCATCATTCCATCCCGGCAGATGCTCGCGCTCGCCCGCCATCACCTCCTGCTTTATTTGCCCTTTTACGACGTCAAACAAAAACGCAATTTTTTTTTTCCCTCTTTTGGGTTCAAGAGCTGACGTCGCGTGCGTATTGGAATGCAGTGGGGAAAGTTAAGTCAACTCGAGGCCTCCTCCTCTTCATCTTCAACCAGCTGCTCATTCTTAAACAAGTGGCTGGCGAGTTTAAGGCAGCGTGCGTCGCCTCCAAAAGCTGCGAAACGGCTGCGACCTCACAGGGGCGGAGTGGGAGCAAATTTGGCTTCATTGTGGAGAGCGGCGAGGTCAAATGTCAACCGTCCCGCCCGCCGCACGCACACAAAGCGGCCACGCCCCCCGCGAGGGTCCGGACAATGATGGAGCGAGCTGGCAGATTGAGCGAGTCTGCAGACAGTGACACAAAAGCGCCGGTGCTCACAAAAGCATCATGGAGTCCGGCAGTCTATCGGCCTCACAAAAGTGGCATGAAGGCGCAGCAGTTAAGAAGGAAACTTCTCGGCTCCTCCCACCTTGCTGCCTTTTTTTGCCGCCTACCGGCTTCTGAGCAGATGCGCGCGTCCAAAGCACGCAGGCGGCAGGCACTGCATGACAAGTGCGAGCCATGGAGCAGAAATGTCAAGTCCACACGGCCTAACGCGAGTGTGCGGGGTTGCCATTCAAAAACTGCAATCGCACACGCTATCAACCGTCACAGATGCACACGTCGCATCCCATGAGCATTTTTAATGAGACACAGATTTTCAATGTTACAGCTATTGCTATTCTAACAACTCTAATCATTATTTGCAGACAAATTACCAGTGCCAAGAAGAAAAGAAGACTAAAGAGAGGACTAGGTCAGTGGACTTGATGATGGAACCCTGGTTGGCATCGTGGCTGCACATGACCCTCTGCGTGATGAGCCTCCTGCCCCAACACCTGCTGGGTAATTACGCAGACTCCACGCTGAGGGTCCAGAGGGTCAAACGAGGTTGGGTGTGGAACCAGTTTTTCGTCCTGGAGGAGTACACCGGGCTGGACCCGCTTTATATCGGAAAGGTAGGGCAACACACACCGACACAAACATCGCTAAATGTTGATTGGTCCATGGCTGCGCCCTGAGACAACTTTTGTTGTGAAAAGGAGCGAGATGAAGAAATGAAAGTGAATTGCAAAAGACAATCCCCATGTCCTCTTGTTTGTCGCCGAATTGCAAACTTGGTAGAGAACTTGCAGCAGCGGCATCCTCAGACTTAGACAACTTCCTGAAAATGTGCAGTCTTGATCCTGAAAAGCCGGCTCGGAGAGTTCACGTTGACTCAACGGACTTTGGCGGTGTTGGAGGTATTAAGCGATCATCCTTTTAGAACTGATGCAAACCCAACTAATGAGCGCGGCGGGGATTCAGGAGGAAAACTGCCCCCGAAAAGACCACAATCGCTTGGCCGGCTAACGAGTCCGGAGGGAAAGGCATCTTGGGAATCCAAGAATAGAAGAAGTGCTCCGTTTGTGGATTATCTCAAACCAGTCATTGGGAAAGACACTCTTAATCTGCTTCAACTTTGACCGGACCAAAGTTTCCACTCGCGCCTTGAAACAAATTCTCAAGTTTTATTCCATAAAAATCCTATTTTCTGCTTCAAGTCAATGATTTTCCCTGCATCTTTACAAAATCGGTAAGTGCGTCCTCTTGGGAAAATATTCCATTCCCTCGTTACTTGCGTTGATTAATACACAAGAAGGCTGTCAAGTGGTCCATTTAGCCGTGCTGTTTGACAACGACGAGGCCCTTGTCAAAGCCCAAAGTGATTTCCCATCAATAGGCTGCCATTTGCACTCAACTCCCGGACCACAAAAGGGTTCTGATTGCGGCGCACGGTCGTCCCGGGCAACAAAAGGGCGGTGATTCGCTTCTGATTCTACGGTGATTAGGAGTCACCGCACCGACGACATTTCACCGCTGGTATAATTTTAGAGAGGTCAACATGTGCTTTTGTAGTTGCGTTCCAAATGTCAAAATTAGCATTGATTGCAGCGCTTATTCTTCCCTGCATTATTTTTAATTAACATCATTTGGAATTAGCCCCCCGCAGAATCAAAGGATTATCCCATTTTAAATGCAATCATGAGTTGAGCCGGTCGGCCCGGTGACATATTCGGAATATTTCATTACAAGAACAGACGGATCTTTACTTCCATTTCCATGTGTTTAAGATGAAGGCTTAAGATTGAGCACATCATTTGTTGATCTTTTCTTTAGTCGACTTTGTTTAGAAGCGTGCTCATCAGGGAGGGAGTTCGAGCGACTGATCCTCCACGTTGAGAGGAGCCAGCCGGTTCATTTATTCTTCTAACCAGGAAAGGCATTTGAGAACAACAATGCAGACGTGACACTATTTAGGCTTCAGGGTCTCTCCCACGAACACTTCCACAGCAGACGGTCGGACGAGCCGCTCCACCGACCTGGAGGAGGCCCCGGGTCGACCTAGAAACTTTGTCTCCTGGCGGCCCTGGGAATGCTTTGAGATTCCCCCCAAAAATCTGTTGTTGAAAAATCCGTTGTTTTCCCGCAGCTGCACTCGGACATGGACAAAGGCGACGGCTCCATCAAGTACATCTTGACGGGCGAAGGCGCCGGCACCACCTTCACGATTGACGACAGCACGGGCGACATCCACGCCATCCAGAGGCTGGACCGCGAGGTCAAGGCTCAGTACGTGCTACGAGCGCAGGCCCGCAACCGCCTCACCGACAGGCCGCTCGAACCTGAGTCCGAGTTCATCGTCAAGATCCAAGACATCAATGACAACGAGCCCAAGTTTCTGGACGGACCCTACCGGGCGTCGGTGCCGGAAATGTCCAAAATAGGTACACCAAGTCGGCTGATGAAATACGGGCAAGCTTTTTGCACATAGTACATCGCTTAAAAATCCAAATCCGTCATTTTCATTTCATCTCCAATAAGTGAAATTGGACAATGTAACTCAGAAGACCTTCAATTTAGTCAAGCCATGACCTCCATTAATAGAAAAATTGCACTTAGTTGCCATCTGCATACAATTGAAAACCTCCATTGGCAGATTTTCGCTGTACTGAATTTGAGATGGGATCCAATTCCTCCTTTTCAGGAACGTCAGTGATTCAGTTGACCGCCACGGACGCCGACGACCCAACGTACGGCAACAGCGCCCGGGTGGTCTACAGCATCCTGGAGGGTCAGCCTTACTTCTCGGTGGACGCCAAGACCGGTACGCAATACCCATTCACTGCAACACGTGTTTGAATGCCGCAGAAACTTTAAGACCAAAGACTCTGGACTTGGCTTTTCGGTTGGGCCTAACCGAGCGGGTTTCTCCTCAGGTGTGGTGCGGGTCTCGCTGGCCGACATGGATCGAGAGACCAGGGAGAACTACACTGTGGTCATCCAGGCCAAGGACATGGGCGGACAGCTGGGTGGCCTCGCCGGAACCGCCCGCGTGGACATCTCGCTTGGCGATGTCAACGACAACCCGCCAGTCTTTGATCAAAGTGAGACAGCAAGACACTCCAGACAATTAGCGCCATTTTGTCTGAATGCTTAGGTTGCAAATTAGGGCTTTAAGATCTGTTGGGATTGGAATTTTAAGCAAGGGTTCATTTTTTTCATGTGACGAGAGGTAAGGTTTCAAACTAGGGTATAAGCCAGGTTTCAAATTAGGGGGTTTTCAACCAGGGTTAGATTTTTAAACAGAATTCCAAACTAAGATTGGTGTTGAGCCTGGGTTCGTACTGTAAGCAAGAGCCAGAATCAAAAAAACAAACTTGTCCATAAAATTCTAAACAACTACAGTACCAAAACAAAAAAATGCAATTTAAGGAAAATTATATTTACACTTTGTTGTTTTCAATGAAAATTCAGCCACTTTTTTTGTAGTGTTTTGTTTGGATTTCTGTTGAAATTCCTTAGTCGCCTTCCTGAGCGGAGGCTTAGCTCCCTCTGGCGGCGGTTTGTGGAATGACCAGGGCATCCTGTGAACAGGGTTGTACCAGATGAGCATCCCAGAGTCTGCCTCGGTGGACTCGGAGGTGGGACGCATCTGGGCCAAGGACCTTGACGTGGGCGTCAATGCCGACATGGCGTACAGCGTCATCGACGGCGACGGCAGGGACACCTTTGGCATCGTCACCGACCCCAGCAACAGATACGCCATCATAACCGTCAAAAAGGTAGGGCTTCGATATACGCCATGTCTTAAATAAGGGTTAGATTTCCAGGTTAGGGTACCAATACACAATTGGAGTTCAAATTAAAGTTTGAAACAAGCATGGCTCCTGGTTTCAAATAAGGCATTTTTTTTAAGTGAAGCAAAAACCAGTGGTAAGGTTTCAAATTATAATATAATAATAATGCCTTTATTAGTCCCACAATGGGGAAATTCGAGATTCAAACCCAGGCCTCCTGGAGAGACTGGGTCCTGAACGCGGCGCCTTAGACCACTCGGCCATCCTGGCAGCCACGAGATTCGAACCCAGGCCTCCTGGGGAGACTGGGTCCGGAACGCGGCGCCTTAGACCACTCGGCCATCCAAATTGAGGTTTTAAGAGACCATGAGGGTTTCAAATTTGAATTTGAAACCTCGGTTATGGCATTAAACCCAGGTATTGGTTTCAAGAGTGTGTTCAGGTTTCCAATTCGGGTTTGAACTGTTGTCACGTGTTTGTGTGGCAGCCGCTGGACTTCGAAGCCAAGCGCAGTTACACACTGAAGGTCGAGGGCGCCAACACGCACGTGGAGCCCGCCTCCTCCTCGTTTTCCCGTCATGGCATGACGGCCTTGCATGACGTGACCATCGTGCACGTGAGCGTGGACGACGTGGACGAGCCGCCTGTGTTCGACGCGCCCGCCTACCTGGTGGACGTGGCTGAGGACGCCGACGTGGGCACGCTGGTCAGGACGGTGGCCGCCCGGGACCCGGATGGCGACAACAACACTGTGAGGTGAGACGTCACGTCACGTCATCAGGGACACACCTGCTCCACACGCATCAACGGTGCAGGTGTTCCTAATTGTGTGGCTCATTAGGGCAACGTGTCAGCTGATACTAGTCAGGCGCAATTCTGCTTTGTTGCCAAAAGAGGTCGCCATTACATCACAAAAGTTCTAAGGGTGATGAGCAGTCTCCTCTTTCTCTTCCCTCTTCTCCTCCAATTCCTCTTCTTTTTCATATTTTTTCTTCTCCTCGTACCCACGAACTCCTTATCATCTTTCTTTGTCTACCTCGTCTTCCCTCACCTTTTCATCTGCTCATGCGCCTCCTCTTGTTTCTTCTTTTCCACCTCATCCTGCTATTCCCCTTCCTCTTCTCCTTGTCCGCTTCACCCCCCCCCCTTCCTTCCCAGGTACTCCTTGGACCGTTCCAGTGACCCGGACAAGTTCTTCTACGTGGACATCACGTCTGGCGCTCTGATGACATTGCGTCTGCTGGACCGTGAGCAGCTGGGCTGGCACAACATCAGCGTGCTAGCCATGGAGATGAGTACGTGCAGCGGGCGCCACTTTTGCCTTTTAGCCGAAATGCAGCATCAAAGTAAAGTGGACTTGGCAGAAACCAAGATTAGGGTTTGAAATTAGAGTTGAAAACCAAAGCTCAGCATTTTAATCAGTTTCAAGACAGGATTAGTTTTGTTAGCGGCGGGTTGTGTCGCAATTCACGGTTTCAAGTCAAGGTTAAATATTATACTTGTAGGTGTGGTCATGTTATGTTTAGATCATCGTGTACTGACTTAAATGCAACGTTGACGACATGCAATACAAAAAGTAAATGGCATAGGTGGGCAAACTACCTACCTTGTGATGATGAACCAGTCAGAAGTGCACATTCAGCACAAAAGCATAACACGTACTTTGTAGGAGGCTAACAGCACAACTAAGCAGTCAGTGTGCCATACCTGCTCATCTTCTCTTTTCTCTGAGTTCATTCTCTCGCCTTTCCATCACTTTCACTTTTTTAAGGGGGCAGTAATCCTTTCTTTTCAAGTAACCTGGCAGGGAAAGAGAACATCAAAACACATCAATCACGTGACTGGATTGAGATTTGTATTTCCAGGAAATGCCTTTCACATGATGTCTTAAGAATTATTTTTTAAAAATGCTCATGAGCCCTACCTGTTCAAAGCAGCTCTCCACAACTATATGAAAACAGGTCAGCTTCATGCTAAAGAAAAGTTACACAGAAAAAGACATCAATACCATTTTAGTTATATTTGCAGTGTTTTGTGATTAAACAAAGTAACCGGCGTGCACGCGGATGAGCAGGCAAGCGGACGTAGACGTTAAAAAAATATTCATGTAATGTTGTCAATACTGATAAAATGGATGTTTAATTACGTTCATGTACAGTATGGATCTTTTTTAAATTGCAATGATGGACCAAACACACAAAAGTTCGTAAGTCTTAGAGAAAGTGGAGCCTGGGGCTCCTCGCCGCAGGTCTGCAACCGCATAGAGACTACAGGATGCCTGTGTCTGAATCGCTTCAAAATTAAGTCAGACGACAAAGTGAGACCGAATGGACCAAGTTAACGTAATCATGCAAAACCTACCAGAAATTGCAAGCTGACAGTTCAGAAAGTTGTGGTATGCTGCTCTCCTCGCTGCTCCCGCAAAATGGGTCCATACAGAAACGCCGGTTGTTCAGGCGGAATAAATATTCGCCAACACGCAACACCAAGGAGTCTGTCAATCATGGTCAGAGGGGTGGCCCGGCCATCGTTATGGCGAACCGAACCAAACTGCAATCGTCAGGCCAAATGTTATTTTAACCGCGCTTCTGTCATCACTTCCATCAGTAAATTTGACCAGTCCCACAGTCCGTCAATCCGTCAGTCGTAGTACAACTCCACAAAAAAAAAATAGAATGGCAAAACCTTGTCATTATTCTGCAATTTTTGACAACCTATTCACTATTTCAAGACATAGAGTTTAAGTTAAACCAAATGACCAAAATGACTTACCAGATATGAAATGAGCGCATTCCCGATCGAGTCCTCGATCCAGTTTGAGCGTTTAACTTCCAGCAAACAAGCTCCTCCCATCTTTCGTAAATGGCATTCTTTTTTTAGAACTGATTTCAAGCATTTCCAAACTCTGATTCGAACACAGAACAGCTAATAATCTTGATATTGTTTGAAACTATTAAAAAACTACGTTTGAAAATAATTCACAACCACGTGCGCAGCTTTTGATGACGTATTTGAAAATGGCTTCTTCTCTTCTTTCTCTCCTTCTTTCTTCCTCTTTTGACCCGTGCGTGCTTCTAATCCTGCCCAAATACCTTTGAATCCTTTTCTTTTTCTCATTTTTATTCATCATCTTCTTCTTTTTCTTCTTCATAATCATCATCGTCATCATCGTCTTCATCGTCTGCTTCTTCTTCTTCTTTTAATTTATTGTCTGCTTACAGCTCTTTGGTGCATACCGCCACCTACTGGACAGGAAGCGCAAAGGTGTTTCCAATAGAGTTAAAGCAAAGTCGGCAAAACGGGCAGTCACGGGTTGAAAGGTCCTTCAATACTTGGCCCGTTTCGTGACAATTACACCACCGAACGAAAACCTACATTCGTCAATGTTTAGTCTGTCATTATTTATTTATTTATTTATTTTTATTTTTGTTTTTCTTTAAGTTTCTCGTCAAATATCAGTCACCTCTCCCTGATACCTTTAATAAGTCCGGTATCGGCCCAATCTGTTACCTGGTATTGGTACTATTGCATCCCTAAATTTAGGGTTTTTAACCAAGGTTAGCGTGTCAAGGCATGGTTAGGTTTTCAAAGTACGGTTTCAAGCCAAAAGTTTGTAAATGGTGTCAGGGTTTCAAGTTATAGTTTCATGGGGTAGGGTTTGGAATGTTTGAAATGATTGTGCTCATGTTGTGCCTGTGGTGTTTTCCATGTGTGTGTGTCAGATAATCCTTCTCAGTTGTCCAGCGTGGCGGTGTCCATCCGCGTGCAGGACGTGAACGACAATGCGCCCATGCTCAGCGACTCCCTGGAGGCCTTCGTGTGCGACGGCGCCAAGGCGGGACAGGTAGGGAACGCGCGTCACCTGACGGCAAGCGTCACTTCAGCTGCTGACGTTCTCTGCTATCATAGTTGATCCAGGCGGTCACAGCCGTGGATCCTGACGAGCCCCCCAGTGGACATCACTTTTCCTACGCGTTAGCGCCACATGCCGCCAACAATCCCAACTTCACCCTGCGCGACAACCAAGGTAAACCAAAATAGAGAGAGAGAGCCAGATATTTTGAGAATGCTAATATCATCTTCTTCTCGTCTGGTCAGACAACACGGCCTGGGTCCTGACGCGTCGCGGTGGTTGGTCCCAACGTGAGCAGAGCGTTTTCTACCTTCCCATCACTGTGACGGACGGCGAGGCGCCAGTGCTGATCAGCACCTCCACGCTGAGCGTGCGCGTTTGCGCCTGCGACCGCGACGGAAACCTCATGACCTGCAACCCTGAAGCTTATAGCCTGCCCGCCAGCCTCAGCAGGGCCGCGCTCATCGCCATCCTGGCCGCCATCTTCGTGCTCCTGGGTGAGTGACACACCGCAAGAGCTAATAATCGAAGAGTCGAATTTACTAGCTAAAAAACTAGCTCGTTAACAAATAACACGATAGAAAACACTCTTAGTAGCTGTCAGACTAGCTTCCGAGCTAATTGTTGTTGTTGTGTCTTGTGTCAGTGATGATCTTGCTGATGCTGTCGCTACGGACACAGCGCAAGAAGCCATACCTTAGCAACGAGGTGGAGAATGTGCACGAGAACATCGTCCGCTATGACGACGAGGGCGGTGGCGAGGAGGACACGGAGGCCTTCGACATCGCTGCTATGTGGAACCCGCGCGAGGTGCACTCCCACGCGGGCGAGACGCGGCAAGACATGTTTCCGGAGATCCAGACTTTGTCTAGCTACGTACCGATGGCTCGCACCGGCGGCGGCGGCGGCAGCGGCGTTCACGGCTACGTCCTGTCCAAGCTGCTGGAGGCAGACGTGGACCCGTGCGCGCCGCCCTACGATTCCCTGCAGACGTACGCCTACGAGGGCGAGGGCTCGGTGGCAGAGTCGCTCAGCTCGCTGCAGTCAGGCGCATCGGGCAGCGAGCACGAGTACGACTACCTCAACGACTGGGGGCCGCGCTTCAAGAAGCTGGCCGAGATGTACGGCGTTCTGGATGCTAACAGTCCTCCTATGTGGTAGCAACACGCACGGTCTTCGAGAACCTTCTGGAACCAACACAAAGCATCAAACTGAATTGAAATTGGATTCTGGGCCTGGTTTCAACCCTGCAGCAACTTCTTGACAAGTTAGTTACAATGTCAAGACTCTCTAACATGGTGGTCACACACTGGACTTTCCAGAACCATCCCGAATGATCATAAAGACAGAATTCCGCCATAACGGGCCTGGTTCAGTGGTTTCCAATTCAGGGGCTCCAGTGAGTCAACAAGACGAGCGCCTGAACAAAATGCCGTCACAAAAGTAGGATTAAAAAAAAAAAGGAGAATGCCAAAACCGCCGACTCATCGGGTCTGGAGCTTAATTTGTTTGGTGTCTATTTATGTTGGCACAAACTTGTTTCAAAACAAATTCAAGTTGTATAACATCCTGGGCTGGGAGAATCCATCCAGGTCGTAGCAAAACACACGGCCATCAGAAGTCATCTGGAAAGAAGACAAAGCAGCAGGAATCGAGTGAATTACGCCTTGACAGGCCTGGTTGAAACATCCAGTGGTGCCTCGATGGTTTAGCGACGTTCACGTTTCAGAGACTCAAGAAAATGGCTGCGATGTACAGTGTGCGAACAATCCTCTGATGTGAAAGAACTATCTTGAAAGAGATCGGCCTCGACGGGCCTGGTTCAGTGAGTTCCAATTGGCAGCCTCCAGAGAATCGACATGAACGCACACTGGAAAAAAGGGCATGACAAAAGAAAGTTGAATGTGTCTCAACAGACAAATGCTGACACTGCCACCAACTCATCGGGTCTGGATCTTAATTTATTGGTCTATTTATGTTGGAGCTAACAAATTTGAGGAACTGATAAAGGACCAGGCCAAGATGTATGGGGTTCTGGACGAAGTGTCGTTCATTAAGATGGATCTAATTCCACCTAGACGGGCCTGGTTGTGATCCGTCAGTGGCTTCTGAGACAGAACTACTTGAGAGCGTCAAAGCACACATGAACAAAACAGCACCACAAAAGAATACCGATTCCCAGAAGACAAACACCTTTGCCGCCTCATCGGGTCTGGTGCAAAATGTATCGTTTTCTATTTATATCGGAGTTAACTTATTTGAGGACAGGAAGCAGCTGCTCACTCAAACAAGAAGTCATCATGAGCACTTTTCATCCCGGAGACCATCGTGCCAGTCCGACGGCCGCACGCATTGACGGGTCGGCTATGTCGTCGCCGCCACGCGAACGCTACTTGACGCTGTCGTCTGCATTAAGTGCCAAATGTACAAAGAACATTTTAGGGTTTTAAAACAAACAAAAGAGCACCAAACCGTGAAGGTACTTTTTGATCTTTTTACTTGAACATGTCAGGGTGCTCATGCTAAGCTAACGTAGTAGGCGAATGTCGGTACTTTTTTTTGTATTCTTGCTAATAAAACACTGAAAAGTTATTTTGGTGTCCTGATTATGTTATTACAACGAGGCAAAGCAAGGCAGCTTTACGTATCTCATTCACTGCCAGCCCAGGTAAAATGAATATACTTTTTGACGCCTTTTTCCGTCAATGGGAGTGAATGAGTTTAAGATACTGGGCTGGGAGAATCGAAAATGAAGAACTACGTCACATTTCATCTTCTAACACCACAACTTTAATGACAACACCGACTCAGGTGACAGTTCATACACAGGCGTTGTCCTTTTCCACTCCCAAGTCTACGTCCATGGATTCACATCAACAAATGATGGACTTGAACTTATCACAAACTAAACAACCAATCAGACAAGCCTGAGCCTAGAATAAGAAAAGGGTCAAGGGAAGGACTGGATGAGTTCTTGAAATTGTTTGTTTGGGAATGTTTCGTCTCCAAAGGTTGACCCACGAAAGGTCGTTGACCCCGGCGGCGGTTCATCCACAGGAAATGACGGTGAAGCGCTTGGAGACGCACGACATGTTGTGCAGCACGATGCCGAGCAGAAAGAGCAGCACGCACGCCACCAACACCACCGTGCACACGCCCGACCACGTGGACCCCTTGGCCGCCACGCCCGCCGCCGGCCCGCTGGACCGCCGCTCCCCCTCGTCGCCGGCCTCCAGCTCCAGAACGCCGGCCAGAGGCCGCTGCTCGGGCACGCTGACCACCGCCACACCCTTCTGCCCGCCGCCCGGCAGAAAGCGGCACGCCAGCAGGCTGGGCGCGTGGTCTTCGTCGACGGGCAGCGGCAGCACGTAGCAGCCGCTGCCGGGCAGGCGGATGAAGACGGGCGTGCGCTCGGAAGCGTGCGGGATGGTCACGGCGGCCACCGCTTCGGGGTCGTCGGGCAGGTGGGCCACGGAGAGGCCGGGCGGCAGTTTGGTGACGCCGCGGCACCACGGGCAGCGGATCTCCTTGTGGCTGCTGCGCATTTGCGTCAGGCACACCGAGCAGCACGTGTGGCGGCAGTCCAATAGCTTTGGCCGCCGCCGCGGGCTGAAGTAGTTGAAGCAGATCTGGCATTCCAGCAGGGAATCTTGCGAAAGAGTGTCCATGGCGGGGGAAAAAATGATCCCACGATCCCGCACTGATATCAATTCACCTCAAAGGAAATTCAGAAAACGTCCTCGTCCTCGCCTGATTCTCTGCCTCGATGGCGTCGCAGCGACCTCACCGCCTGCTCGCGGCGACATGCTTGTCCATCTGCAACAAAAGAGATGACGCGTGAACATTCAAAAGAAGCCTTTCGTGATATTTGGACACATTAAAACGCTTCCCAGAACAATGACCGCTCGCACTGGATTTCTTGATCCCTCTCAAGGAAGTTTACAGAGCAGAAGTTGCAGTACCAACATGAAGCCCCAGGGGGAGTGCTGGCATTGGAAGTCAATAATTTAATTTCATTTAATTAATACCCGAACCTAAATATAAAACCCTAACAGAAACCCCGAAATTGTGTTTAAAACACTAATCTGCAAGCCTGAACTTGATGAAAGGGTTTCACACTAGGGTTAGGGTTTCAAATTGGTTTATGACTTGAAATTAGGGTTTTAAACTCAAGGTAGGGTTTGAAATTAGTGTTCCAATCTTGGATTATGGTTGAAATTTGTGTTTTAAACTGGGGTACGGTTTGAAATTTGGCTAGTTTAAAATTCAAATTTGCTCTTTTTTCACCAGTGACAATGCACGGTACAAAAAGGGCGGAGCTCAATGGTGATTGGTGGCGACATCCATGTGACATCATGGCTGCTTTCAGTGGCGAGTTTGTCAGCGTGGCTTGCGAGAGTTAGTTCAAAGTGCCGACTCATGAGTTGGCGGCGAGTGAGCGTGAAAAACGCAGAGTCAGCGCTCGGCCCGCTTCAACGCCCGCGAAAATCATTTCAACAGAAACAATCAAAGACGCACTTGCAAAGACATTTTCAGAGGAAAAGGGGCGAGAAAAATCACCTCTCCATCACTCACACGTTTACTCTCGCTCTCTACGTCTCTTCTTTTCGCTTTATCGCCATCTCGCTGGTTCTTTCTCATTCTCTCAATCTTGTCCTCTTTTTTTCCTTTCTTTTTCTTATTTGTTCTCTCACATCACTCTCTTTTCCGCTTTCCTCATCTCTCTCTCGGCCTATGTAATTATTCTTTTCCTCTCTTATACTAGCCTTCAAGAAAAAATATTTTTCTTCCAGTGACCACCAAAGATCTTTTCTCTCGCACTCTTTCTTTTCTCTGTCACCCTCCATATCATCGCATCCTTCTCATATACATTTCTTTTTTCTTTCTTTCTTTCCATCTGTGGGGGTGATGTGTGCGGACTGGTCTCGTCCCACATCCAAGAAGTCTTAAACAAATCTCAGCGACTCTCCATTGACGACATTAAAGGCTCATGCACGCCACCAGACCAAATTTTTGCATTTTGGGTTTTATCTAGGTCACCTAAAATAGACGTTTGTGCAACAAAAATGATAGAGAAATGTTCAAATGAAGGCGATTGATGTGGGCGTGGGCATGGCGCAACCATGACAACCATCAATGGAAAACGCGAGCCTCTAGGGGGTGCTGTTCCGAGGTCGCGTTGAAACGGCAAAACAGCGATGATGTCATTTGATTTATGACTGGGAGCTACTTTGTATGACCCATTTAAAACACATGCACACGCACGCACAAACGCATACACGCTAATAGGCAATATTAAAAAAAATATTATTGTTAAAAAATTACAGAATTTTTATTATTAGTATTATTACTATTACACACATTTGAAAGGCATATAAAAATTAAGCGAGTAGTTAGCAGGATAGGATATAATAAATAGGAAGTAATTATACAGTACAATTATTAATTTATTGTATTTTTTTGTCCTTAGCATGAGTATGAATAATTTCACCAGAGGGTGCTCATGACGTCATCAGGGCAGGTGGCGCACACGCACACACACTCAAACGCACGCGTAGACTCCCTCGAGGCATCCACATACAATCAGCCAAAGGCAAAGTGCACAAGTTAAAAATAACCACCATGGCCGGCAGCATACACGCACACACGCATTCACACGCACACGCACACACACCGGCCATGGAGTGTGAGGACGCAGCAAAACACCTGCAAGAAGCAGCGCAGCTCGTTAAATGTGAGCCCCCCCCAGCTAAAAATGTCAGGCAAATGTCACGCTAACCCCATCCGGCGCTTGGCGTGACCAAAGCGTGTTCGTGTTAGCACCACTGGCAGAGCGAAGGGGGGATGGTGGGGTCACTGGCCCCCCTGGAATATGCGTAACCCCCAACACACACACACACCCACACACACAGGTGCCAGGCCAGATCATTGATATTTGGGTATTTTTTCATTTTTCCAGGAATTTTGTTCCACATTTCCCCACATCCGCCCTTTTTTTTTTTTTTGCGGCAAGAGTGGGAGCCCAACAGGAGGCGCCACATGCCCTCAAAGATAATCAGAAAGCAGAAGAAGAGGAGCGCAACAGTGAAGGTCAATCACTCATGAAAATGACGCTAATAAACATTCATTGCGGCATTTTACGACACCGCGTTTTCTCTTGAACGTTTGCCAAGTGCATGCGGCTGCTCTACAAGGGTCACACACACACACACACACACGCACATTTGTTCTTGTCTTTGTGTTGTGGGACGAGCTGCGACAACAGTACAATGGGGGAACAAGGCTTAGTGAAGTAATTCTACTGCCTAAACGGGCTGCAGAAGTCATTTTAACAGGAAGCAAGTGTTACAAGCGCAAAGAAATTAAGGCTGTTGCCAAGATTAGAACTTAAATAAAAACATCTACATTCCCTAAATTCAACCGGAAAAAAGAACAGCTGAAATGTCCACTTAGTAAGTTAGTTAGGTAGTCGCCTGGATGGGCAGCAAAAAGATATTGAAAAATGTCTCGAAAGCAAAATTGGGTGCAAGAATCAGTTTGTTGGCAAATCAGCCTTCAACTTCGTTCAAAAAAAAAAAAAATTGTGTGCTAAATTTGCTGCCTAAACGGGCTGCAGGAGACATCCACTCAGGAATTTAACGATACAAGAGTTTAGTTTGCACGTGAATAAGTCTGCATTCAAGGTGATATAATCAGTCAGGACACAAAGTCCAACTTAATTGATTTCCGTCAACACACACACACACACACCTGGATGCCTTATCGAAACACTTTGGCCCACCTGAATCATGCTCATGTGCTCGATCTGATTACAGCAGAGGGTGGCTGCTGTGTTACCTCTGCCAAGGACATTGATTGGATCAACAGGCGCTAGATTTTTTAGGGGGTGGGAGTGAAGCGCCATGTACGCACTCACTCGCTGATACTGATCTTACAATAAAGATCAATAAAGTTTCTTTGATAGCTTACGTAAACTAAGTAATCAACCTTTGATTAGCTGCCTGGTCGAAAGTACAGCTATGCTAAGCTAACACTAGATGAGCAGGTGACTGTCAAGATAGCAATGAAGCTAACAGTCAATGTAGCGCTAATGCTAAAGAAATGAGTCTGCAGAATTTTGCTGAGGTGCCAACCTTTTAATGACGTCCTCGTCTCGGCTAAGCGAATAACGCCAAGCTAAAAAGTGAGCCAGGATAAATACAGTCAGAAATGAGCTGACGCCAAACCTCTGCTCTGATAAGATCGTACTATGAGATTGACCAAGTAAATGTGTAGTCAGCGCTAAACAAATTAGCCCACGGGAAAACCGCTGAGGACTTCACCAGTTCATGACGTGTCGCAGCTATGCTAAGCTAACACGCTTTTTTGCTGCCTGTTTTGTCTTTGCGTTGCCGTGACAAGCGGATGCTGGCGTCATTTGCATTCACTCCTCAAGGAGGAGCAGCAGCAGCAACACTCGTGCGCACTCACACTTGATTAGCCGAGATAATTGATCGTAATCGTCTCCGTGTTGCATTCGGGCAACCGTTCATTGACGACGCACTCGACTTCAAGTGGTCCCAACAACACAACACGCAGTCCGCATCTCTATTCACATTCATTTTCTAGAGCGTTTCTCTTCACCGGGGTCGTGTCCGAGTTGGACGCCGGTCGCAAGGCACACACAGGATAGGCACTTACATTCCCATTTAAGGACAATTTCGAGCAGGGCTCACCAACTCCGCTCCTCGAGGGCCTCTATCATGCAACTTTTAGACGTTTCCCTCCTCCAACGCACCTCATGCAAATGATTCGGATCGTTATCAGGCTTCTGACGGACTCCTGAACTGATGAGCCGTCGAAAAGCAGAGTTGGTGACCCCTGATGGGGTGTCTTCATTGAACATGCATGTTTCTAGAATGTGGGAGGAGGAAACCTACAGGGGGGGACATGCCAAGGCCGTACTTGGGGGTCTTCGACTGGATTCGCAACCGGCCCCAAACTCAGAAAAGTGGGGCAGTTGTGTTCACCACTGATCCACCGTGCTGCCTCCTCACACACGTCTTCATTTCTATTCACGAAATCGTCTGCTTGATTGCTTTTCCTGGAGCAGCATCCCGCCAATTAAAAGACGGAATGATTCCGTGCTCGCGCAGTCGCGAGGCGGCCAGCCCGCGGGGTTTCTATCTCATTAGCGGCGTCATTGTGGCCCGCGGCGGACGGGCGGGAAGGATTTTAATAACATTTTGTCTCGCGTGCGCTCGCCGGCAAACCAGGTGTGAACTTCAAAGTGGGATTAACCCACAATCCGATTCGTGCAAAAAGCCGCGCAGGTGTGGGCACTGATTTGCCACCTGTTAGCTGGCTTGAGACACAAGTCCAAAGTGGGAATAATTTACTTGACCCCATCTTTAAATTCAACTCTTGTCCAAAAAAAAAAAGAAAGAAAATGCATCCTTCTTTCTTTCGACCCCACTGAGCTGTGTGATGTTGCTACACACACACAACACACACACACACACACACACACACGTCAGTGCCAGGCGCACCATGTGACCTCCCACCGCAGACCTTGCCAGTAGCAAGGTGACGGGCGAGCACCCGCCATCGGCTGGCACGGAGGTGCAACCGCACGTTTTAGGCGGCAGAAGGTAACTTTGCCATGTGCTTCAGTACCGATGCTGACTAAGTGAGGCCGGGAGGAAAAAGAAGAAGACAGAAATATACTGCATGAATAATACGATAAAAAGAGTTAAAAATAAGACTTTTTTAAAATTGTAATAATTAAAAAAATGAATGGAAAAAGGCTTAAATAATTGAAAGAAAATAAAACCAAAGGATAAGTGATAAAAAATGAAAAGCAGTTAAATCAATGTCAAAGCCAAAAGAAAATCTAAAAAAAATAAAAGAAAGACAATTATTTGAAAGTATTGAAAATCATAAATACTGTCATTTTAGAAAATTAAAAGAAAAATTATGACAACAAAATCAAAACTAAAATATGTTTTGATTTTTTTCCAAAGAGCTCAAATGTGAGAATAAAAAAAAAATTCAAAGGAAAAAAATCTAATATAATTTAAAATTAGCATTTTTCTAAATAATTTGAAAGAAATATAACAGTGAGAAATAAAATTGTAAAAATTCAAGTTAAATCAAATAAAAAGTTAAAAACAATTTTAAAAATATCATTAAAAACGCACCAATTGGCTGGCAACCAGTTTTGGACACGGCCGGCCTCTCGCCCTCCACAACTTCCAACACAAAACTAAAATACAAAGAATCAAAGAAAGATTTTTTTTTTTCTTAAGAAATCCCAAACTAATGTCTTGGTGACTTCCACTCAAGGCACATTCGAGGCGCCCGGCGGAAGATTTGCGCTCTCACGCTGCTGCAGCCCCCTTGGTGGCCGCCATCAGCTGCTTTCTTATCTTGTCATCAACACGTGCGCGAAGGCCGCACGTCAGCTCCAAACATCGGGTCAACAAACATCTGCGGGGGCGCGTGTCGCCGCCCGACAGACACGCACAGCGCCTCTCACCACGACGTTTGCGGGTGAATAATGCCGATATCAGTCACTGATACTGAAGATAAAAAATTTTAAAAAAATACAAATCTGCCCTCAAGTAAGTCCTCCTCACCAGTAGTTGGCGTCGTTTGACATGGCTGAGTCATCGTGTGAGAAAGAAAAAAGGTTGTCGTTCAAAATGACCTGTGATTGCCTCGAAATGTTTATTCCCAGACGCGATCATCGTCAGACGCGCGAGCCAACGTGATGGTGTGACTGTTTGTGCGTTTGACCCATCTCAGCTCTGTCTCAGTCCAGCCTGGAGAGAAAAAAAATTCTATTTTTGCATCCCTCCTTTTCCCCATCTGGCAGGTCGCGGCCCTTTTCCTCATTAGTCAAGGTCAATGACGGTCACGACGCTTCCAAAAAGAACTGCAACTGGCTTCATCATCATCATGGCGAGTAGGAGGACCGACGAGAGGGAGGACGGCAGCCAAACCCGACTATGACCTCAGTTCGCCTCGGTATCTTGATTCAACATCGACTGGATTCTTGTTCGGAGACACGCTGAAGCGTACAAATCAGATGAGGCACGCAAGAAAATCAGTTTGAAGTCTCGCCCGGACGCAACACAAAGCTTTGAATTCTTGAAGACCATTAAAGTCAACACGTAGTGATGTGCCTTTAGGGGGCGTGGCCTAATGAGCGACATCAGCGGTTAGCCATGCTCATTGCGAGTGCTTTCATTTTGCGTTTGACTGTTTGTCGCGTTCCAAATTAAATGCTTCAAAACAGCTGACATGAACAATTGGAATAAAAAGAATGAAAAACAATCCTGACTCATAAACTTCAAATTCAAATCGATGAATCACCGAGCCCAAGAAGAAGATTCAATAAAAATAGACGCAAATGATACATGATTGCGATGCTCATCGCCAATAAACTTTTGACGCCAGGCTGACATTCTCTTCACGTGACGTCAGACAGAACTGGCGGCCGCCTCCCTGCGCTTCTGGTTTTGTTTGAGTAGCCCCGCCCACTTCCCCTTCGCTCGACACCACCCAAATAAAAAAATAAAAGCCACAAAGAGACCCATCAGAAGCCACAAAATGGTTGCAAAATGCATCCCGACAGATGGGGAGCAATCACGCAGCCGAGCGCGGACAAACACGCTCGGCCTTCCCGGGAACGTTTCGGGAATGCAAATGAAGTGCAGGTGCCGGCCGAGGAGAAAAATCAAAGAGGCGAAGGAAGCCTCATTAGCTTGCTATGCTAATCAGGCGAGCAGTCTGATCAATCGCACATGTTGTCGGAAACAGGTGGAACGTCCTTTAAGATTCACACATTCTGCTATAACAAAATGCAAAATCCAAGAGCCGAAAAAAATTTGAAATGATTATTATGACTTTTTAAAATCAATATCTTAATGTAACGCATTTGAGTATGAATGAGAAATACTTTTTTTTAATCCCTCATTTAAGTGTTATCTATGCTAAATGTGCAAAAAAAACGACCAATTTTGACTTTCATTGGTTGCATAAATCAGATAAATACATTCCAGCACAGTCAACCAACAAGGAGTTCCCTCAAGACGCATTTGGGCCCCTCGGGGCCCTTTGGCCTCTGAGCCCGTGATTTCATGAGGCTAAAGTGACGCCTTGTTTGAGATTCCCGGGAAAACAACAAGCGAGGGAATGTTTGGCATGTTCTCACTGACTTACAAAAACATCTTATTTCACACACACACCAACACGCGCACCCCCCCCCCCCACACACACACACACATCCCCCCCCCCCACCCCCACACACACACACACGCACACGCACAGAGTTGTAGACAAGAAGCAAAGAGCTGTCAGGGACGCTCTGTAAAAACTCGGGTAATCCTGCAGGCAATTACACGGGCAGATTAAGTCGACACTTCTTAAAAGTGGGGGCACATCCAGCTTGTTATTTAAAGAAAACCACTTTTAGAGAGGAGGGGGGTACGGGGGGGGGGGGGTCTCAAACTCGTCCTGATGTGACCTTCCATGATTCTTGCGTTCACACTGGGAAGAGCTGGGAACGTGGGGATGAAACAACAACACGCACACAAAATGACTGATGAATTCAACTTTTGTCTGCTTGTCTCGCGGTGGCTGGGACAATGGAAGCGTGCACGCGCAACGCGCGCAACACGCGCCATTCACAAGCGCACACACAAACCAACAGCATCTTTACATGAACTTGAACGCACCATTTGTTCCAGACACAACGGTCCTGCACGAAGACACACGTGCGCGCACGCAAACACACGCACACGCACACACACACGCCAAGAGGACGCAAATCGTGACAGTCAACACAAAACAAAAGGCGAGGAGACAAATGGGGACGCAGGAGGAAGCGACTCACCTCGCGCGGCAGCGTGCGTGTTGCTTGTGCGTGTCTGCGCGTGTGCGCGTGTGTCTGCAGCTGGTCCTCGTCGTCGCGAGAACGCGACACAACAACACAACAACACAAGGGGAGCGGACACACTACAAGGAGGCGAGCAGGCGGTCGCCTCTCCTAAGGCGGACACGCCCTCCCTGCCCGCCTGCCCCCCTCGCGCATGCGCAGTCACTCACGCGCAGGTTGTGCAAAGTAGGTTTGGGGATTGGGATCGTGTGGTTGCACAAGTGCGCACACCCTCTCATAACTGGGGATGTGGCGATGCTCAGAATTCAACCAAGCACATTCAAACAGACGAGTTGGCAGCATTTCAAATTCCAAATAAAAATGAGATGTTCTAGTAGGCTTTTCCCGACCTTTTTGTTGGCAGCGCAAGCCGCAATCAGCACAGCGCTTCCACTGATATCAATCCAGAGAATTCCCAAGGCATTAAAACTGCATTCTCTGGACTTGTGAAACAGCCACCATTACTGGAATTCAATTCGGAACTTTCTCTGCCTTTTCTTCTAGCGCCACCTTCTGGTGCGGAAAATTACTTCCTCCCAAAGGCCAGAGCATCTGTTTGCCTCCCAGAGGAGGCCGGGGGGTGGGGTTAACCTCACAGCAGCAACACACTTTGCCTCATCTGCTTGTCGGAAGGGAACAAGGAACGTCGGCTTTCCTGGAAAAGGAGGTCACACGCAAAACGGGGCGACAACCACACCAAAGACGACGCTCTTCGGAGGAAATGCTGTTCGGCCGTGGTAGAAGGCGTCGGTAAATAACAGGAAGATTTCTCATCCCAATGGGATCAAACTCTATAAAGTGACGTAACGCGGCGGCCACCACAGCGTCAAATGGCCTTCTGGCGTCTGACGCTTGCTGACATGCGCACCGAGTGAAGCCCACTCACGTAAATCTCCCACAATCCTCCTCATTTCTTCAACATGGAGAGGGAGAGAGAGAGAGAGTCATAATCTGTGAAATTCAAGCACAACAAAATCTGTCGGCCTCTTGGCAGCCTTCCTGACCACATTTCTTCTTTAATATTTCCTTATCTGGCCAAAAGTCTGACATATATTTTTAAAAAATGTCAATAATTATGATTTCATTCGAAAATGTACGACACTTTTGACAGGCCCATTTTGCAATCGTGGACCACAAATGTTTTCCCACCGCGGTTCCAAATTCAGTTCTTGCTCGTTTGTCCGCGAACGAATTCCCAGTGTGAGACGAGCCGACATCATTAAAAACGTTTCCAAAAACCAAACCTGATCAGTTATTTCTCTGCTGCAAAGTTTTTCTGTTCACATGTTGACTTTGTGGCTAAACCGCCGCCGTCGTCGTCAGCTTATTGATCAAGAAAAGAAAGAAAACGCCGACTCAAGGTTGCATCGCGCTCGTGTTTATTTATGCGCCGGCGATGGCGATGAATGACAATTACGATAACGACGCTCGCGATCAATGTCACTCGGCGGCGCGTGCGCGGATGCTAATTACCTGCCACTTTGGCTACAAACTATAAATTGGCGCTAAGACGACGCTAATTAGCTGCAACTTGGGCAAGATTAAAAGTTTGGTCACATTTATGAAGTGAATATTTATTTTTAAATTATTTGCGGCCTATTTAAAAACTTAGCGCGTCACTCCCTGATCGAACCGGTTTAGCGTGTTCTGTCTTTTAGAGTCAACATTTTCCACGAGTGTTCCCAGCCTAATTACAAACCTTCAACATTGTTTGAAAGCGTGACTTAGTCCTTAAATCGTTTTTTTTGTAACATTTTCTCCAAAATAAAAATGTCTGAATGCCAGCATTTGTTCCGCCGCCTCTGCCCTCATCCCAAAACTCTGAACGTGGGCAGGCTCATTTTGACTCTCGTAACCATGACAACAGCTTTGCAATTTTCAACTGTTCCATATGGAGCACGTCAGAGCCTTTCCGTCCAAACGCAATCAAAATCTCCGCGGTGGTCTGGAAGGTGACCTCGGTGCAACGTCGGATAATCGGATCCGCTGTGACGGGGAGATTGAGTTTATTCCGGCTGCGGAAGGTCCGCTCCGGCCGGGAGATGAACGCCCGGGAACGAGCGGAATCACTTTATTGGGCCGAGATGGAGATTCTGTAAGCGGGTTAACCTTCACCAAAGTCGTCCTCACGCTGTCAATATCATCTTGCACTCCAAAACATTTGAGTAGATGACGCGGGGAAAGACCAAAGTCTTTCTCGTTTATTCATCGCAAGGAAGAGAAATTGTTAGGTCACAAACGCCATAACGAAAAGCAAAACTGAATAAAAATAAAAAAAAATCTTACATTTGCTAAATCAAAGGTGGCGAATATTTTGGGTTGTTCTCGAATGTTGAGCGAACGTCTTTGCAACCGTTTGCGCTCTTGAACGAGACCTAAACCCCTTAATCTGAACCCCTCGGAAACTTTCCCCGCACGTTTTGTCAGGTCGTGAGATTTGTGTGGTTTTGGACGTCGTTTGGCCCGCAGTCGCCGCAAATGTGCCGGCGACGCCTCGGCTCAGCACTTTTGCTGCTCCTGCCGCGCTAATTAATTCTCTCATCTTCTCGCCATGGGTGATGAATGATCGCCGGCTAATTTGCTTTTCACTTTGGACATTTTGGAGCTCGGCTGAGGGGAAGGTGGGGGTGGGGGGGCACTGGGAGGAGGACGCATTAACATCTTGGAAATGAAGAAGAAATTGAATTTTCAGGCTAGGCGCCTCATTTTTTTTTCACCTCACTCCTTCCATCTTTCCTTCCTTCCTCCTTTTCGTTCTGTCGCCTTTCCATCTT
This sequence comes from Idiotropiscis lumnitzeri, assembly GCF_059441095.1. NCBI lineage: Eukaryota > Metazoa > Chordata > Actinopteri > Syngnathiformes > Syngnathidae > Idiotropiscis > Idiotropiscis lumnitzeri. The sequence goes on along the minus strand of NC_142409.1, from coordinate 12,400,312 downwards.
TCTTTCCTTTGTTTCTCCATCCCTTCCTTTCATCCTTAATCCTCATTCCGTCTGCCTTTGTTTTCTTCTATCCTCTCTTCCTTTAAAAAAAAGTTCCTCGACACTCACGCACACACCTTGACATTTGTGCAACGTGTGTGTGTGTTTTTTTTTCTTCAATCTAGTTTGTGCAGCATCCGGAGGTCTAATGACTTTTTTATGAGCTGCATGGTCTCCGTCGTTTCCGAGACCTGTCAACGCGCGCACTTGAAGGCGGCGCCGCACCGCACCGCACCGCACCGCACCGCTGGACATCTGCCGCCGCTGATCCGTGATGCGGTGTCGGCGGCCGGGGATGAAGGATTAGAAGGAAAAAAAAGAATATGATATCTTCTGTGAGCAGGAGCAACTTCTTTGACTTTAAGAGTCGTCTTCAAGTTTGTGTGTTTACGAGGAGTGTCAGAGCACTTGCAGACTCAAGCCTCACACCCTACCTTGCATTGAAACCCTAATCCTTGTTTCAAACCCTGATTTTTCAAATCAAAACCCTGATGTGAGACCCTGCCTTAAAACCTGACCCACGCTTGAAACCTTAACCTCAACTTCAAACCCTAATTTTGTGTGAAGCCACACATTGAAACCTTATTTTAAAGCCCTAGCCTTGTCTTGAAACCTTAATTTGAAAACCTAAGCGTGGCGACGCAAGCGCCGAAGCTGACAATGCAAGCAGCAAAGCGGACTGCGGTCGCGATCAGCGTTGAAACGCAAAGTCGTGTCGGACGTTGGATCAGCGTCTCATCCATCTGCTGCTGCTAACAACCGCCACGACCTTGATGGCGTCCTTGCCCACACACACACACACACACACACACACACACACCTGAGGGCGGGAGATCCCAGAGGAACGCCAACTGCCGCCAACTCAACCAAGCTGAGCCGAACAAGAGAGCGAGCTCGGCCCTCAGTGGGGACTTACCCGACTTCACGTTTTAACATCGCCAACATTACATTGACATTATTGAAAGCATCAAAATTGAAAAGTTGATATTGGGAAATTTGTATTGAGAATGACAATATTTCTATTATATTCTCAGTATCAATCCTGCCAAACACTACAAAATGCTTCCCACGCTTTTGAGTTGTGGAACGACCGTAAGCACGATATTTACTTTTTTGGATGGAGGTCAAATCAGCAAATCCAATCATAAATCAACGTAAGAAACATCCGAAACAAACGCCTCGAACGCAAGTCTGCATGTGTGGAACGGAGCCGCATTTTCATATTTACTTGGCCCGCAGTCAAGAAAGCGATTACAAACGATAGCACTTTCCCGTGCTGCACTACGAGAGTCATTCAACGCGACGAGCGCAGCCAAAGACGCCTAATCACCCGATTCAATACCGCGTCGCGTGAACTCGAATAGCTTCGGATTCAACACGATTCATTATTTATTCAACACGTTTGCGCGTTTTCAGGCCCTGCGGTCTGACATTACAAATTATCGGCCAATAATGGAGTTCACGGTCGCCTGCGCCGCTTGATAGAAACAATGCGGCTTATGTGAATACACGGCAGTCCAACATTTATTTGAAAATGGGCACCGTGATGTGATCAATAAGTTGATGAATACTGTCGTCATTTCAGTTTCCGCAGTTCGCATGATGCAGACGATGGAAAGGTAACGGCGTTCAATGCTAGCAGGAGTATTCGGTCTGAGAAAAGGACAAAATGCCACACAGCACAACTCTTATTTGTGGGCGGAGATAGAATGTTTTGACAGCTCAGTACCAACATTAACCACATTACTATCCTACCTAAATTTCAATAATGCCACTTTCACACTTAATCAGGAAAATTAGATGCGTTTTTTTTTTTCAAGTGGGGGTTAATCACACTTAATTTTAACAAGACTACTTTGCCTTCAACTTGAACAGTAAAAAGGTCACTAATCTCTCATGACGCGCTTTTTGATTTCAATTTCTATAGTTGGCCTTAAAAAAAATAAAAACGCCACTACATTTTTAGTTCCCATCGACTTTTCTTGCAAAATACTTTGAAGGCTTTGTTGTGTTTTGCTGCCCCCATCGGTGATTAAGTGGTACTGCTTAATTGTTTCGATCACAACCGGCTCTGACAAATGAATTCTCATTTATCATTCCCGTTACGATACAAACAAGGCAACCAAAATAAGTCAAAAAGTCAATTCTGTGTTTATTTCATGATTAATAAATAGTGAACATTGTGATTGTAGAAATAAATAAGTGGAAATAATTTACGTGTTCAAAACATTTTAAAAAAAAAAGTGACGGATTGGTGCGCTTGTGCAAATCAGCATCGAGTGTCTTTTCTGTGAGTTCCTGCAAAGACAGAAAAGAAGGTCAAACAATTCACAGGTTGCTTATCTTAATATTTTTTCCCAAAAGAACATGAACTTTTTATCAGTGAGACGGAGCGATGAGGCACCTTGTGAAGGTGACGACTTGTGTTGGTTCAAGTGTGGTGATCGCGTGACGTCAGGATTGGCCTTTTCTGCTGCATGAAAGAACAGCGTTTTTTTTTTTTTTTAGGCAAGAACGATAATGGAAAATGCAACATACTCAAAAATCCAAAAGGCTTATTCAGTTCAGAAGAAGCCTTTCAAATTAAAAAGGGAAAACCTCACCAATTGCCTCAATAATATTTTTGCAGGTTCTCGTTTTAAATATTGAATTTTCTATTAAGACAAGAGCGGGATAAAGAAGCATACCTGTTTGCCACCTGTGAGTCCAATAAATCTGGTCGTGGTGCCGCCACGTATTGTGCGGGGACGCTGGCAAGTTCTCGTCCAGCTCTCGAATGGCGTTGCCGTGGGGACAGTGGTGCAAACGCTCGCAAGACGCAAGTTGGCGAGGCGGCGCTTCGTCACACGTGCAGTTCTTCTCCCAGTTCTGCTTGGAGCCCAGCGGTCTCTTCTGCCTCCCGGGTCGCCACTTGAGGCCCGCGCGACTTGAGCTGTTGTCCGATGACTCGCCCTCCGTGTCGCGCCCGAGCCCGGCAGCCCGGAAATCGGGGATGGAAGCTTTCCTCCGAATTTTCTTGCTGGTGCGAGCCTTGCAGGCGTCGCAGGTGGACATCAGGGCCTGGTTGCGTTGCTGGAAGGGGACGGCCTTTCTTTTGAGGCCTGGACCGGGCTTGGCCAAGCATCTGGTGCACAGTCGCTCACTCCTCAGACGAGAGCGGTTCTCGTTGAAGGTTCTGGTGAGGCAACACTCGTTGTCAGAGAGGCTTTGTCGATCCATCTTGCTTTTGGGTTGGTATCGCTCCTTGGGCTTGCGAACAGAAGGCTGCTCCAGGTACTCCAGCTCCAGTTTTCTCCTGCGAGTGGGAACCTCCAAGACCATCCGGTTGACGGCTTGGTTCTGCTTTTTGGGAGTGGGTGGCATCTTGCTACAAGCATAAATTCGGTCAAAGTCTGCCAGCCAGCTGCTGGAGGGAAGGTACGTGGGTAAGGACTCAAACGAGGTGTCCTGGTGCTCTTGGAAGATTGGTTCTTGCCTGGGTTGGGTTTTAACTTCGGGATGAGAACTTCCCAAACCAGGCGGAAGAGGAGCCTCGGCTTTGTGCTTCAGCTCAGACGATTGGTCCATCATAAAGCACACCTCCGCTTCACAGATCATCTCATTCTCCACGGAGGGACCGGAGTCTCCGGTAGGAGTCGCATCCGAAGGCACTTCCTCAACCACATGAAGCCTTTCATCGGATTCCTCCGTGTGGGTCGGCGAGTCAGGGGAGGGAACCAAAGCGTCCTCTATGGACCACACCGGTTGCTCGTGCCGAACTTCAGATTGGACGCTGGATTTTGAGGCCAGCTGTAGAACTTTCTCATCAGTTCTCTCCGGAACCACAGAACCAGCGATGGCATCTTGGTGCTTCTTTGTCTCCTCCGACCAGAGAACCTTCTCACCGCGCAAGAGGACGTCAGGACAAGGTTGGTATGTTTTCTCTGCAAGAAGGCCCGGCCCGTCATTTGTGGGGAACCCACGGGAGACCTCGGCCGTCTCGCGGGAGGGAAGAAGTTGGAGTCCCACGGGTGTGGTGCAGCATTCGATGGTCAACTCCTCTGTCTGGATGACAAAACTTCCCTCCGGAGGAGCTCCCACCTCGAGATGACACTCGTCATCACTCGGCACCGCCAAAGCGGGTTGGTGGGGCTGACGGGCGGGTCCGTTCGGTGCGTCCTCACCCCCACAGACTTGAACGGCCTCAGGGTTGCTGGCGACATGTGCACCAGTGAGCGGTTCTGTTTGGACCTCACTACTGGTGACTTCTCTGGCCGGCGCACTTTGCTGGTAGCGGTACCGGCGGGTGTGGTAGGCCATGGTCTGGTAGTAGTACGGGTTGAGCATGCGCCTGTAATCTGTCAGGTGGAGGTGCGAGCGGGGCATGACGAAGGTGGGCGTCTCCACGTAAGGATTGGGTGGGAAGTGTGGCATCATCGGCATTCCGTAACCTGGAACACACGGCACGGACTTAGTGGGAAGCGCCAACATAGTTGATTGGATTTTTGGCTTCAGTTGGGAGCAGCGTCACTGGGTGTCTCCAAAGAACGACCCGCAGGCCGCTTCACTTTCTGATCCAACGACTTCAAATTAATAAAACTTGAACCAAAGTTGCAAATGTTTTAATAATACATGTGAATCATTTGAAATTTTAGCGACATTAGCGCGAGACTCTGTGTGCAAGCGCGAGCGACGGAACGAGACGGAAACATAAACCAACCTAAAGGCGGGCAGCCGTAGTAGGCGTTGTAGCCGAGCGGCACGGCCATGTGGAGCGGCCACTGAAGTCCCTGCATGGGCAGATAAGGCTGCGAGGGCGGAAAGTAGAAGAGCGGCTTGCGGTTCTGCTGTCTGTGCTGCTCGTCCGGGCGCGGCTCTCCAGGAGGCTCGCGGGCCGGTGGAGCGCCATGCGCAGGTCCGTGAGGCACGTTTGGACCGTGAGGGCCCAAACCGTACGAAGCGTGCGCTTTCGAAGAGTCTGCGGTCTCCATTCCTAAGTCATGACGCAAAGAAGAACAAAACGTGAGTTGGAAACGTGTCGAACGAGCAAGCGAGGCAAGTTTACTCACCAAAAGAAGCTGCGGGACAAAGCAACTCAGCTCTCATGGCGGCATTGAGGCCAAAGCGGCAGGTGAGCACTCCTGATAATGCTTCACAGCCGGGAAGGCTCGGCACTGATTGGATGGGGCGTGGCTGCACGTAACGAGCGCCCAATCACATCGATGATGTCTTGCAGCTGAGCGCGCAGCACAGATCGAGTGCAGGGGGCGCTCGTGAGGCAAGCGAGAGCTGCCGGCAAGTTTGCTCAACTCGATAAACTGCACACATCAAAAGGGGCGGGCCTTCTCGTATTCTTTTTATTTTTTTTAATTTATTTAGTTTAAATTTATTTATTTTTTTTATCATCTTCTATTTGACAGTCAATCAAAAAGGTCTGACTTCCATCTTTAGCGGAAGGCGGCATGAGACGTTCAGGCTGCATGGTGAAAACAGGTGTGAGAGTGTATGCCTCACAGAGGTCCGGGTTCCAATCGCAGCTCCTGTGAGCAATTTTGCAAATTGGGGGAAAAATAATCATCAAAATCCATAAAGAACAGTTGGACAAATTAGCATATTTGCCTCACAGTTCTGAGGTTCTGGTTTGAGTCTCGTGAACATATCTATCTGAATTATTGTTGTATTGCACTGGAGAGGGGAGCTCTCTAATCTCGTTGCACACTTGTGTACAATGATAATAAAGGGATTTCTGATCTGAATATGAGGACTATGAGTGGTTGGGAACTACACACACACACTAGAAAATGGATAGATGTACGATGTAACTTTCTATTTCCAGATGTGTGAAGTTAGCTTGCAGTATTTAAATGCAACTGCATTTGACAATTGTAAAGAAATTATTTTTCTTTCAAATTGAGAAATGCAATCTCTCTAAATGGATGCGACACAAACTTCCATGCGTCAACGTTTGTAGTTGTAATAAATAGAAGACAACAGTAATGACAACATTTTATTGGACTGGCCCCAAACAGTGACATCAACGGCAACACAACCTTTGAGCCCACATGCCTCTTGGTGCAATCCAAAAGTGTGAAAAACATTTTTCTTTTTTTTTTCTAAAGGCTATGTGCTGTGCATTTACACCCGGTGCCCTACAATTTTTTTATTTTTTATTTATTTTTTTTTTTAAACATCCTCGGAGAATATTTACACCATCAAGGGGGACCTGTGGAGGAAGAAGTCATGTGATTAATAATATTCATAGTACACATTGCAAGCATGGTGACTCACAGTTCAATACAAGTCAGTCATGAGAAATCATCTCGGTTCTCTCACAAGGAGCCTGGAAGAAAAAAAAAAAGACATTTGAAAATTATAGCCCACGAAAAAGAAAAGAAAGAAAACCCAAACAAACAAACAAACCTCTGTCCCAGTGCAAGGGCAGCAGTTCCTTGTCATCATCGTCATCGTCGTCATCTCGGGGCCTTTGGTACGGCATTGCTTTCCTCGGAGTGCTCGACTCTGTCAATCAAACGCCAGTTTGGTCACACGGCTCGCCGTCGATTCTACGCAAGTGTAAATCCGAACTAAACCAGGTTTAAGCGCCCAAAGGCGCTCAGATGTTCCCGAATTTCATCACCAAGTGCGCATTTGTCTGCTCCGTCTTAAATGCTGCAAGTTGCACGTGACAATCAAGTCATCATCTTTGGACCTTGTCGCTGCAGAGGAGACGCTTGCCATCTTCTGGGAACGCCGCCGCCGCCATCGGCCCTCTTGCCTTGCTCCGACACGTCGCGCTCATCTCTGCAGAATCCGTCTGCAAACCACCACATGACTGCTCACAACCTCGATCGCCACCAATCGGCAATCACAGTCCTGTTAAGTCCTCACATCACACTCGATTTTTTTTTTTAAGGTTGAACATATAACAAGAGCTGACACACCCTCACAGGTTCGGCATTGCACCTCGCCGCTGCTCGTCTCGCCAGGCTTGCCGTCATAAACGTGGTCCGGGTCTTTGTACTGGCTCCTTTTGTACCAGGCCATGGCAGGCTGTCTCGGCGGGCCCACGTGAGACTTCCTGGGGGCAGGATGCTTTCTGAGTGGGACTCGTCCGTAGCGGACGTCCTCTTCGGACTCATCCCAAAAGGCCTTGGCACCGTGGTGGCCTTTGCTCCGCGTGCCGCCTTTGGGAAGACTTTTCCCACAGCAGGCGCAAAGGGGCCTCTTGGGGGAGGGAAGCCACGCGTCCGCCGCAGCTTGCTCGCCACCCACCACTTCTGCCAACCTTCCGCCCGAGTAGGCCCGCCTGGGGAAGAGGTCCACGTCGTCCAGGTCTGTGGAAAACATCTCATCCCGAGAAGAGAGCTCGTCCAGTGACGGGCTGAGGACGCTCATGCGCTCGTGGGTGGTCTGCACGGAGAGGCGTCGGTGGTAGTAGGGCGGAGAAGAGGGCGGGACGTGGGATCCTGCTTCTGGCGGGAAAACACCTAAAGGCAGCCGGAGGATCTTGTAATGAGTTTCGACTTGGCTCAAAGCTTTGGAGAAACTCTTCTCATCCGAAGGCGTCAGAGAAGGCGATGGAGGCCAGACGGAATCGGCGCGCTTCACGTCGTCGTCGTCGTCGTCACATTTGGGAGTGCTGCGATCGGCCACACGAATATCTGGCTGGATATTTGTGACCTCTGACTTCTCATGAGCGAGGAAGAACTCCAGCGACGGCGAAAGCTCAGGATCTGCGGCGTCCTCATGAAGGGACGAGCTATCAAGCGGCAGATCCACTTCCAGCCTTCCAGACCAGCACACCGGAGGGCTCAAGGGGTCCAAGCTCCTGTGGCTGGATTCGGCATCGTACACGGCTGTGGTGGAGTCGCTGAACGCCACAGCCGGCGACTCCAAGCGGGTGGCATCCGGCACCTCGGGCAGAAGCTTCGCGTCGCCCTCCTCTTGACCTTTCTTCTCCTCCACCGGGGAGAACATGCCAGAGGAATGCGACGCCATCCCGGAGTCCAGCTCCCTCTCGGTGGCTCGGATCTTGTCCAGGCACTCCAGCAGCTTGCTGATGGCGTCGTTGGGGTCAGTTTGGACCTCGGAGCTGGCCGTCTCTCGCCGGCCGTGAGACTGCTGAGGCTGCGGCGGTCGTGGACCGTCGTTCCAGGCGGGCGCGTAGAAGCGGGGCTCAAACATGCGGCGGTAATCCATGGGATACAACGGAGCGTGAGGGACAACAAAGCCGGGATACGGCAAGTACTGATAAGGACTCATGTAGGGACGGCCGAAATGAAAACCTGCATTTTAACACAAAAAAAATTAGCCTCATTAGTAATAGAAGAGGTGTCCGTGAAGTCACTTTAAAGTACGGAATAGCAAATTTATTAGAAAAAAAAATTGGAACAACAAATGTGGATATTAGAAATTCAGAAGACATTCAATTTTTTGGCCTCTTGTCATTTCCTGTAGCACAGCCTCAAAATTGATGACAACGGCAAAGACGATCTTTCTCTACAGGTTGTTGACGACCGATGTATTTGTATAATACACGATGTCGTTCACATAAGCCCATCGAAAAAGTCCCGGGGAATTCCTTATGTGAAGATATTTTAATTTGATACCTGGTGGCAGACCGTAGTGGTTGTACGGGTTGTGCATCTGCCATTGCTGGTAATGGTAGTAAGGTTGGGATGGAGGCTGCACGAAGAAAAAAGGTCTGGGGTGGGGATTTCTCTGCTGCCCGTTGCCACAGGAATGTGGTGGCCTGCCTCCATCTGGCATTAAAAGTACAATTTAAAATGTCATTTTCTCCCCTTTTACTCGGATTCCTTGCAATTGATTGATTATGCAAAGTACATTTTTATTTATAGCAAAATACTTAAACTTTCCAGAGTTGATGTGAGCGTGTCAAAGCGTTGAATGAACAATTTACCTTCCATGTCTCCCGTCCTTCTTTCCTTGCACTCCGCCCGTCCGAGAAAAAAAAAACACGCACCACCGAAGCACGACGGCCGACAAATAAACAGCAAGAAGCTTGCTTTCACATTTACTGTCCGAATCGTTTAACGAGTCGCTGAGGATTTGTTATCACGACGTCCACTGACTTGCAATCAGTTCAACAGCGCACACCTGGCTGCAGCTAGACCTGTCAAGTACACAAACTAACAAAATAACAAAACAAAATCAATAACAGAGACATTCATGGTGGCGGTGTGACACGAAATCAACGGTTTGGTGTGAAATAAAAAAAAAAATAAACAAACAGACGTGTTTTGAAACAATTAGGGCAATAAAAACTGTGAAAAAAATGCGCATGTTGAAATCATGGACAGTTTATACGCATGCGCAATATGCTCGCTCGGACAGTCGGAAAAAAGAAATATAAAAATTAATGAAAACAAACAAATAAATAAATAAATAAATATGTAAATAGATAAAATTAGACAGTCAGTCCAGGTGGTGGTCGGACACTAAGACAACGTTTTGGTATGAAATGAATAAATAGACAGACGTGTTTTAGTGAACAATTGAGCCAGTTAATGTGAGTTTGGAAAAAAAAAAACGAACGCACTTATTGGGAGCATGGACAGTTTTACACTCGCTCTCGGACGTGAATGAATGAATAAATACATAAATTAAAAAACGATAGACAGGTCTTCACTGTGCCAGTTTGGCCGGTAGAAACGTTTACGTGAGTTAAAAAAAACGAATGTGGTCACTGAATTCAGTGGGCGATTAACACGCATGCGCAGTTTGCTCTCACGCTGGCATGGGGAAGTGAACAAGTAAATAAATACATAAATAAATCAGCATGCAAACAAACATTTGGAGTGTTTTTATAGCACTAACACATATTCTTTCCTCCATTTTATACGTTTATGAGGTAAAAAAAATGACAACGAATGTTGTTACGGACAAGTGGTGAATTTCCCACGCATGCGCACTGCGCTCCGTCGGCCTCCACTGCTGTGTGCTTTCGGGCGCTTGAAAATGCGCTGGAAGGTTGTGAGATCGGCTCAACCGAACTCACTTATTTACCATCGAACTCACCTTTGGACTACGATCGACACCCTCCCGCTGGCGACAAACCACTTTGTGACGCTTCATCGCGCGGAGTCATCATCAAACTCGCGTGAGAAAAGCATTTTTTGGTTGAGTGTTTGAGGTTCTCCGGCTGGAGGAAGAGCCAGACGAGCTTGGAGTTAGCCGTTAGCCGAGCCGTGTCGTTAACCAGCAATGGCCGCCCTCTCTTGTTTTTTTTCTCCTCTATTTTTTTTATGATCAAGTTTTAAACGTTTCACTCCATCCATGTGATATTTAGACTTTGGCTTGTGACCAGGCGGCCCGATCGATGGTGCAAAGACGGGGAGCTAAAAGTGCTAACTAATTGGCCGCGGCGTTGCTAATGTTACTTGAGCCGCGTATGGAACATTACATAGAGGCGGACTGATTCAGACGTGTGCTCGGTTAAAAAGGCGAGGGCGCTCGTCAACCGGCTCCTCGGGAGTGATTTGTCAACCAGCCTGCGAGAAGAGTGTGTTAAGTAACAGTTTAATGCGTTAATGCAGAGGAGTCGATTGTTTTATTTGGGGACAGTGACGTGATGACGAGCTAACAGCAATTGTGCATCGTAAGGTTACTTGCAAAACGTGATGGATGGAAAAGTCACTTGCAACGAATAGGTCGCACGATTTTGCTGTTTGCCGACACAGTGAGAAGAGTGGCTTGCTTGTATCATCCAAACCTCGCTGCTAGCGTTTGCATGACACCGCACCTCGCAGCGGATTGTTTTCGTTGATCAAAAACGTCGATGGTGTTCATCAAAGAGGTGAATCGAGTGTAAAGGTGCCAAGAGGGCACTTTATATATGCAAGATAGATGGGCTCATTTGTAGAGGTGAACTTAGTGATTGTGTCTTGATTTGGTTTCAAGTTGCTGGTGAATTTTCAATTAGTTCTTGGATCAAACTGCGAACAGGGAATGTTTTCAAGTAACATTATCAGCAGTCATACAAGGGAAGCACTGTTGAGATGAAAACAACAATAAACCTCAGGGGTGTTTGTCATCGGCTTTTCCTCCGAACATGTGACTCATCCCAGCTGCTCTGTTGTCTCCCGTCTCTCGCAGGCCGCCGCTGATGCAGTCGTGGTGTGACGCTGGTCCCGCGTTCCCGCTACCTCCGGCCTCTTCGCCGTCGTATGACCTCTAAGCTCCATCCGCTGCACATCATCAAGGCAGAGGATACCTTCCGCCGGGGCCCGCAAGCTCTCCTTTCGCCTCCTCGCCAAGAAGCAGCATAGCGACTGTGCTTGGACCAGAGGAGCCGTCGGATCCCCCGCCCTCCCTCCTTGTCCCAAAATCCCAGAGATAAGCGGGTTTTTTTTCTTCTGGTGGTATCGAGTCCGGCTCGGCCGGCCGCGCGCACTCTTCAAAACTGGGGCGCGATTCGTGTGATGCGACCATGTCGGGTCTGGGCGAGCGCCGGCCGGTCAACGCGGACTATGCCGTCTCCCTGCTGGAGCAGCTCAAGTTTTTCTACGAGCAGAAGCTGCTGACGGATGTGGTGCTGCTGGTGGACGACACCGAGTTCCCGTGCCACAAGATGGTGCTGGCCGCGTGCAGCTCCTACTTCAGGTCAGTTAGTGTGTGTGTGTGTGTGTGTGTGTGATCCCTCCCTCCTCCCCCAAACATAAACAACAGGTGGATGTGCAGGTTAAATGTGCCTGCCCGTAATTTCAAACTGCAATGCAACTCGTCCTCGAAGGCCGGCCTGCATGTGCGTTGCCTTCATCGGTGGAAAAGTGCGACACAAGAGCAAGGATGTGTTTGGGGTTGAAAGGCAGTTGGTACATCTTTGCTGGGCACTTGTACACGCCATCCCCTCAAGGCCCTCTGGAGGCCCCGTTTGTAGGTTGCGTAATGTCGCCCGTGCTTGCTTGAGCTGCAGCAAATTATGTGAGGGGGCAGCAGCAACTTGGTCTGGGATGGATCGTTGCCAATATTAGACGGTACAAAATAGACATTGAAGTGAGAAGTTAGGTCTCACGCTATACTCCACCATGGCGTGGACGTCCTCACGGGGTGTCCGCCCCTCCCTTCCTCTAATCGCCATGCATTCCGCATTCCAAGAAATCAGCCCACACGCGTCAAAAAAGCCCCCCACTCTCCTTCTGTTTCCCGTGCATTTGTGATCTGGTGTGAACATGAGAGGCATTTCCCCTTCAGGGTTCAGAAGTTTCGCACGGCTTCCTCTTGAATGCCACTCGGCCCTCCTTGCTCCAACAAAGCACGCACACCGTCTACACGCAGTCACGCCTCGATAGGGCTGAGCGAGAGCTGGCGACTATGTTGCCGCTGAAATTTTGGTCACGTAGGTCCCCAGATGGAGAAAAAAGAAGAGGTTTGGGGGTGCGGGACTTTTGCTGCAGGGTTACGTAATGGCAGATATTCACCCCGTCAGCGTAAAGCCGCAATTGCAGTGACGACCGCCTCCTTCACATTTGACATGCAGGAGATTGTTGTTGACTTGTATGTGGCGGCGGTGTGCGTGCAGGGCGATGTTCATGGGCGGCCTGAGCGAGAGCAAGCAGACGCACGTGCACCTGAGGAATGTGGACGCCGCCACGCTGCAGATCATCATCACGTACGCCTACACAGGCCACCTGGCCATCAGCGACAGCACCGTGGAGCCGCTCTACGAGACGGCCTGCTTCCTGCAGGTCGGCTGGCCGCTGCCGTACACTCGCGCAAAATGTTATTGAGCTGAAACGAGTCCTGGCGTCATTCGGTTCTGTCGTCCCCGTCCAGGTGGAGGACGCCCTGCTGCAGTGCCGCGACTACCTGGTGAAGAAGATCAACCCCGAGAACTGCGTGCGCATGCTGAGCATCGGCGACCTGTTCAGCTGCAGCGAGCTGAAGCAGAGCGCCAAGCGCATGGTGGAGCACAAGTTCCCCATGGTGTACCGGCAGGACGCCTTCCTGCAGCTATCGCACGAGCTGCTGCTGGACGTGCTGAGCAGCGACAACCTCAACGTGGAGAAGGAGGAGACGGTGCGCGAGGCGGCCATGCTGTGGCTGGAGTACAACATGGAGGCGCGCTCGCAGCACCTGTCGTCGGTGCTCAGCCAGATCCGCATCGACGCGCTCTCCGAGGTGACCCAACGGGCCTGGTTCCAGGGCCTGCCGCCCAACGACAAGTCGGTGGTGGTGCAGGGTCTCTACAAGTCCATGCCCAAGTTCTTCAAGCCGCGGCTGGGCATGACCAAGGAGGAGATGCTCATCTTCATGGAGGCGCTGTCTGAGATGCCGGTCATGAACGTGATGATGCCGCTGTCGCCCGCCGCCATGGTGTGCTACAGCCCGCAGGCCGAGAAGGTCTACAAGCTGTGCAACCCGCCGCGAAACCTGCAGAAGGTGGGCACGCTGGTCACTCCCGACAACGACGTGTTCATCGCCGGCGGCGAGGTGGTGCTGGAGAACGCCTTTAGCCGCGGCGGCGGCCTCCAGGTGGCGGTGGACAGCTTCTTCTGGCTGGACGCTCAGCAGAACGCCTGGGTGGCCAAGACGCCCATGCTGTGCGCCCGCCTCAAGCCGTCGCTGGTCTACTGCGACGGCTGCATCTACGCCGTGGGCGGCGACAACGTGGGCGGCGAGCTCAACAGGCGCACGGTGGAGCGCTATGACCGCGAGAAGGACGAATGGAGCATGGTGAGCCCGCTGCCGCTGGCGTGGAGCTGGAGCACGTGCGTCGTGGCGCACGACTGCATCTACGTGCTGACCCTCGACCTCATGTACTGTTACCTGCCGCGCGCCGACGCCTGGGTTGAGATGGCCGTGCGCAAGACCAGCCGCTGCTACGCCTCGGCCGCCGCCTTCGGGGACCTCATCTTCTACCTGGGCGGTCTGCATGTGCGGGGCGGCTCGGGCCGCGGCGCGTGCCCGCCCCCCGGCGCCACCGACGCCTCCTCGCTGGACGTGGAGATCTACGACGTCAACAAGAACGAGTGGCGCCAGGCTGCCAACATCCCGGCCAAGCCCTACTCGGACCCCAGCGTGCACGCCGTGGTGCTGCTGGACGGGCTGTGCATCTTTAAGCGCGAGACGCACATGAACGACCGGCCCAAGTACGCCATCTACCAGTACGACGTGGCGCTGGACCGCTGGTACCTGCGGCAGCCCGTGTCGGAGCGCGTGCTGTGGGAGCTGGGCAACGGCTTCCACTGCACTGTGGGCAAGCTGTACCCGTCCTGCCTGGAGGAGTCGCCGTGGAAGCCGCCCGCCTACCTCTTCTCCCCCGACGGCGCCGAGGACTTCAACATGGACGGTGAGCTGGTGTCCCTCCCGCTCGTATAGCTCTCAAGCAACCCCTTGGCGAGCCAGCCCGGGGGCGAGGAGGGCGTTAATGTCGCGTCCATAGACCCTTGAAAGAACGCAGAGACTGCGACTCGTGGACGTTGGTTGATCTCGCCAACTTCTTTCCTTTTCTTCTTGAACTCATAACGCAGCGAGGTGGGGGGAGGTTGGGTGTTAGCACGTTTGCCTCACGGTTGAGAGGTTTAGGATTCAAATCTCTTGCTTTGCTGCGTGGAGGTTGCATGTTCTCCCTGTGCTTGGGTGTTTTGTTTTGGGTTTTTTTTCCTCCCAGCTTCCTCCCACATTCCAAGAACACGCATGTCAGCTCAATTGAAGACTCGAAATTGGCCAAAAGTGCAAATGGAAGTTGCAATGCTTAACTGGGACTGAGCCCTGCCATTAATAGCAAATACCACAAGAGGGTGGCAAAGCACTACTTTTGACTAACTCCTTAATACTTGTTTTACACCAAGCAACAGAGCGAGTGGAAGAGTCACAGAAAAGGTTCTATTAAGATCACTTTAGGTTCATTCTGAAATTTCAGCACCTAACTTTTTGGGAGTTGTGTGCCCTGCAACCTCCTCTTGCCCTAAAGGCAGCTGGGATCGGCTCCAGTTCTCCAAAATGCGGCGAAGGGCTCCCCAAAATGGTTGGATGGCTCATCTGCGGGCGCTCGACTGTGATTGGATAATCTGTTCAGAGGAGCCGATAGGGAACCCCGGGATCAATCTATCAAACTGGCTGGCATCTTTCTGGGTAAAAAGTACAAAATAAAAAAAATAACAAAAAAAGGCGTGGCGCAGCAGCACAGGGATGGGGGGGGCGGTGGTGGATTATTTTTTTTTTTCTATGTTGGGGAACAGCAAGTGCGACTGCGGGTCCAGTCGCTTGCGTGCTGTGCCCTCGGCCACGCCCATTGCGCCCGGGGCCTTCCACACCTTCGGTTTACGCCTCACGCTGCGCTGATCGTCATTGGTAATACACACACACCTCCATTATCAGCATTTCTCATTTCCAAGCTGCTGAAGTATATATTATATATATATAAAATGATAAATATCTATTTTTCATATGTTTTAAACACGTGTTAAAGTGTGTGTGTGTGGGGGGATAACCAGTTCTAGTTTGTATTAGTTTTTTATTTTTTTTTTAATTTAATATCAGACATTACTGTAGTGCGATTGTGGCTAGAAGTTGGTCCTCATTCGTTAATGTTGTTTCTGGAGGAGTTACAGTGAAGCAGTCATGCGGGCCTGGGCACTTGTTGCTATGGAAACCAGCCCCTGGCAACCACTACCAGTATTCTGGCGGGGTGGGACCTTAAACTCATGAGCACAGGTGCTTCATGGCAGACGTTTCCTTTCGAGCATGTTTGGCTGCATCATATTCCGTTGGCACTGTTGTTTTGTTTTGTTTTGTTGTTTTTTCAATGAACGTTAATTTATTAAAAAATTATTTACCAAAAAAAGAGTTTCTCCTTTTTATTCATGTCCATTTGAAGACGCGCCTAAAGATTTAATTGCAAAAGGCCCTTAAATGACAAAAGGCCTTTATTTTTCAATACAGCAATATAGTTTCTCTTTTTAAATTACAAGCATCTGTCAAGAAAATAATTTCAATACACTATTTTTTTAAATTACAAAATGGAATAAATTGTCAGAGGAATAAAAAAAAAAGCAGCTTGACATTTCTTACAATTAAGTATAGATAAGAACGTTCGAAGGGGCGAAAACATTTCTGAAGGACATGCTTAGTTGTGTATACTGGAGTTACATTTGTCACACAGCATGAAGGTTTTTTTTTCCCAACAATACAAGTTTGAAAACATCAATTTCTCCAGTGTTCAGACAAAACATGAAGACAGATATTTGATTTCGGAACATCATACGCAAATAAATAAGACCAATAAAAGTAGAAAAAGGCCAAATGTGACGAGCATGTGAAGGTTGTCAGTTTTCATTCGGGAGGTTGAATTAACAAAAAGATTCTTGTCATAACAATGCGTCTCTCTCGTAACAACATTTGCTTACTTTTCTTTAAGCAGGTTGTCAAAGAATCATTCAAGTACAAATCATTTATGTCTCATACGGAGGTGTCAAAAACATATTTATGGTCTCGAAAATCCCCAACTTACCTGTTACTGAGCTGTTAAAATAAGCATGTCGATAGCCTAAATATTTTAGAAAATGGGGAATTTACTCAAGTAAAAATTTACTCATTAAAAACTGAATTCAATAAACTATTTGCGACTTCCAAGCTTACATTTGAGCAGTCAACAGTGCCGCGATTCCACATTTGTTACCATAAATTCTTTACAAATGTTAACATTTAACCATTACTAAGACAAGCACATTGTTGCCAAGGTAACCAGGCTGGGACCTTGGCAACTGTACTGCTACCAGGACAACCATGCTGTTACCAAGGTAACCACGCTGTTGCTCAAACCATCGCGTTGTAAACAAATATGGAGTTACCAGGACTACCAAGTTATTCCCATTGCAACCGGTCCGTTGCCAAGGTAACCACGCAGTAACCAAGACAAATACAACTGCACCTTTACGAAGACTCTCACACTGGTAAAAAAGCTTACAGGTTGCAACTTTGTTACTATGGCAACATGGCTGTTCCCAAAGCAATCGTGTTGATTGCAAGGCGACCCGGTTGTAACCAACGTGTGCTGTCAAAGACAACTACCGTTGCCAAGGTAACCCAGCCATTAACAACCGTGCTACCAAGACTGTTACAAGCGGCGGTGTTGCAGACACCAAAGCAACCATTTTGATACGAGACGTTAGCCGTGTTACCAGGACAAGCGGTATCCTCAAGGTAATCATGTTGTTAGCAAGACACCTATGCTGTTACCAAGGCAGCCACAATGTTATGACAGAAGCAGGGCTGTTGTGGTATCAAAGCGACGGCATCTGGCATGCGTCACAGAGGGTACTCCAGCGAGCCGAAACGGCAGTGATGTGAACGGTGCAGTCACGTTGGCGCCACTTTTTTTTTTTTCTTGTCAAGAGGTCAAGTCTCTGGTAGGGGTGGGTGGGTTCGGTTGGGGGAAACAACCCGAAACAAGCAGGTCAGGGTTGGGCCCGGTCAGTGGGAGCATCCGGGTGGGATGCGGCGGCAGGCTGGGCCAAGGTGGAGAACCAGGTGGACATGGCTGACTTGGCGCTGGTTAAAGCTCCGCCTACTGACTGACCTGAGGGTACAAGGCGGTGGATGGCCAGTCATCAGCCAGAGTGAGTAAAGGGAATTGGACTTATTCAGCGGTCAGCCAGTTCACTCTGAGTTTAGCTACAATGTTTTCCAGAGACCGAGCTGGAAGAAATGCATTCAAATTCTTCCAAATTCAATGTTTCTTCAAATAGCAATCTAAAATAATGCCAATTATTATAAAATGGTATTCAAATGTAGTTTGCTTGTTTTTAATACAATAAAATGTTTCTGCTGACTCACCGACGGCCTTCCCGGTCTGGACCACGCTCCTGCTGGTGGTCATCATGGCGTTCCCGATCTTCTTGCCGCGGTCGCTGTTGTTTACCGAGCTGCACGCAAGCAAAGTTGCAAAGTCTGTCTTGGGAAGGTTCCCCGACTTTTTGTCTGCTAGTGTTGAGCTGCAAGTGGGCGGGACTCACTGTGTCAGACGCAGTTTGACGTCGGCAACGCTGTACTGTCCCTGGAACGGATGTCTTTGGCACACAAGAAGTTTGTTGGATAACAAAACATTTTGTACTTTATTTTTACTTTGTTTAATCATCACCCAACTAAAGTTTCACAATTGCTTATAAATGCCACAAGATGGCAGCAAAGCATTGTTTTTCGATGAGGTGAATGGTGTATCTAAATAAAGACAGGGAACCAAAAACGCAAATAAATAAAAATGTGTAACGAGCTATTGGAAGGGAGGACGGACCGAGCGGGTCGGGCATGTGTAGATGACAAAAGAACAAGGCGGAGTTACCCCGGCGTGACGGCGGCCATGGCGGCGTGCTTGTTGCTCTGCCACAAGCGGTAGTTGTGCGTCACCTTCCAGCTGGCGATGAAGGGGGCGCCGTAATCCGCCAGCAGCCTCTCGTTATCTGCCACAAAAAGATGTGTGGGAATGTTTATGGCTTTCTGTTTCATCAAATTATATTTGCGTATGCCCAAAATGTCAAAATGTTTTTCGAACTGATGCAGCCTTTATGGCTTGACTTTGGACGTGACTCCGCCCACCTTGCTGCAAGCAGGACGCCAGCAGGGCGTGCAGGTAGAGCGCAAACTGCGCCCGGATCCACTCGTCGCCGCCCTCCCAGCCGGTCCCGTCCAGGAAAACGTCGTCGCGGTTCTCCGTCACGTGCTTCAGCAGGTAGTCGGCAAAGCGCAGGTCGGCTGTGGTCAGGCCCAAAACTTTGCGCAGCTCGGCGTCGTGGATCTGGACGCTGGCCTGCGGGAAGTCACGTGAGCGATTCGACTCCAATCGGGAATAAACGCTTCGAGGGATTTTCGTCCTCGCTCACCTCCTCGACCTCCACCACGGCGTCGCTCAGGTGCCTCTGCTGCCGGAATAGGATGTTGGTTGCCCCGGCAACGAATCCGCGCACCGCCACGTCCGACAGAAGGTGGTGTTGCTGCAGCGCCATGTACGGGAGACACAGGTAACCCTGCGTGAAAGGTCGGACGCTTCGTTAGGAACGGGCCACCGCAAAAATCATTTGACTTTTCATCAGGGAAGCACGCTGGACAAGTGGTTTGCAAGTTTGTCCAACTGTGGCAAAGTTCTGGGTTTGAATCTGTGCCCGAGCCTTTCTGTGTACACCGACATTAACCACTCGTCCGCGTGCTGCCACACATGAAGAGCGACGAGCACGTGAGTGTCGACTGAACCAATGTGGAGTTGCGTTTACTTTGGTGAAGATGGCGAGCGGCATGCCATACTGGTCCTCCTCCAGACCCGACAGTAGCCCCTGCGCGACTCCGCCCTGCCCCCCGAGCGGCTGCACCGTGATGGGCGCGGCCGGTGCCCCGCCCTCCGCCCCCTCCTCCAGCACGCCGGGGTCCAACGTCTCCCAGTCGCTCTCAGACGACTCGGGGGACGCGCGGGAGGGCGGCTTGAGGTGGGGCTCGCCGCCGTTGCTGGAGGGCGACGACTGGGCGTCTCCGTCCCCCCGCAGCTCCGAGGCGGACACGGACTCGAACTCCTCGGCACCAGAGACGCTCGCCGCCAGGTTCGAGTCCTCCGACACGCTGCTCTTGGGCCGGTAGTGCGACGAGTCCACCAGGCCGTGCTCCATCATGCCTGCGCTCGCGCGCGCGCGCACACACACATGTGAATGCTGTACCTAATGAAGTGACCACTGTTTGAGCATAACGCACCTGGGAACAACGACAGGACAGTCATCAGCGTTCCCACGAGTCTGCTGACGGGCGACACGTAGAAGAGGACCTACGGAGGTGATCAATCGTCAGTCCCATACGTGCAACACGGACATGGAGTGCGTGTGTGTGTGTGTGTGTTTGCTTGCCACCTTCTTCTCCAGCAGGATGAGCTTGAAGAGGATGAGAACCTGTGGAGATGAAAGACGATTATTTGGATTTGGTCATTTAAATTTTTACATGGTGGATTTTGCTGCTTTTTTGCACGTCCCCCTTCATCTCCTACCTTGTGTCTGAAGTGCAGGATGAGATCTCGCGGTGACAAGCCTGCAGGGAAACCAAAGCGCTCATCACCGAGAACACAAAGAAGAGCAACGGTGGACATTTGGCCCTGACAAGGACGTACCGAGGAAGACCTGCGAGCCGTCCAGAACGGAGCCCCTCAACGAGCCGTTCATGTGCTCGTAAAGCTCCTGCGGGAAAAGCCAGCAAACGTGAGTGGCGTCCACACGTGAGGTGCGGGGGATGCTTTCTTACCTTCAGGATGGAAATTTGAGAGAAGTCTTTCTCCTCAAAGTAAGCGTGTGTGATCAGCTGCAGTTTGGCTTGAAGAAGACCGAACAGTGGCTGCAAAAACAACTCAGATGTGGACAAAGGTTTGTACCCGGCAATCGATCAGACGATGGACTTTTTGTAAGTTTGCACTTTCTGTGGGTGTCCCAATACCTTTGACTTAAGACCACATTTTTATTTTTCACTTCCTCTTTAAGTGCCCCGATACGATTTATTTCATGTACTTGAGGTGTCCCAAAACTTTTGTTCAACTTTCGCATTGTTCACCTCATGCCCAATTTCACTATTCTGCATTAGCGTTGGCAACATAGCATCATGTTAGCGGTGCGCCTCACCACCCGGCTCAGCACGCAGACGCTCTTCTGCACCGTCTCCCGGGTGACGTCGGCCTGTCGTACCTTTAGCGCCTGAGGCCGGGAACGACACACGCACACATTCAAAAAAACAATTGGTGCACTGTCAATCAAACTCGTCGCCGTGCCAACGTGACCGACCTTAGCCTCGATCTGCCGGTAGCAGGACACGCCATAGACGCACTTGTCGTCTCTGCCGAGGGGGGGCAGGTGGAAGTAGACCGTGTCTGCGGGACACAAAAAAGTTTCATGGGTGAGGGGCGGCCATGTTTGTTTGACACAGGAGGCTAAAATTAGCTTCTGAGTTAGCATTAGGAAGCTAAGTGAGTTCAACCCTCACAGCCCTTGAATGAAAAACAAACATGACAACGCTGTCCGTAACTGAGCGGCGACGCCCACTTGTTTCTGCATGAGTCATGTGACTTGTGAATCACTTTCTGCTCTTTTGTTTTTCATGTGTGGGAAGTCACATGACCGCCGCTAGACCAATCAACAGTCTTCACTCACTATGGAATTAAGTCTGAAATTAATCATATGAAGATGTGGAACTACAATATGTGCCAAGAGGTGGCGCTGTTTTTTTTCTGTTATGTATTTCATATTAGAAGCCTTAAACTTTAAGTTGCGTCCTGTCTTGAAACCTTAATTTGAAACCTTAACCCAGACATTACACCCTAATTTGACACCTTCCACTTGGTTTAAAACTGTCGCTTAATAATAGTTTTGTTAAATAGTTAAATAGTTTAATCGACACAAGTATAAATCTTTTTTGTTGGTACCTTCCTGGTAGTTGTGCGCTCCGTCAGGGAGCGCCAGGAACGGGAGGTACTTCCACTCCTCGGGCAGCATGTTGCTATCGTGACCCTCATGCGGCATCAGCGGCGGGTACGAAAACTCCACCTGATGTTGGGAAGAAAGAAAAAAGTTGATACTGGAATTTGTAACTCGGTAATTCGATGGTTTCCATAAATTGATTTGTTGTGCTTTCATTGCTCAGTCGGCACATTTAAATCCCTCCCAAGTGACAAATGCCACTAAAGACTACGATTGCAGGCTAACACAAGTAGTGACATTACAAAACTTCACTAGTACACATCTATGAACTAGTGCTGCACAAGCAGCTTGCAGTTTTGCTTCACTAGTAACATGCAGTTGCCCAACGAGTGTGCAGAACTGTCAAAGACTAGCAAAACGAGTTGCGGACTTCAGCTGTGTGACAATGCAATTCGCACACAATGGAAGAAGAAGAAGAAGAGCCTGTTGGCAGAGTCACATGCTTCCAAACCAAGCGTTCTGCTTTTGTCATGCAAAAGGCGAAATGGCAATGTGGCCGCCTGACAGGTGTTAAGTTTGCAGAACAGGTTTTGTGTACGAGTGCAATCAAATCACAACTTGCAGGTTTGGCTTCCCACCAACAAAGATGACGACAAAGGACCAGCAAGATTGTTTGCCAGGAAACCCAAATCCTAACCCTACATTGACATCATAAGGCAGGCTCTTTGACACCTTAACCCTGGTTGCAAACCCTAACCAAGCCTATTTTATAGACCTTATCTCTTAATTGAAACCTTAACATGAAACCCTACCCTTGTCTACAAATCTTAAATTGAAAGCCTAATCAAGGCATGCCAGCCCAATCCCAACCCTGGTTGGAAACCCTACATGGAAAGAAACTAATCCAGACTTGAAACCCTACTTTAAATCTTTATACCACATAGACAACCATGGCTGAAACCCTAATCCGGTGTTGAAACCTTAACCATGACTTCGAAACCGCAACCCAGTCGAAAAAAGCCTACTTTTCTACTTTGGGACACACATTTTGTCGCCTTTTTGCAACAACAGCTGTTAAGATGTGCAGGACATTACGTAACCGCCAGGGAACAGCTGAGCGCATCATCATCATCACCATCATCCTCCTTCTACTTCTCATCGCCCCTGTCTGCTTTCATGTGGACGTAATGTAGCAGTTAGCATGTTGCTATCGCGGTAAGTAGCAGAAACAGTAGGTTGACGGACCTGACAGCCCTTCTTGTGGTGAAAACCGACCACCACGATGTGGAGCACCGGCCCCCGTGGCTCGTCCACGTCCTGCGGCTCCATTCGCTCCTTTCGGGGCTCCCACTCGTGGGGCGTAACGGAAACACTGCAGCGAAGGAGCCGCGGTTTAATGCAGTCAACCCACAGCTGAGAGAAACACAACAACAAGCACGGTACCGTTCGACTTGATTCTCACTTCCGCTTGGTCAGAGCGACCAGAGAACAAAACATAGTCAGAGAGTACACTGCGATGCATTTCCGGGATCACGCACTCGAAATCACGATACATACAAACGATCAGAGATCATACAATTATGATGGTATTATGTGTATATAGGCAACGTTTTAAGAATACATTATAAAGTGTATTTCTATCTGGTTGTTCTACTTAATTTATTTCGTGTTTCGTGTTTTTTATTTTGTTTGAGTAACCAGATTCACGTCAAAAACGACCGCCATCTTGCCAGCATACCCCAAAATTATCTTGATTTAGACCCTGTACTCTTTGAAATTCAATGATTACGTCATGTGTTGACCAAAACAAATTGCAGCGTCGCGTGATACCCAATCGATTTCACCTTTGTTTAATATTAATTGAACCGAACACTCGCATCTTTTTTTTCACACCCATTTTTTTAATCTAAATTCACATTCGACAAGAGAAAATACTGAACGTCGGCAGCGTTGTTGATCGATCTGGACTCGACTGTGTTGGTCTGGCTTGCGGCCTTCAATTGCTTCTGTCTGGATGCTTTCCTCAAACATGGCGGCAAATCAAGCAACGAATCCTTCTCAGTTGCTCCCTTTGGGTTTGTACATTTTAAGATTTTTTTCCGAGTATATATTAACATTATTACGTTGGAAAAATGACCCTAAACACACTAAAATTCGCCTTGCTTTACTTTTACGATAGTTAGCGTTTACAGCTCTTGTAAGCGTCTTTGGTCCAACGCGTGCTCGTCACATTTAATTTTTATGATTTTTTTAAAGATAATTTTATAGCATGATGTTGAATAGTGGATATATATTAAGGCTACCTGTTGTAGCAGTAAATTAAACCCAGCATGATGACACAATTGAATGTGTTACATTTACACGCCAGTGCAGGTGTCCTGATTCCAAATTGCATTTTCACAGCTGTATGCATTTTATAGTTCTATAAAATAAATATTATTTCTATTATTTCTGTGGAAGTTGATGCTGGGGGAAAATACAGAGGTGCTTTGGCATCAGTAGAAATAAAGCAAATCATCTGGATGGTGGGGGTATTTTTGAGGTTATATACCCTCAGCTCTATGTGGCCCTGTGTTTTTCCGCGTATCTGAATAAATGTTTTTTTTTTTGGTGTTCCAGAGCTTGTGGACAAGTGCATCGGTTCTCGCATCCACATCGTCATGAAGACGGATAAAGAAATCGTCGGCACTCTGCTGGGCTTCGACGACTTCGTCAGTATCCTAAAAAGCAAACTCTGTTATGTTTATCATTTGGCTATCCTGATCATGGAGATTTCTTAACTTGTTTTGTTAAGACATGGTTCTCGAAGATGTGACTGAGTTGTAAGTTGTACCTTTTGTATTTTTCTGCTTCGTCTTGATTGTTCATTCATAGCACATTTTCTTTTTGCGATTTAGTGAACTAACACCAGAGGGTCGCAGGATAACCAAGCTGGACCAAATTCTGCTCAATGGCAACAACATCACCATGGTAACTAACTGCCCAGTGTGACAACTCATGAGTAATCAGTATAAAGCTTGGAATAAACATTTTGTGTTTCCTGTGCAGCTCATCCCAGGCGGAGAAGGCCCGGAAGTTTAAGACCAGCCACTGTTGGAGTTTTCTTTTTTTTATTTGTTTATTGTTGCTTCTTTAAGCAGAAAAGCACTATTTGTAAAAATGCTTCTCAGTTTGACAATAAATGACACAGACAGACAAAAATGAGACATTTTTATTATTTCAGTGTTGAAGCCAGTTTATCTGATCAGGATTAAAAAAAAAAAATGCCTGTTTCAGTACATGGACGGTTTCTCCTCGCCTTTGGGATTGGTCACCTTCTCCAAGTTCTTGCTGATCATGTCGTAAAGTTCCACCTGTAGAGAAGGAAAGCGGTGAAAGAAAAGCCGTTTGCGGAACCATATGTTTGTGCAACTCACGTAGAAGCTGCGCAAGTCTAGGATAATCATTCGGATGTCGGAGTAGACGGCCACGTCCTTCTCGTGGACCAGTGAGCGATAGTCCATCTGGAAAGAAAATAAATCCAGCTCCATGCTCCGGGAAAAAAATGTCACAAAGCTTTAGCGATAACTCACCACATGAGTGTCTTTGGAAGCGTTGGCAACGGCGTCGCCTCTCTCAAGCAAGTACCTAAATCAGATCACGAAGCGCCCATCACAACACGCAAGTTCTTTTTCGTCTCTTCACACCTCACGCCACCTACTTGTTGATGTTTGTCTGGAAGCCGTCCACTTTTGTTTTCACCGCAGCGATTCGCTCCAAGATTTTCTCCTGCAAGCCAGCAAAATGAATTATACGAATTGGAACATTTTAGCATTGGGGCAACAATATCCAAATTAGCCCTACTGTGACATCACAGTCGAGGCAGGCTCAACTGTGATCAGCACCCAAACTAAAACATACCTGAATGGCGACGCCAAAGTTGTTCCCGTCTTCAATTTTAGGGATGAGGTGCTGAATCCAGCATGTGACCTACAAACACAAAAAAGAAAACATGCAACAGTTGAGTCCTGTGGCGAGGGACTCTGAGCAGACGCGCCGCCGGCAACTCACGGTGATGATGGTCTCTCGCAGGCTGACGATTTCGGGTTTCAACTTGCCCACCAGTGCCAAGATCATCTCGTGGGACTTGATGAAGCCGCATTTGGGTTCTGCGGGAGCAAGCAGAGGGCTCAAGCGCCATGACATCACAACCAAATCCCCGCCCCACAGAAAGCA
Organism: Idiotropiscis lumnitzeri; assembly: GCF_059441095.1. Lineage (NCBI taxonomy): Eukaryota > Metazoa > Chordata > Actinopteri > Syngnathiformes > Syngnathidae > Idiotropiscis > Idiotropiscis lumnitzeri. Next base: position 12,374,681 of record NC_142409.1, on the reverse strand, counting down.
TAAACAATACTTGACTTTTCTTCTTCTTCTCTTCATCTTCACTGGTCTCCATGTCCTGTCACAACATCACATGAACAAAAATAATAATAATAATAATATCTCCCACCAGAAATGCCGATTCAGCATTTCCTGATCATGTCATCCATTGTATCAATCAAGCAAACTTTTATGATTAAAGTCAAGCTGCAAAATGACAGACACAATCGACTGACACGCAAATTTCAAAGCAATCATGGTCCATAGAAGAACAATTGGAGAGTCACCACCTCATCGGGGGCAGGTGGGTCAGGTATGGGGATGTCCAGTGGAGCTTTGAGTGAAGACATGTCCGTCACGCAGACATCCTGACAAGAAACATGTTATCGCTTGACTGCTTTGATATATCACATGTGACTTTTTAGGAAGGATAAAGTGTAGCTTTGATGAAGGTGTGTGATGCTAAGCCGTAGAAATGTTCCATTCAGTTTGAGTAATTTGATCCTGACCTGGAGGAGCGCGTCCATCTGCAGGATCTTGGAGGGAATGACAGTGGAGAAGAGATTGTTTGCCTAGAGGGGAAAAAGTCATGTGAGTATCTCATCATGAAGTCATGATTTGAGGACAATACATGAGTGGTGTTTTCTCTGTATTTTTTTCACATTTGTAATTTATAAGAAGAGGAATCAAAGCACATTCTGAGCACGAACCTCATTAAACAAGGCCTGGTGGAAGGTTTCCACCTGTAAGATATGACAAATAAAGAAGTGAGAACAGAATATAGCATTTTGTCCCTAACTGCTGACTCACTTTGCATTTTACTTTCGTTTTGTGTCAAGTGAATGGCTTCCATTGCCAGTAACACTGAATGTGCTGAACAGGGCAGGATCGTGATGCTTAACATTGTAGAAAGTAGAACGATTCTGCAGGCGAGTTTATGCTCATTTTCTTTTGTTTAAAATGAAGAAGAAAAAGATAACTTACCCTAGCTGCATTCTCGCTGCTTATCTTCAACACGGTACTTTTGGGCATGTCAGGTAGGAAACTTTCTGTTTCAACTAATAAAAACAAAACCTGTGAAAGTCAGAAAAGGTTCAGCGGCAAGACTCAGTAAAGTTTTATTTTATTTCCTCATACGCTTGCGTTTACTTTCGATTTGAAGCACCGCCTACGTCTATCTTCAGCCTGACTGAAATCATTTCCGCTTAGACTTTCACGACAAATAAAAAAATATTATTCAAAGAAATAAATCATATCACTAAACCGTATTACGTATGTTTATGTTTAAATGTGGTTTATAATGACAATTTTCCGCTTTTCTGCAAGATTTTCCTTTGAAAAACACAAACCATGACTGAAGTATACTCCGAAACATTTCATTTTGCTTTTACTCTGAAAAACAAACAGCCCCCGACAAGAAGTACAGTTCGCACCCAAACTTCCGCCTTTGTACGCTTGTTTTCTTACCATCTCCTTCATGACGGTTCGCTCAAATTTAGGTGAGAATAAACTTCGCGATTGTGACTGCTTCAGTGATTTATTCTTAAATGCTCCCTTTCGGGTACTCTGGTGTTAAATTAAAAGTTAAGTCAAGTTAAAAAGAGCCTAGCACCTAGCTGTATGAACGTGATGACTCTTATCTAACTAAAGCAAAGTTGGAGTAAATGGATCGTCGACGTTTGGCCTTTCGGTTGCTAGTTAAACTCAGTCAACACATATAAAGAATTAAAGATGTTTTGACAGGATGTTTTTTTTTTTTTTTTACATTTTTTTTCTTTCTTTATTAATTTTGTACTTTTAACTTGTGCCCGGTGCCTCAGATTTGCGGAGCAGACGCTCGGGGTGCGTAGGACGAAGCCAAAAGCTCTGAAGGGATCGAACCGTTTCCCCTTTCTCTTTGGAATTATTAGAAATAAAATGAAATGACCCCCCGCTAAACGTTTGGCAAGCTTTCCATCTTTAAAAGTCGTCTTAAAACGTTTATTCTTTGACTTTTGACTCAGCTTGAGTCTTGGTTATGGGTTTACTGTTTTTGCACTTTTTATTACTCTGTTATTATTTGATGGTTTTATTATTTGATATTGTATAGCTTATTTTTGCTCCATGTACTCTGCACTTTGTATTCCTTGGTGATTGTCTTAAAGTGATCTATGAGTTGAGTTGAGTTGAGATATGTTTTTCCTCTGAGTTTTGGACTTCCCCTTGACAGGGACTTACTGGTGTCAGTGAAACAAGGCAAGACATTTTTGGCTCAAAGAGACTACCAGAGGAATCATTTGCAAGAAAAAAAACCTACTTAAGTTCTGATTTCTTGTCTTTGTTCTCTGCACTTTAAGTGTACTAACTTCTCTCAATTGTTCTCCCCAAGTTTGTTTGTAGTGAGCAGAAGCATTAGGCAGATGGAGGAGGCGAGGGAGAAAGGCCAGGCCATCCTTCTCTTCGAGATGGGCCAGGGCCTGAAAGACCAGGTCAAGTTGATGGCCAACTACCCGCTGCCGCTTTCCCAGAAGTACCGTTACCTGGAGGTGGAGACAATGCTGATGGAAAATTTGTCTGGCAGCAGCAAAGCTCAGGTCAACACTTGATATTATTCATATTTTGCTGGTTAGAGTAGATACAAGTAGAAGTCCGTAGTGGTGGCTTCGTCATCCATTGTCTACCGCTTAGCAAGGTTACGGCTGAGAGCTACTTGGATTCACGTGAAGGGACATCATTTTCATACACACTCTGAAAGAACACATTTGTTGAGCATTATCATCTTTTGCTCATTTTGGAATGGTCTCCTCGTCCTGTTTTTGTGTGTTATTTTCCATTGCACTAACTATTCTCTTATTTATCAAATTTATATATTTATCTGAATTATTGTTGTATTGCACTGGAGAGGGGAGCTCTCTAATCTCGTTGCACACTTGAGTACAATGACAATAAAGGGATTTCTGATTCTGATTCTGATTCTGTCAGGTGTTGGCGTCATTGAATAATTTGGTGAAGGCCTTGAGCATCCTGGAGAAGTACGGCTCTAACCTGACCAGCATCACCAGGCCCAATTTCTGGCGCAGCGTCAAGTTCAACAACCCGGTCTTCAGATCCACCGTGGACGCCGTGCAGGTGAGCGCCGCCACCAGCGTCACGTTGCCGCCCAAACCGGCGCCTGACGACCGAGGTGCCGTCACGCAGGGCGGCCGCGCGGTGCTTTTCCTTTACGGCTACACCAAACAGCAGTCGGACGGCCTCAGCTTCCCCGATGACGTCACAGAGCCTGACCGTGAAACAGTCGCCGCGGTTACGCTGGAAGTCATGACGTTGCGTTTGGAGCTGGACATGCTCATGAAGGTTTGCCTCATCCGAAACCAGCCTTTCGCCAACTTTGCCGATTCACAGTGTCTTATTTATCCATCTTTAGGGCACGCATCCTCATCAGGAATTCTTCAAAGACTTTGTCCCGGAGTTGGCCGTCCAGCAGGTCCGCGTCATATTTCGCACTCTCGCAAAGCCACGATGGAGTGCTCATTTTTATCTAATTCCATTTTTCTAATCCAGGATGCGACAGTGATCGACGCCGTTGTGATCCCCCCACAAGAGGAGAAGACACCAAGCAAGCCGCCGCCTCCGCCGCTGCTCCCTAAGCCCAAACTAGCAGGAATCGCCACACAAGCTCCCAAACCGCCATCGTCATGTCAGTTGCACGCAAATATTGACTCAGGCGCCGCCATTAATCAAATTGAAATTCTGAAATTGTGCATGCAGCGGACCAGTGCAATTTGTGCGGCGGCTCTGCAGCGGTCGTTTGCCCTTCGTGCGACAACCAATCCTTTTGTGACGCCTGCGACGACCTCTTCCATCGCCACCCCGCCAGGGCCAATCACAAGCGCGACCGAGGGCTCAAAACAAAGCAGGGTAAGCCAATTTCGACGTCAGACTCCGAATTTGTTTTCCTTTCCTTGAACTTTTTTTTTCTGTGTTTGTCGCGTGTGAAGGGCTGTGTTCCATCTGCGGCGTGTCACCCGTGCACGCTCAGTGCCCCACGTGCGTGCACATGTTGTGCCTCAAGTGCGACGGCCTCTTCCACTCGCACCCTGAGCGCCAAGGTCACAGCAGGAGGGTGCTCGCGCCCGCCAAGACCAACAGGTAACGGCCAGCACACCGCAAAGTGTGTTCTTTTTTCTTTTTTTTTGTGTGTGTTTTGTTTTTTCTTTACTTTCTGGGTTTTCGTGTTATTTAATTTTTCTGCGCCCAGCACACCTCCGTCGAAGTGGACATGCGTTCACTGCGCCGCCGTCAACAATCCGCACGACTCGCTTTGCGTCAGCTGCCAACGCAGCTCGACGCCCTCCAACGCAGGTGAGAGGCTCTCCTTGCTGTGGAGATGCAATTTCGAAAAAGTTAAGATGGGGAAGTTTTTCAAATGAAACAAATTAATCATCATAAACTGACATGCATGCACGCATGCATGCAAAAAAAGAAATTGTATATGAATTTTGTGTTGCTAGAGTGGCCGTGTAAGAGCTGCACGGTCATCAATCCAGGCAGCAGCATCCTGTGTCAGGTGTGTGAGCGCCCCCGTCTGGCCCCTCGCCCATCTGTTAACCCGGTGCTTTCCACTTCTGGTTCGGACACTGAAGAGAAGGTTGGTTGTTTGTCTGTCGCAGTTTGACTTCTACGCAATTCCGAGAAACACTTAAAACAACTATTGATTATTTTTTTCACAAATACTTGTGTGGCTGATGATTTTTATTATTTGCCTCTTTCTGACCTTTTCTGTGAGCAAGCATTGAAATCCTGCCAATACCTAAGAGTCGGGCCAAATAACCACGTCCAAACCAAGTTGCTCGGCCAATGACATGGGCTGTCTTTCTGCTTTCCACTGCTGGAAAACAAGGCGTGATGGACATTTTTTGTCTCCCTTAGTCTCATTGGACGTGTCAGTCGTGCACTTTTGTCAACGCCACGTCCGTCGAGGCGTGCGAGTTGTGCAGTTCTCCGGGTAAGCCGTCAGACCTCCGCCCGCGTCCTCCGAAGGCCTCAGGCAACGCCAAGCATCAAGACGCATCGCCCAAGCCCAAGCCGAGAGTCAGCCTGGATCTGAAGAGGCAGGAACGTATGAGGGAAGACGGCTTCAAGCTGGTACGCCAGATCAAAGTAAGGATCGCTCGTCGTTGCACCGTGTGGCAGACTTTGGAGGAGCAATTAAAACATGGTTTACTTTTGTGGAAAACGGCATCTTTTCAGAACAAAATCACATTTTTTGTGATGTTATTCCATTTTTTAGATCACACTCATAATAATTGCACCATTGCAATAAATGTAGTTGAACGGTGCAAAGTATCACGCTCTTCCCATCACTCCAACATAGTTGGCGCCAAAGCAAACGACTCTAAATATTTCTCCGACATGGCTTTGGCCGTAACGCGACTCTTTGATTATAACGCTCTCTCTGCCTGCAGGAAGCCGAGAAGCGCGGCATCACCCCCGAGGAAGTGTACGCCGCGCTGCGCGCGTGCGACGGCAGCGGCGTGGACCCGTGTGATTGGCAGACGGCGGAACTGCCGCACCTGCTGGACGAGATTTGCGCCATGGCCGCCTCCATGCATGCGAGCGTCTCGGCCGGCGAAGGCGAAGGCATGAAGCTGTCCAGAGCGGAGGCCAAGCTGGCCTGGTTGGCATCGGGGGGCGACACCGAGCGCGCCGTGACGCAGCTGCTCAGAGACCGACAGATGAAGGTCCGAACTTCGTTTCACCCACTTGCCTTTTCCCGCCAATTTGGCATGTGGCACCAATGAAAACAAATGTAACATAAAACATTTTTTATATATTATGACTTTTTTTTATGCCATATATCGCATTTATGTTATGGGAGGAAAAATGTGAATTGTGTGACGTACAGCATGCAGTGATTAAATGCAGCGTTTTGGACGGCCGGTGTTGCTCTAACTACGCGAGATGTACGTCCAACTAGCTGACTGTAAGAAGTCATTTGATGAAATACTACAAAGTTATCTCAGCTTGAATTTACGATTAGATAATGTCAAATAAATCAAAAATTTTAATGAGGCGCCAACCTATGAGAGACAATTCTCCTGTTTAAATCTGTCAACCTGCGCAGCATAAAGTAAGTTAGTGCATAAATTATTGGAAACAAGGTCAAGCAGATGGCTGGAACAGCTTGTTCAAGGCTAATAAGAAAAGAAAAAAAGAAGGAGGGAACTTTATCGCAGGGTGAACATTCCAGACCCACTCACAATAGGTGAAAGTCCATGATTTAGTGCCATCGTATAAAAACAATGTAAATGATCTACAGTTTTGTTGTTATTAAAAAAAAAAAAAAAAACATGATCTGAAATATGTTGTTGTTTTTGCAGCTTTTCATTTGGCGTGATTTGAGTCCAGGTCCGAAAATGGCCGGCGGCTGATTTCTGTTGTTGTTGTGTGAACAGATGAGGGAGCTCCAATCTCTGGGCTTTCGCGACGCCTTCCAGTGTGAGGAGGCCTTGCGGCAAAGCGGCGGTGAGGTGAAGGGAGCCCTGTCCGTGCTGCAGCGACCCCTACTGGACGCCTTCCACAAGCGCATTTGGAGCGAGCAGCCAGAGCCGCCCGTGGACCCCAACCACCCCAACAAAGAGGCGAGCGCTTAACGTGCACGGCAGCATTTATTCGACGTCCTTGATGCGAGCATCCACCTCGGAGGATGCTCTTTGTGCTATCTTTCCACAGCGAGCTTGGCTAATGTCTGTCTTCCACCCCGCAGCGGATGTGCCGACGTCTGCTGGCGCTGTACGGCCTGCCCAGCTGGGGGCGCTGCGAGCTGACCCTGTCGCTGCTGCAGGAGCCGGGCGTGGCCTACTCGCTGGAGGACGTGGTGCAAGCGGTCAGGGAGTCGCACGACCGCGACTTCATCAGGCGCGTCCTCAACAACGAGTGTCCGTGCTGCCTGTGCATCTTCCCGCGGAGCAAGGTCAGCTCGCCTGCTGTGACCCAAACAAAAAAATAATAAATCAATATTATCTAGGAGTTCTCATTTGCGACCAGCCGAGTAAAAAAAAAAAAAAAAAAAAAGAATCTTTGACGTCTTTAGCCGTCAATGGCAGCAAATGGCAATTGAATGTATTCATTCCTGATCAGATGCAGTCTCTGACGTCATGTCAGTGCTCGGTGTGTCTGGAGTGTTTCACGCAGCACTTCACCATCATGGTGCGCGACAGGCACATCTGGGACATGGTTTGTCCCATCTGTCGCGGGCCCGACATCACTGACCCCGAGCAGCTCAACAACTACTTCTCCACGCTGGACATCCAGGTGCGACCTGGAAGCGGGTGTTGCATGTGCACGCAGGATGTGAGGAGCCGCCGTGACCTCGCCGTGTGTGCTTTTGCAGCTGCGGGAATGTTTGGAGCCTGACATGTACGAGCTGTTCCACAAAAAACTGACGGAGCACGTGCTCATGAAGGACCCCAACTTCCTGTGGTGCTGCCATGTGAGTCAACGTGGGCGCATTGTGATCAGTATTGTAACTTCCCATTGACTGCCGACCATTCTTGGCGACCCGCCCAAGTGGGTTAAGGCGGCCCAATTTGGAGCGTTTCACCTCTGGGTGCGCTCGCTTTTGTTGCCAGTCGTTTACACGAAGGCCATTGCGTGACGACGGATTTTTACGTCCCGCAGTGCGTTTCGGGCTTCATCAATGAAGGCGACCAGCTGAAGGTGACGTGTCTGTCCTGCCGCAACAGCTTCTGCGCAAAGTGCAAGAAACCAGTGAGTGACGACGCGCATGCGCTGTGACCCGTGTCGCCTTTTGATACGCTCACCGCTCGATTCTGTTGTGTTGTAAGTGGGAGCCTCAGCACCTGGATCTGACCTGCGAGCAATTCCAGCAGTGGAAGCGGGACAACGACCCCGAGTACCAGCGGCAGGGCCTGGCTGGCTACCTGAGGGACAACGGCATCAGTAGGTGGCGCCATTCACTTGGCTTTCGCAATTCACGAGTCAGCACGCACCCAACACCATTTCAAGTTCAGCTGTTCTCGTGAATTTGATGGGAGGCCGTGATATTGGAATTTCGTTTGATTTTAAGGTCCAAGCGTTCACACTCACTCGACGATGATGATGCGCGACTAAACGTTGGCTTGTCGTTGCAGCGTGTCCTCATTGTCGCTTCCAGTACGCGCTGGCAAAAGGCGGCTGCATGCACTTCACTTGCTTGCAGTGCAGGTACCAGTTTTGCAGCGGCTGCAACAACCCTTACTACACGGTGGGTGACCAACCTGACCTGCTGCTTTTATCGCACACGGCGTTAACGACGGATTCGGCCTTTTCTACGTGCCGTGCACTAGACGTCAATGATGTTGAATCACAACTTTTCCACACGAGAATGTCGACAGTCTGCCCCCCCATGTGCTGCGTGTTGCAGACGGACTGCAGGACCGAGCAGTGCCACATCAAGGGATTCCACGCTCATCATCCTCGCGACTGCCTCTTCTATCTGCGAGACTGGGAGGCCACGCGGCTGCAGGCGCTGCTGCAGAGGAGAGGCGTGGACTTCAACACGGAACCTTCTGATGAACTGCAGGCGGGTATGAATTGGAAATCCTTTAAGAACGCAGGGGTCTGCACTCGGCCCACTGGTGCTTAGCATCAGGATGATGAATTGTTCTCCTGTCTGACGCAGACACGTGTGGCGTGATGGAGCAAAAAGAGGAAGAAGGTCAGCCCGTGGACTCGCCGTGTGGCGTCCACACTCAACCGGGCCAGGCCGGACTCTGCGAGTGAGTACGACGCTCCTCACTCAATTCCGTCTTGACTACGCCCATCTGGAGTCGACATAGAATTGTCCGCACAACCGTATGAGCCAAATCACTCCAAAGCACAGCCCAAGATCATTTTTAAAGATATCGGATCACTAAAGACAAAACTGGGCGGGTTGACGGTTGTCTGCGTTGTTGTTATGTGCAGGAAACACTACCGAGAGTACCTGGTCAGTCTGATCAACGCCCACTCGCTGGACCCCGCCCTGCTCTACGACGCCCACGACCTGATCCGAGCGTGCGAACGCTACCAGGTGGACACGAAGCGGGCCGACAGCGAAGATGATAACGCCTACCACGCTCGACTACGCAAGGTAAAATCTTTTCATGCAACAAGGCAACGACTTATGAAGGCCCTGATTTATGTTTTTTTTTGGGGGGGTGGGGGGGGGGGCTTGTTTTTGTTTGACCTTGATGCTTTCCTGCAGAAACTGATGGATGTTCCTCTGGGCGAAAAGGTTCCCAGGAATGCAACTCATCAGCCTCACACAGGCTGAGGCAACGTTTGTCCAGCGTACAGCATGCAGTGTGCAAACATTTTCAAGTGGCTGCATAGCTCATGAGTCACTGTTCAAGGTTCAGCAGTCATAAATTGTCCGGAGAGAACAAAGATGTTTTGTTGGATTTGTCTATCCTCTTCCTATGTACTTAAATGTGTCAAGACTTGGTGCTTTACTGATGACGATCAATAAACATGTACTCACCCAGCAAGTCTTTGTGTGACATTTTATTTGATTAATAGCACATTTGTTGCATTTTCAATTTTGGAAAGCAAGACAAATGCAACATCTTAAACAGGAAGTGTTTCGTGGCCTTTATTGCGCATTACCTGGACGCCTGACGGTCGACTCAGACAGAAGAGAAAAAGCAACTTTTTTTATTGACTTTAACAAAGTGAATGATTAATACGATCAATATTGTTTATAAAGCAAGAAAAATTTTATTAATACACCTAAGAAACTCCTTCAATTCAAATTGTGGCGGGATATACATCGTAATGAGTCCTCGACAAAAGGCGCAGCTGATTGTGCTTATGTACGTTGTCTCCCCCTGGTGGCTGGCAGGTGACAGGTTTTCTTTGAATCACGTGATTTCTCCGAAGCGCCTTTCTTGCTTCTGGTGCGCGTTCGCGCGTCTCGGGACCACACAACCACGCCCGCAAACAACTGGAACGCGCGCACAATAATCCCGAAACCAGAGCAAAAGAAGCTGCGGCGTCCAACGAGGTAAACGAAACTTAAATCTACTTCCGAAATGTCACCGCCGACCCTTTGGGGCAATTTTAGAATCATTCTCGCTTTGCTAATTGTTTTTTTTATCGTTTGAGCGACCGAGAAAAACATTTAATCGTCGCCGTGGCTAGTTTTTCATGAACAAAAAGTGTTTATTGAGGAAGTGCCGTCTCGCGGACTAGCGGAATATATCGATGCATTTATTTAGAGTTAGCAACGAATTATGCTTAATTTTATTTGTTTTAAACGGATCTCCAATCCCCCAATCCCCCACCCTCTTCCACAGCGTGCCCCGGAGTCGCTTCCTTGGGAGTCATGGCCCCTGAGAAATTGCGACGCACCCGCAAACTGCGCGTGTGGATGGTGGAACAGGTGCGCTTGAGACAGCTCAGGATATATATATATATATATATAGATATATAGAAAGAGGGAGAGACTTTACATTCTAAATGTAAGTAAAAGAAAATTATTGATATTTCATATCTATAAAAGTAACCAAGAATTAATAATACACATAGTGTGCAATTTGAAATGGTACATTTTCAAACATTTCTGATAAGTTGTCATGGAATACCCACATCGGACAAGTAAAGAGGAGAAACATTTTCAAAGTCTCTCAATCATGACTAAGGCAAAGCAATTCATGATGCTCTCCGAATCAAAAGTGATGCGTGTTGACAGGTGAGCAGCGGGCAATTTCCTGGTCTGAAGTGGGAGGATAAGGCCCAGACCATGTTCCGCATCCCGTGGAAACATGCAGGCAAGCAGGACTTCCGCAAGGACGAGGATGCCGCCATCTTCAAAGTGAGCTGCATGTACATGTGTGTGTGCGTGCTTTTTGTTTTGGATTCTGTTTGGAAGGGCATCCTATCCTATCCTGCTACTGGGCCATATCATCACAAGATGGGGGGCAATGTCACTTTTTTGGAAAAATAGTTGCTAGAGGGCTCAGAAAAGTTGCTAAATGTAGCGACCAAATGGCTAAACTGGGAACGGCGAGCTTTCGTCTGTTCGTCACCGTGTGGTTGGTTGGTTGTTGTCATTTTCCTCAGAAGCGGATAATTGTTGTTGTAAGCAGTTCACGTCAGCAGAACGACACAAGTTGCCAACAAAAGAGGACAAATATGCCGTTTGTTTTTGAGGCGTGGGCGGAGTTCAAGGGCAAGGAGAGTGACAGCAACCCTGCCAGCTGGAAGACGCGCCTGCGCTGCGCCCTCAACAAGAGCCCCGAGTTCAGCGAGGTGGTGGAGCGAGCTCAGCTGGACATCTCGGAGCCCTACAAAGTCTACCGACTGGTACCTCCCGGCGAGCAGGGTGAGAATGGACTGGTCGCCATATGACTAGAATAAAGTAAAAGTACTCCACATTACCCCACTGTATAATCAAATAAAATGAGTGCATTAAAAGAAAAAAAGATAATGACTCTGTTTGTTTGTATGTCTATCCAGAAGCACAAAAGCCAGAGAAGAAATGTCGTGAAAAAAGCGTGAGAAAGTCGAAGCGCAGGAACGGCAGTGATGTAGCGGCGGGTGACGACGTCGTTCACGTCAAGCACATGAAAATGGCGGATGACATCAAAATAGAGCTGGTGCGTGCCAATCCGAGTGTACAAATTCAAAAGATTCTTGCCACACTATGTCCCAAAAGACAAGAAGATGAGAAGGGAAGCTCGTCGCGTTAGCCTGTTAGTATCCTTTGTGTTTTGTTGCTGTTAGCGTGTTGGCATGCTAGCTTGCGTAACATTTGTTTTCTGGTTGCGGCGCAGTGTGCTGAAAACGAACATCTCCTGACAGAACAACTTCCGGTCCAGATGGACGGCGCCGCGCAGGAAGCCGGTGAGTTTCAACCGTCATTCTAAACACCGCTAACATGCACGACTTCTATGATTTATTTATTTTTTTACACAAACACTTTGAGGAACGTTGACTGAGTGCGCCCTTTTTTTGCACCTTGCAGCGCTCAGCGAGATCCGATTGGACGTCCGCATTGAGGAGAGCGTCATGCCTCCTCAGGAAGGTAAGCGCTCCGCTACGTCTGTCCCGCTGTCTGTCTGTGAAAGAGAACAGAAAATAGAATGTCATTAACTGCAAAATAAGACTCAAAATTGCAATTATTATTATTTATTTATTTTTACATAAAAAGGACATCAACCAAAAGGTAATTAACGATAGAATAAATGGCAAAATTCCATCTTATTTAGATTTTTTTTAAAACAAAGTTTTAGAAAAGTGAAATATTGTAACAAGACAAATTGTAAGTTTAGAAAAATTATTAAAAAAAATAAATGTAATAATTGTTGCAAATAAATTTAAAGTTACGTCTTAAAGCTTGAATTAAAGATAAAGTAAATAATTGCGATTTGTATGTGACATACATTCAGTAAAATGCAGTAAGTAATAAAAAGCTAAATAAATAATCACATTTGACAAAAAATAAATAACAAATCCGATTTGTATGATATGAAAGTTTGCCTGGAAAAGGACTCGCTCCATGTGGCGGTGCACTACTTGGGCCAGCAAGTGTTGACGCGTCACATCCACGGGCCCGACGTGCGCGTCTTGTACGCGCCGTCGTCCTCGCCCGTGCCTCCCACGCCGGCCCCCGACGTCTGCTTCCCGCGCATCCATCTGCCCGAGCCGCCGCCGGAGCCGCCCGCCAACAGGGCGGCGCTGCTCTCCCTGTTGCCCTTCATGGAGAAGGGTGTGGTGCTCACGTCCACCCGGCAGGGCGTCTACGGCCGCCGCTTCTGTCGCGGACGCGTTTTCTGGACGGGGCCGCACACCACCTCGCCCGGCCTGCACAAGATGGAGAGGAACTCGGACCCCCTCCTGCTTTTCAGCAAAGACGCCTTCAAGCAACGTGAGTTTGGATTCTTATGCGTCAATATCTGCTGAGTGACCCACTTGGTTTTTAAGTTGTTTTTGTTTCTTTTTTTTTTTGATTTTTCAAAAAAGATGCTAAGAGTTCTTTTGTTCACAATTTAAGAAAAAAACAAAACTTGCATTGGTGTCGCAGTAATTGTGAACCGTTAAACAAGTATCTGACTCCAAGCGCTAGAGACTTTTAGTTCTGACACGCATGTACTCTTAATCTTCTGCAAAAAACAACTAACATTACGCAGTTTACTGAGTCACTTAGTTGTGAGCATCTTCCTCATGTATACACGCATGTAGTGTGAATACTAGACTGCCCCCTGGTGGCCAAGGTGCACAGACGCAAAGGGCATTCCAGCATGACATAATGCACAAAAACGGATGGATTATTTTCATTAGGTTTTATTAGACTGCATTTTTTTTTTTAATTATTCCAACTTTTGGTTTTCTTTGACACAAGCGAGGTCACTCCCTCCTCTGAGACATCTTCAAATGCCAGGTGACTTTTTGTCCGGTTTCAGAGTTGGACAACTTCCGTGTGAACGGCGGCGAGCCGCCGCAGTGCAGCCTCACTCTCAGCTTCGGCGAAGAACTCAGCGGCACCGACGATCCGTCCGGAAAACTCATCATCGTTCAGGTATTTGAGAGCCGGCCGGCGGTGGCGCTTCCTGGCACGTCCAGGGACAGATCACTTGTTCAGATGTTTGAGTGGGCATCACGGTTCATTTGTTGTTCTTGGCGGCGGATGTCAGGTGACGCTGCCGTGGGCCGAGCAGCAGGTGCAAAACGCTCGCTCCGTCCTGGACACCTTGGGCCTGCTGCAGTCTCCGCTGGACGAGATCACGCTCAACTTGGTGGCCGTGCAGACGGCCGAGCCGGCGCCCTGACGGACGCTCACGGCAGGTTTTGTCCCCAAAATGGCACTGACGTCACTTTTCTTGCATTGGCGGGCGTCATTTCATCAAGTTTGAACTCTGCCTGACTGAAGGTCTTGAATGGAACGACGTGGCGCACACTACAAACTGGAACAAAACACTTTGGCTGAAATTTCAACGGAGCCCCAAGTGGAAAATTGCAATTGAATGCCGAGATCAATTTTTTTTTTAGTCTCGGGACATAAAAAGTCTACACACCCCTGTTAAATGCTACATTGTTGAGGTATGAAAAAAAAAAAAAAAGACCAACAGATACGCCCTCTTATAACAAGCAATGTGTAGTGTTCCGAATTCACAATCGCATAAATAATTTAATTGCGGGTCAGGGACCCACGAGAACAGCTGAACTTTATTTGTGGTTACTGACCATTATGAGTGCAGGTGCACACCACATGTGTTGTTTTTGTTTACATCGCCTCACAAAAACATTTGCTTATTTGCCCCAATTAAGTTGGACAGGTGATCACAAAAACTTTTTGTCCAACATGACTGTTTACATTCTTAGGACACCTCCAGGCGCTCAAATTGCATGCTAATAACTCCACACGCGTCAACACGACAACATGGATGTGTGCAATCATACATCCAGTAAAAAACACAAATGTGAAATGTTACTTTGCATTTGGTTAGGCTGGACTGACCTGCCCAACTTATTTAATGTTCTGTGCACCTCTAATGTACTATTTTTGGACCATGTTTCATGTTCTTTGCTTGAACAGTAATGTGGATTTAAAATAGTTTTTTTTTTTATGTTTATTCGTGTAGGCGTCTCACGTTGTGTATTTGGATGACTTCGGAATGTTGTCGACTTGGTTTATTCCCAATTGTGGCTTGAGTGTGTGTGTGTGTGTGTGTATATATATATATATATATATATATATATATATACCTGATTCGAATGATCAGGGCCGTCAGCAAGCTGATTTCAATCAAGAGTTGTGAGTAGGAAGGCAGAAAAGGGGTTCTTTAGGACCAGAGTTGCCTACCGCTGGTTTAGACAAAAGTACCGGTAGTGCTTTGCTGCAATTGTTTGGCATCGACCGGCAATCAAACCATTTTTTTTTCAATTGTTGGTTTACTAACAAACACAGTGCATGAGTTACAGTAACCTGTTTTTATTAAACACACTCACTAATACATTAGAGTCATTTAATGTCATCTTAGGCAGAAAACTTGGAAGTGGGTGGAATGAGAAGTGGACTCTTCTAGGGGGGGTGTTTACATGTCCTTGAAGTCATCATGACATTCCGCTGGAAGAAAGGGGAGGGAAGGGTGGGGTTGGAATCTCCCGTCGCTCTCGTCATTTGTTCTGTTTTTCGATTGTGTTAGTGAACCAAAAAGAGCAACAATAAAAACGTTTCGACAGCTTGTTGTCGTCATCGTCCCTCCGTATTACAACAAAAAAAGAAAAAAGGTTGAGGAATTACTTGGAGCACTTCTCCCCAGGGTCTAGATGTTGCCATTAGCCGGCGAGGCCAGCTCGGCAATCTTGGCGTTGAGCTTCTGATTGGTCCAGTCTCTGGTGATGTCATCCAGGTGGCTGTCAAAATCCACCAGGAGCGAGTGGTCGCCTGATTCCAGCATCTGGCCGGCGATCGCACGGGTCTCTTCCCACTGCCTCAGCATGATCCTGAATGGAAAAGTTAAATGTTTTTTTTTTTTTTTCCAATGCAGATTTTCAAATGAGCATTCCTTACGTGTGCTTGTCTTTCAGCATCCATCTAGAGTCATTGCGTTCGTACATGACGATGGGAGGAACGCGGTAGTCTGGAGACATCTTGCTCCCGTCCAACTGTCAAGGACGACAAACAAGACAACAGATGAGGACGCCTCGTTCGGCAAGTTTGTCGGTATGTCATCGTTGAACGTTCTGACCATGAGCAAAACGGCGCCGTCGAACTGCTCGGCGATCTTGTCGGCAATCTTCAGTGCTGCTTGTGTTGGGCTGAGAAAGGTCGGTTGCTTCCGTCACCAATCTTGGAACTCAGTTTACTTGAACATGCTTGACAGACTCACCTGCAGTCTGTCACGCAGGCGTTGGCTTGGTAGTATCCCACAATCCTTTGCTGCGTCTGCGCGCACCACACGTCCACCTGCAACATTGCGATTGTTTAGCCCATGTTACATTTGAGTACGTTGGGTCAAAAGTCTCAAACCATCTAGATGGGTTTACTGTTTACCTGTGTGAGGGCCAGCTGAGTGACGGGCGCAAGAGACAGGTGCGAATGTAGCAGAGGCACGCAGTCAGTCACGCAGACGGCGCCCTCTGCCGAGCTGGAAGACAACAGCAGTCCGTTGACGCTGCAACGGGGGAACAGGCAAGCGTGCAGATACATCTTGACGTACGCCCTGCATGACAGCTCCACCTCGCCCATGACGACGGCGGCGTCTTAAATTCGAAGAGCTCCGAATCGTTAGCGAGTGAGAGGCTAAAAGTAGCTCGCTAAAAGTGATGGAGAATGTGTTATATTAGCATGGGATTAGCATCGACGCTAAACGTAAGCAGTAAATGCAGGCTTACGTCGAATGCAATAAAGATAAACATACAAAAGCGTCGACTGTCGCCTCGAGAAAATCAACTTGTTACAAAAATGTAGCGATTCATTTCAATATATCATCCAAGAGCGAACAAAATAAGGAGTCTTGTTGACAGCAACTACATCCAGTCGAGGTGCTGCTACTGCTAACGCTAAAGACTTGGTTCTGTTGCCTAGAACAATCATTGGCCAACAGTGACGTCACCTGATTGGAGGAGACGCGAGCCAATTATTTTTTGTTCTTCTGCGACATTGTGTCCTGGCCTCTCCCGGAACAGATCATCCATTGGTTAACATTGTGTCACATGATTGGAGGAGAGGCTTGTCGGTTATTTCTGTTTCTTCCGCGGTATCGTCCAACCCAAAAATAAATCGTACGTAAATGAAAACGAAAAAACATTTTACTTTATATTCTAAATACATACAAAATCATTGTACCGCAATGTATTTTAGTATAATACCTTCCTCTTGACTCGCGAAGAAGGAGGAGGAAAAGAAGAAGGCTACACATCTCTACCAGCTGTATTTTCAGTGAGTAATTACAATATCTTTAAAGTGTCTATTTGCCGTATATGTATGAATGTAAATGTATATATTTACACAATTTATGCGCATAAAAACGTCGCTTAGACGGGCGCTCTAGTTTGTCTATTGTTACTCACTGGACGATATTTTGACGGAGAGCATTTACAACGTTCATGTTTTGAAAGGCTATTCCTTCTCCGTCCGCTTGGAGGCAGTGTTGCCATCAGTATTGAACGGGAATGCACTATCTCCTGTTTCAAATTTGAAAATTGAAAAACTGAAAAGAAAACGAGTCTTTACCTAATCCTTTAATCGTTGTATAATACAACCGTAATTTGTTTCCATTGAGCTTGTTTTGCCTTGACACAAAGTCAGCGGATTCTTGTTGCAAACAAAGTTCTGATTACAGCAAATAAAACGGTAAAGCGTTAGCAAAGTCAACTTGGTATGAATTTGAAGACGAACATGACAGCGTTTGCTTCTTACGTCGCATTATTGGTGATCGTGAATATCAGTGTCTTCTTGTCTGCTTTTGTCAGAAAACAAAACCTCCATACTCCAGGTCACAAATACATCGCATTTCCCACCCACAGAAATACGATGAATAAAAAAGTCAACAGGGCCATTAGCTTATCATTCTTGTTTTATTTTTCATAGAAAGTCTCCCTGTAGGTATAAAACAAAACAAAACAAAACGAGGTGGTGCCACACCCCAACCTGATGAACAAATCTGACAGGTCGTGGAAGAGCAGGAGAATATGAGATTAATACAGAAAAAAAATCTTTAACATTCCTTGTTCCCAAAGCTTGAGCACAGAATCCCCATCAGACACATTCATGATTAAAGTGGTCGCTGAAGCCAAGTGCAAACCACGCGGGCCTTTTGTTTTTTTTGTTTTACATGCTACATGCTAACGTAGCTAACATTTCCTCGAGTCTTGCAAATGAAGCAGCAGCTCCCAGTGCCATGGAAACCTTGGGATGGATGTAGAATGGAGAGAGAGGGAAAAAAAGACCAGTTTGAACATTACCGGAAAGCAATCTGAGCATTTATTGGACGAGCGAAAACCTGAGCCGTAATTATTTACAGTTCCTGTTCACAGACGATACGTTTGCACCGGTGAGGAAGTACGCTTGTTTTTGTTTCAAATGAAGCTTATCGCAGGTGAAGAACATCGAGCGGCATGGACGCCGACTTGCTAGTCTGGCGCCGGCCCTGTTGTTGCTTGCATAACTCTGTTCCCAGCCGACCGGCATTTCTGCGTAACTGATGTCCTCTCTCTCCCCCAAAAAGGGTTGGAATTGCCGCAAGTTGGCAGAAAAACATTACTTCTCGAAACAAAGTTCTTCAACTAACTTAAAAATAGTTCCTTAGCACCAAGATGCCATCCTTGGCTTTGGCCTGAGTACAAAAACTGTGAATATGGAAGATAGGCATTTAAAAAAAAAAAGTACCGGTAAATCCAGAAGCCGCGAATTATGCTGAATATGAACACTGCAAAGCGCTGCAAGGCCGACTGAGCATTTATCTATCTTAAGGTGTAAGCGCGATTACACTCTTTGTCCTCACTAATGAGATAATTCAGCACACGCGCAAATTGGCTGTGCTAGTTATAACTAGTTATTTTGCAATTCCACTTTTTCTTTTTTTTATGGGCTATTCCTGTACGGGGCAGTCTCAAGTGAGGGCCGCTAAAACCTTTTTTAATTAAATTTGATTGGACCATCTTCTGATCGGATCGGTGATCGTTTTTTAAAAACTTGTGGATTGTCTCCAAAATCCTGATTGTGTAAAGCCTTGCTACTAGTACTACGAGTGAGGTGCTTGCTACATGTTAACTTGTAGACTGTAACTAGTAGGCACTGTTTTGCCTCACTGGTAACATTTAGTTGGCCTAGTTTAAGGTCATACTAGTGCTAGAAAAGAAAAAAAATGATTGTGACAGTCATTCTAGTAGTGTAATGAATTGTTTTACTAGTGAGGACAATCCGGGTACTAGTACCTGTACAACCAGCTGGATATCAAATAAACGCGCCAACGGCTTTGCAAAGAGGACCAGACGCAGAACGGGTTTGTCACCGAGACGACAAGACTGACAGAAGACTATCCGGCTTTCGGGTGCGACCAATCACGAGAGGTCACGTTTGCCGTCATCGTGACGACGGGGAAGTTAAAAACAAAGCATCTTACGTCTTGAAATGAGCTTTATGTACACGCGCGCTCGCTCCCTGGTCTGATTGTCCAAAGCAAAAAATCCACAAGTTGATCCCGGAAGAACGTGGCCAGCCGTCCAATCGGAAGAGTCCGTCGAGTGTGCGGGAGGGCGGCGGCCACAGTGCGCTCCTTTGTTGGGGCGCCGGCACTTCCTGGATTCCATCAGTAGTCTGTCCAAGGTCAGCTAGAGGTCAGAGTTGACGGGAGGTGAGGGAGATCGAGATGGCGGACGTCACAGAGCGGTGGAAGTGAGCTTCTTCACACCCCTCCGCTGCGCCAAAGTGGAGCAGCCCACCGGCTCCAGAACCGGCGGGACGTTCCTGTTCAGGGCCGAGTACGTGGCCGCCATCGCTCCCTGGAAAGCAAGACCGCAATTAGTCACGGTCTTCATACGGCGCTCGAGTGAGCTGATATAAACCGAGAGGGGCAACTGAAATCTTTTTTTTTTTTTTTGTCACCTTGACGAGGTGCGGCGCGTCCTGCCTGTTGAGCGTGTATTTGGGCAGCTGGTCTCGGTGTGTGACCCACGGGTGGCGCAACACCTGACCGGCCGTCAGTCGCTGGTGGGGGTCCACGTGCAGCATCTTTGACACCAAGTCCTGAGGGGCCACAAACGCAAACATGCTCATCATCATTATCGTCATCATCAGCCGGGGCCAGGCGATATGACTTCCAAATAAAATATTTCAATGAAACTGATAACATCGCTTCAGCTCTTGCGTTGAGTAAACGTGTGTTCTTGAGGGGAAGTACCTTGGCCTCAGAAGACACAGAGTTCCAGTATCCTCCAGTGAGCGAGAACTTCCCGCTTCCAATTCGAGCCAAAATCTCCTCTGGCGTGTCCTCGGGGCCGTTGGCAAACGGAGTGAAGCTGCAAAGAATATGACAAGTCATCAAAAGTCACACTTGGGCAAGGAGGAAATTGAATCTTTGCAACTTTTGTACCCAGTTAGCATGGTGTAGAGAAGCACTCCAAGACTCCAGATGTCACAGGCTGCGTCGTAACCTTGCTTCTTCAGAACCTGCGAGCGACACGCATATCAACGGTGTTGAGGGCGTGACATCTTAAACTCACAAAAAAAAAAAAAATCAATAACACGACCCACCTCGGGAGCTACAAAGTTAGCGGTGTAGCACGGCGTCATGAGCAAGCCGTTCTCCGCCCGTAGCTGCTTGGCGAAGCCGAAGTCGCAGATCCTGATGGATTCGGCGTTGCCGCTCTCGTCCACGTAGAGGATGTTGCTCGGCTTCAGGTCTCGGTGCACCACCTTCATGTCACGCAAATTCAATTTAGGGGTTAAAAGTACACAACAAGAAAGGTCGTGACGTCGGGCGTGTGGACGTACCCCCTGCACGTGAAGGTACTCCAGCGTCTTGGTGATGGTGAAGAGAACGGCGCTGGCCTCTCGCTCGGAGAAAAACTTCTGCCGTAGGATTTTGTCCAGCAGCTCTCCGCCCTTCATCAGCTCCGTCACCAGGAAGACGGAGCGGCCGTCGTCGTACACCTGACGCCACGAAAAAGTGAGAAGATATTGTTGCGAAAACTCCGACGGCAGCCACACGTTGTGAGTTTCGACTCACGTCTTTGAGCGTGATGATGTTGGGGTGCTGGCCGTAGCGCAGCAGGATTTCCACCTCTTCTGTGGGGTCCCGCTTGGCTTTGTTGATGATCTGCAACCGGAGGTGCCGTTTAGGGTGGCTGCGACGGGTTGGGCGGCGTACACCGTGCGAGGCGCTCCTACCTTGACGGCATAGTCCATGCCGGTGCCCTTGTGCACGCAGCGCTTGCAGATGGAGTAGGAGCCCACGCCGATGTCCTCTTTCACATCGTAGGCGTCGCAAAACTGAGACGTGCTCCGGTGGAGCTGCTGCAGGGCGAGTTGTCCAATGTCAGTCACAAATTATGGTGTGAATAAAACGTGGGTGCATGCGTGCGCACCTGAACAATGGCGTTTGGCATCGGTTGCGTCTCCTCCTCTGTGATGGCCACAAAACTGAATCCTCGGAAGAGCTGATGGGCGTTGGCGCTGGGCGGGACTCCCGGAGAGTCTGACACATAAACGCACTCGTTAGTTTGTCCGCCCTGACTCCATGTGTCATTGTGAGGGGGTAGGCTGACCGCGGGGCGTTTTAGCGGTGAACTCTGGGTCAAAGTAGAACGTGTCGTCGGGTCGTCCGGCCGCCGGCTTGAAGGGAGGCGGCAGCTCTCGGCGAAAGAGTTTCTGCAGGATGAGAGAAGGAAGCATCCGGTGAGTGAATGAGTCACCGCGGCTGGGACGGACGGAAAGAAAAAACAAAAACGGACATTCCAGTCGATGGTGCTGAAGAACTGATGCCTCTTGATCTCCTCCACTCCGTCTGGACCGGCGCCTTCACACATGGAAGTTTGCAATGAGCAACTGATAAAAAATGATCCGAATTGAGTGCAATTGAAGCTCACCTAATCGGTTGGACGGGTTGCGTTTAAAAAGGTTCCTGAGAAGACTCTGGGCTTCTGAACTTAAAAACTGCGGCATTCCCAGCTTGGCCCTGCGCACACAAGTTGAACGCTGAAGATTCAAAGCCATCCAAGGTGACAAGTTGATGTTTCCCTTCGGCTTTGCGGACTCACTTGAGGATCATGGTCATGGTCTCTTTGCGGTCTTTGCCTTGAAACGGCAGAGTTCCCGTCAGCATCTCGAACTTGAGGAAAAAAACAATCCATCAGGAAGGACACACGAGATGATACGATATGACCACCAAGTCAAATATCAGATTTCTTTCACAAAAAAAACAAAAAAAAAACAACTCTGCGGCTCACCATCAGCACGCCGTACGACCACCAGTCGGCGCTGTGGGTGTGCCCCCGCCGGTTGACCACCTCCGGGGCCATATACTCCACCGTCCCGCAGAACGAGTACGCCTTGTTCTCGTGGTCGATGGACTCCTTGCTCAGGCCGAAGTCTGCAGGCGCACGCACACAAATTTGAGAGCCGCGTCGGTTGAGGAGCTCGGCGGCTTGGACACGAATGACACACCTGTCAGCTTGATGTGTCCATCCTCGTCCAACAGGATGCTGAAACAACAAACGTTCACGCTTCAGAGCCAAAACCTTTTCCAAAATGACCGCGTGCACGTGCACATGCACGTACTTCTCGGGCTTGAGGTCCCTGTAAATGATGCCGAGGCCGTGAAGGTGATCGAGAGCCAGCGCCAGTTCTGCCAGGTAGAATTTGACGTCTTCCTCCGTGAACATCACCTACGGACGCCATTTTGACATCAGTGTGGACGACTGAAGTGAATCGGATCAGGATTCGGATAAAAGCTTGCCGTGTTACCTCTTTGGAAAGCCTCGTGAAGAGGTCTCCCCCTCTCAGGAAGTCCAGGATCAGGTAGAGCTTCCCCTCCGTCTGGAAGGCTGAAGGAGTAAAGGAAACGATACAGATAAGATGCGCGCGTCGCCTTCCTGTTGGGGAAGCTAAAAAGTGGACAGGAGGGCTGCGATTGGCCGGATGCCGGCATGGTGACTCATTGCGCCGATGGACCGACTCACCGTAGTGCAGTTTGACGATGAAGGGATGGTTGACTTCCACCAGGATGTCCCTCTCCATCTTTGTCCTGACCCGGTCACGCACTAAAAGCACACATGTACACGTGAAGTTTTAAAATTGACGTCATTTTACGCCTTTGGCAGCTGGCGTTCGCTGGCAGCGCCGCCATGTGCACGGCACGCACCTTTCAGTGTTGCTTTCTTGAGGACTTTCATGGCATACAGTTGGCCAGCGTCGGGACCTGTAACCTTCCTCACCAGGAACACCTGAACACAACGGACACACGCAAACACGCGCGCACGAGTCAGCATCGTGTTGCTTGCGCTTTTCACTCCGTCGGTGTGTGATGGAGTTTTATTAACCCGAAAGACAACGCAGGCGGGAGACTAATTGCTCATTCATAAACATGATGACACTCAGCGGGAGCGTGAAGGGCCCTCAGCCTGCCGTCTCCATGGCAACGGCCTCTCAAACATGAGCGCGGGGGGCCCTCGCGGAGTGCATCGGCTGCGAGCACACGCGCACCTTGCCAAAGGATCCTTGACCCAGGACTTTGCGCAGCTCGAACTGGCGCGGGTCGGCCTTCTCGCATCCTTCCTTCACGTGGTGAGTGATGCTTATCTCCTTGATGGGCACGTCGTCCTGCAACACACCACAAACACACCAGGTCATAAAGCGGAATTACTGGAACAAATTATTGCCATTTGCATTCATTTCAATGGCGAAAGTTGATTTGAGCTATTGCATCTCTTTCTACATTGCTAACATGGATAGATGAGCAAAAAAAAAAAATTGGGGGGGAGGACAATAATGAATACTTTTCTGACCAATTGAGCAAAATTGAAGCCCTGATGATGTCTGGCACATCGTGGTTAGGAATAACTGGCGCGCATGTAATGCAGCCCCTGTAAAGAAAGATTTTGCCTTGGTGGAGGTCCGCCAAGTGGCCGCCTCGCTTGTTGTTCCGCTCAACGTCACAAAGTTTGCGGGAAATGAAGCAAAACCACAACGCGCCGGCGTTTGACGACAGCCGGCGACAGGTTGAGCAGGCTTGCTGGGCACAGAACAACGTGAGCGCACGGTTGTCATGGAGCCGCCCCCGGTACCTGCTTTGTGTCAGAGTGACTAATGATGGCCTACAGTGCCGGCCTTCAAACTCTTTGCAAACGGAATCAGAATCCTCCTCCTCCTCCCTCTTTGCCGCCTACCTGGCCTTCCCAGGTGGCCGACCTGCCGGCTCCCGGTGCATGCTGGGTCCTGTAGTCCAGGGTGTGGCCCAAGCTGCGCGGCGACAACATGCTCCTGCACGGCGACGGGACTGAGCGGTACCGAGCGGCACCGGCTTCTGATCATTCTTGACACTTTGTCGTCGTCTTTCTCTCTCTCTCGCTCGCTCGCTCACAGACGTTCTCTTCTCCTTCTCCTCCCTCCTTTCCGCTTCTTCTCCCACCTTGCCGCCTCCTTTCTGCACACTTGTGTCTTTCTTGGAATACTTGTCGCTATTCTCACCATGACGCAAACAATTTGATCCTATTGGGGAAGCGGAAGTAGCCGAACAAATCAACTCTCGAGCCCATCCGTGTTTTATTTCGGGGTTTTTTTGTTTTTTTTTTCAGCGGCTTATGATTAAGTCTATGCAAGTAAATGGTGATGACAATGTTAGTGTGTGCAACAGTTAAAAAGAAAAAAAAAATCGATTGACCGCGGTTTGAAAACAGGAATGTTTGACATTTCAAATGTGCACGCATGTGTGAGTCAGAACACAGATGGCAGATCAGAGCCGGAGCGACACGATGCTCATGTCGCACCTCTTAATCACGGGATCAAAAGTACAAAGCCAGCGCCTGTGCTCAACACACGCACACGCACACGCATATTCAACCGTGGGACAGTACAAAGGAAGTCACCTTCCACGTAATTTCTTCTATTATTGTTTCATGTCGACACACAAGCACACGAGAATGTAGCCAAGACAATGCTAAGCAGGTGGGTGGGAGTGGGGGGAGGGGGGTCTCCATCTGAAACATCTCCCAAAAAGTTGAAGCGAAATATCTCGCTCTCGCGTTTTGATATTGGCAGTGCTCATTTTTCCACAGCAACTAACGTTCCTCCAGACTCACGCACGACTTGGTGCCGAAATAGTTGGCGCGGTGATGCCGAGCCAAAACTGAGTCACAACCAAAAAACGTCACAAGTTGAAGATCCTTTGCATTTTGCAAGAAAAATAATTGAACAAACGGCAAAAAAAAAACAAAGAAGCCAACGCCGACACCCATGTCACTCACCAGGTCAGACACACAAAAGTCACGGCTATTCGGGCGTGGGACGTGTCGATTGTGACTGTGCGGCTTGAGAACATGCGTGCGAACCGACTCACAGTCCAGCTGCGGGTTGGCGACCCCAAACAGCCCAACATCGCCCCCCTCTTGCCGGCCGGCTCGCGGCAGCCGTCGTCCGTCCTGGGGGGCGGCAGGAAGTGACGGAGCGCTTTCAGTCGGCCTCGCAGCGCCCGGAAGAGCCCGGTGAGAGTGCACACGCGTGGCGGCTTGATGTGAGGCGCGCGGTGCGTCATTGCAAAGAGTTGCCGGCGGAGCGACACTTTGTCGCACTGTGACGGTGGACGAGTGCGAGCCGTGTGAGGGGATACCCATCGTAAGAAGAGATGTGGAGTGGGGGGGGGAGGGGGTGTCCAAATGCGGAGCGGGTGGTTACTGGGATTCCCCACACTCTCCTCCCCTTGTGAGTCACACTCATAACCTCCCATCCAGAGTTTCCATCAGGTGTCCTGTAGATTTCCCCCAACACGCACGCACACACGCTGCCCGATGACTGACAATCGGCGTTAGTTTTTGGAGATGGCCTGCATGACGAAGCGGCGTGCAGCCTGGACTGGTCGCCGGCCAAACCCAAAATGAGTCATGATGACTTGTTTTGGTGAGTGAAGGAAACACAGCTTGCCAGCGCAGGTCGAACTCGCCACCACCTTGAAAAATCGCACACAATGTGCACGATGCCAGCCAAGCGGCGCTGACGGCCGGGTGACATTTCTTCGGTTACCTGCACCTGTTGTCGCCCGCCGCGCCAGCACACCCTTCCATTCGCGCACAATCAACAGTGGCGTTGCACGCACACACACACACAAGAGAAACAATGTACAGAGTGGATACGCACACCGAGACACACTGAGAATGCGTTTCCGTCAGCCATCAATTGAAATCAAGTGTGTGTGCGTGTGTGTGGCATAGCATCGCAGATCAAGCGGTGGTGGGATTCCATTCCACACAATCTGCAACCTCTAATCCTGTTACGCAATCAAATTAACAGGCTGGATGGCCACCACGCACACACACACAAACACGCGCATGCACACGTGGGATTTTGTCAGGTTGTAAGTGCATTTCCGCTTGCTTGGACATCATGGATCCAATAACAGACACACCTACACTAAAAAAAGAAAAAATAGGAATTGAATATTACATTTAAGCATAACTGTTAACTCGGCAAGATTTCTTAGATTAAAAAAACATCTTAACTAATGTTATTCATACTACCTACACCTACAGACTGAGGGGATTTCATATAAAACATAAATGAAATGATAGTTATCATTGTGTTCCTTATATTTTATTCTTTATAAAAAAACTCAAAGGAGCATGTATCCTATCTTGACGTGCTTATTTTTAATTTTTTTACAGAAATGTTTCGACATGAGAAACTTGAAAGTGACTGGGCGCACCCGAGCACCTCCTTTTGTGCCCACAGCACCACCTACGGGAACGTTCACGGCATCCTTGAGGAAAAATGAGCGCGAGAGGCTTTCTGACCGGAGCGCGTGAAGACGACATGATGATGGGGTGAGTGTGAGGGAAAGAGAGGAAGGAAGATCGATGAGGGGGAGCAAATCGGGACGTCATCATTTATTCAGGAGCTGGCAACAAGCGCACACGCAATCGCTGGCACGCAAGGACGCTTCCATCATTGTGGCGGGCGGCTGCATAATTCGGGAATTATCATACACAGCCAATCGCTGTTAGGTGAAGATTTGCAAGATAGAAAGACTTTTTTTTTTTTTTTTTGGAAATTGATGCTATCGAACGAGACGCACGCCAACCCACTGGCGGGTTTCAGGTCACATTTAACAGCATCACCAACGGCAGCGCTTTCCATTGCTTCTGCAGCGATCACAATAAAGTCGATTCTGTCATGACTAATCGCGCGCTCGCTGTGTGTCAGTACAGTGCAAACACAAAATGACTCAGCCAATCCACTCATGCCACTTTTTTTCCTCTCACGGCAGCAGCAAGGAATGCTGGGAAGCAACAAAGGCGTCTCGATGCGAGCGGGACGGCCCGGGTCAGAGGTACGTGTCCCACGTTGCCACGGCAACATGTCCATAACACACACACACAACAGAGTGCGATGATGTTATTGACGGGCGGTCGGGACATTTTAATTCTCGTCTGTCCACTCTCACCGTTCACCCTCAAACACGCGCACGCGCACGCGCCTCCCTCTCTCATTAGTGGAATCAAAGCAGTTGATCGGCTGCCAGTGGAGCCTCTGCAAGCCTCTTAATTATGTTCACAAATGCAACACTATTTTTTGGGAGAGTTCGGTGGTGGGCTGGAGTCGACCACAGCAGACCTTCGATCGCCTTCAGGCCATAAATAGACAAACACGTTTTCAAAGTCACAGTGGACAATTGAGAGTTTCCACTTAACCTTTGAAGCATGTGTTTTGTGCAATATGAGAGGAAAGAAAACAAAAAAAAACACAAGCATCCATAATTGGCACAGACGCGATGTCAAAGCAGGGCGCAGCGTTTTGAGAAAAGACAATTAGTGACTGGCAGACACACAAGAGAGCGCTCTCAAGGTAGGAAGGCTCTCACTCTCATTGTTGTCGTTTTCTTTATTGTCTCGCGTCTGCTTCAAGTATCTCATGACAAACGGCAATTGGCCTGGCGTGTTATACAACAAATCGATCCTGGCACCAAAAACAAACACATAGCTGTCAAGACTACGTGCCTAATGCTGCCAAACGGGACCACGTAGAAACTCTTTGGAACCAGTTTGACGTGTACTACTACGCACACACGCTCGTTGTGCTTACAAGATAATTCCCTGCACTAGTAGAACGACTAGGGCACAGCGTCTTAAGAGAACGGCATTCCCGCTCCTCGTGCCATTTTTAGCCGACGTTACGATGACGACGACAGCACGTTACTAGTGAGGCAAAACGGTGCACTAACTTCATGCTACTAGTGCAAATAGTCGATAAATCAGATGACATCTCGCATTTCCCCCGTAGCAGCAGCAAGACACACGTCAACTAGTGCACATTTTCCTTCATAGTAACATGTTGCACAATTATGTCAAAGATGTCTACTAGTCAATCGACTAGCGCGCTGAATCGTCAAACAAGCAAGCGGATATTAAGTCACAGGCAACATCTGTCAGCGATCGCGGCACGCGTGCCGCACTTTGTACCTGAAGTGGTCGTCCCCTGACGTGCAGCAAAAGCGTCTTCATGGCGCTCAGCCCGTCATGGCGCCCGCAGAGCGCCTCAAATCGCAAGTTTGAGTGAGAAGCGGCGAACCAAACCCGCATGCACGCACAGGAAGGCCCGCCAGCTGCTCGTCACGTCCTGTCATTGTTTCCCTGGCAACAACATCTGCGCAGGAAGGCAAACATCTGTGCACGGAGCCACCCATCTCACGCACACACGCCCACATGCGCACGCAGCCTCCATTCAGCGTTTGCATGTTTGTGTTCATCATTAGACGCATTGTAGGGAAAACACTGAGATTTCCCACTGGTCTTTGAACGCACCGTCAATCTGAGATGGGAAATGGTGAGGAAGCATGACGGTGCTTGAAATTCCACATGTGCCAGTGAGGAGGAGGAGGAGGACGATGAAGGATGACGGGAGGAAATGAAAGCAAGTTTGGAGGCTGCGTGTCAAATTCCTGCTCAGGTCAGCGCAAGCCCAGCCCGCCGACTCCTTCTCCACTTTCATCTCAATTTACCAAAAAGGACTTTACGACTCATATTCATAATCAGCCGTGAAAGAGGATATGTGCTACCGGACAAAGGTTGTCGACCGCTTTTTCTTCGGTGTTTTCGCACTGTGCAGGAAAACCAAACAAGCTGTGCCAAATGTTCATTTGAGTTTATGTTGCGGCCTGCTTAAAAAAAATAAAGAAAAAAGAGATAAATAAAAATGTTAAAAAATGGACGGCCTTTTTTTAAACTGTCCCCTTTAAGAATCGGAATTCGAGAATCGTTTGGAAAGGAAATCTAAAAGTATTTAACGACCGTCGTTACAGCTAACATTTTTTTTTTTGCCACAAATAGAGCCCTTGTTGTGCTAAAAGAGCGCCAACTTGGGATCAGACACACACACACACACAATGTCCTCAGAATGATATTGTGTGACGCAGCTGTGATTGGTTGCTTCCTGGAAAGAGCCACAGTGAGCGAGCGAGAGAGAGAGAGAGAGAGAGAGAGCGTCAAGTTCAGGAAGGCGAGTTGGACACATTACATCATCACCCTGTGACCTCTCACAATGGCAACACCCACAATGCACTGCTCTCAGCACACCACCACGCCTGGTACAGAGGATGCACACACACACACACACACCCCCACAACATTCACTTTGATTCCCACATCGTTTACGTTTCTTTTTACGTTATTTACCCAGACGTGAGATGCACACACCTGACCGAGCAAGTAGTGGGGGTGTGTGTGCGTGTGTGTGTGTTTAAAAAGACAAAGTCAGTCCAGATGGTCACACAAGATTAAACTTCATCTGCCAGTGAGCACTACACACAAACAACACACACACACACACACACACACCCCCATTGTGACATGATATGTGGAATGTGAAGAACGGGTGGCCAAATAAAGAACGACGTTCATATTTTTAGCTTTGGTGCAAGAGGCCTCGCTCCCTTTCTTGAATAATTAATGCTTCCTTTGATCATCAGTCTCCAGACCCGGCCAAAGGCGGGCGGGAGATGAGGGTCCACATGTCATTAGACCGTGTGTGTGTGTGCATGTGTGCGTTACTTGGGACGCTTAGAACAAGTATGGATCAAGTAATCGGTCATCTGAATATTTGAACAAGCGACCTCATACAGTACTAAATGTGATACACACGCACGTGCACATGCACACATACGCACACACCTGAGATGCAGCAGATGGCAGCAGATGTCAGTCGGTCTCTCAAGAGAGCAGCAATGCTCCTAATGTGGTCTGGAAGCCATTTTCTGTTCACACTGGGCGTGCGGGCGCGTGTGTGTCCCAGGGCCCATTTGGGACATTCAAACTAAACTCAGAACATTTGTTCCCTTCACAAGGTGACTTTGCACATTCAAAACACACACTCACCCAGAACACAAAGCATTTTAAGTCCATTATAAGTGTGCTCTTCATACGCAAGGGTGTCACAGAGTAACTCATTATCCCAATTTAACCTGACGACACACACACACACACAACCTTGTGCCTCTAAGTGGAGAATCCGGGGTGTGTGTGTGTGTAAGTGAAGCACTCTGGAGAGACAAGTAATGACTACTCAGCTCTTCTGAGACAGACGATCCATAAGCCATCTCCTCTGCATTTAAAAATCGATGACTGCAGCTGCCGGCAA
Source organism: Idiotropiscis lumnitzeri (assembly GCF_059441095.1). Classification (NCBI taxonomy): domain Eukaryota; kingdom Metazoa; phylum Chordata; class Actinopteri; order Syngnathiformes; family Syngnathidae; genus Idiotropiscis; species Idiotropiscis lumnitzeri. The sequence continues at coordinate 12,344,398 of NC_142409.1, read as the reverse complement.
CACAAGCACGCATGCACACACCCTTTGACACACACACACACACAACTCGAGCCTTTTGCGTGTTCAGAATAAGAAAGAAACGGCACGACGTCAGTCAACCTTCAGCGTCTACACAAGCATGCTTATGTACTGCGGCTGCATTTTATGTTTGATTTATTCTCAACGATCTATTTTCTTGACTGCATTGCTTCCAGTATGTGGATGTTAGATTTTTACTTTTTTTTTTTTTTTGCCCAATCAGATTTCAGCCCCAATGTGTTGCCATGTGAATTTAATCCGCCCGGGGCCATCGGCATCGATAGCGCCGGCCCGTGTAACTTCAACTAGGAGCAATGCGACGGTTTCTTTCACCAATGGCGATTTAAATTCATCCTTCAATCTCATTTTCCTGTCCTCTGATTGGTTGGTCGGAGCAAGCCAAGTTGGACTTGCAAAATATCTGACGGCATCTGCACACATGCAGTACGTTCGAGGATGAAATGTGGCAAAATGAGGAGGATCATAAAAGGGGGAGCATGAGGAGGTTTGTCCGCACGTCGCCAAACGTGGAAAGGAGGACGGCAGCGGTGCTAACGAGCTGAGCTTGTGTATGTTTGGGGATGAGTCACACGCGGCTCGGCAGCCGCAGCAAGCGTCACTCTCGAGGCGGCAATTATCCTGAAGGAGTGGGCGTCAACCCACCACTTGTTTGTCAATCACACACATACGGCATGCCCACAATTGGCACGGGTGAGGTGTGTGCGCTGCGCTGGTGACACGCAGCCAGAGAGAGGGGGACGCATGAGGAACTCACATCGCAGTGCGTCACGCCGTCGTCCTCGCCCACCGAGTCCTCAAGGTCGTTTTGAGCATCCTGGAAGAGCACAAAGGTTAAAAGGTTAACATGGGAGTTGTTTCCTGTGTCTGACAATGCTAAGCTAAGATACACTGACGCTTTTCTCAACCCGTGCACACATACCGTAGTATGCGCCAGGTCAATTTTGACACGGGAAAAGAATATTCTCCGCTGCTAGAAAGCAGAAATTTCTCAAAAATCCTACAAGAACAGCTCAACTTTATTGGGGGTTGGTCAGAGGCCTCATTTGACAGGACGGTAATTCTAAAAACAGCCACGTGCAAGTCATAAGAGGGTGTGCACACTTGTGCAATCACATTGTTTCGGGTGTTTATTCTACTTCCGTTCTTGAAAAGTTTTTTCTTCTCCAATTGATTTGTGCAGTAAGCCAAGAGGCGGAAAAGCAGACAGGAAGCGGCGTGAAATCCGGCTGCTTAGCGGCCGGTCGACTTCCCTGCTCAAACGACAGCTGTGATTGCGACATGGACGGCAACAGCCGCCGATTACTACTTCCTGTTGTCGATATCCTGCGCTGAAAAAGAAGCGGGCCACGGCAGACGGGAGAATTTGGAGGAGGAGCAGGCGCACGTTGGAGGAAAAAAGAAACGGCCGCCACGTGCTGCGACACGCTGCGAAATTCCAGGTATGACGCCAATTTGACTGCAGCGAGGCTGAATTTGATACTTGACGTAAAGAAACACGCACCTGACGACCTGAAAAGATTCAAATATTACCGTTTTTAAATAACCGGACAATCTCAGGACGTGTATGGACTACTCGTGCGCTGAGTTGTCGTACTTGAGGACACACATAAATACGGAATAAAAACTCAGGTTTTCCATTCGTGACAGTTGTCGTCAAACACAAATTTAAAGGGGAAGTCAAGTCAAAATTGAAAAGTCAAAAACTTGAATATTCTCTTCCACGGTACCATTCATTTTGGGAATCTGAATGAAGCGGCAAAATTAACACGCTTCGATGCATCGCAGGGGGCGGCCATTTTGCAACTTGCTGTCGACTCAACATGACATCACAGTTGCTCAAGGCTCAGTTAACGACCAATCAGGGCCAGAATGTTTTCCGAGTTTCCTGAGCTGAGCCGTGATTGGGCATTACCTGGACGCTGAGCAACCGTGATGTCCTTTTCAGTCGACAGCACGTGTCAGCACAAAGAATATATTATTTTGAATAAACAATTTTTGATTTGACTTCCCCTGTCAAGGCAAGATGTAGGGTCAAAGTTCAACGTCCGTCGTAGCTCCGGTGACAACGCCGGTACGCAGGAAGTGGACGCGCTTACGCAAGCTCCTTCCTGAATTACGTGGCAAAAACGCCTCCTGTTCGCTGCTGAGATTTTGAAAAACTTGAAGAACTGGAACACGCGGGCGCGCGCACGCCACTGACTCAGTTGGTGGAGCAGTCCCACACTTTTCTTGAAACATTTCCTGCGTGTATTCATTCTTTTGCATAACGCCACAAACTGCTAAGAATAGAACGCAGAGCACAAGACAGGCTTTGACTTTCAGATTCTATTGACGTCTGACATCCATTAGGCCCAACTGATGTCATTAGTCAGTCGGCAAACTTTACAGCACCATCTCTAACTGCTCTCCAAGACTGTGCATGCAATTAGTCTCGTTCAAGGAGCACAAGACGATTTCATCCAATTACAAGATTTTCATTTAAAATGGGTTTGTTTTTAGGTGTGTTTGAAAGCCACTTTCAAATTTACAAATAATAAAGTGGGTGTAATTACGCAAGTTACTAAGTGCTTATTACAAATATTTTGGTCTGTTCTGAAGACATTTTGACTTGGGCAAATTTGTCACGAGGCTAAAAGAAATGTAACATGTCAGTTATAAAAATTCCGCCCAAGTGAGGTCAATCAATCTCAAACATGCCATGTAATAACAAAAATATAGCAGATTTATATGATTATTGAAACTTGGAATGAAGTAGCCATACTTCTATTTGAATGGCAAGTGGGTTTTTTTGCCACCCCGGATAATTGATAGTAGATGGGGTTTTTTTTACATTGTATTCAAATAGATTTCACTCCGCATTTGTTTGACTTAAGTGCACGAGTTGAATGAGTACCTCAACCAGTCTCTTTTTTACTTTTTTTTCCCACACAAGCACCTGTACTTCTATAGCATGAGTACTTGATTGTTGAAGTCGAAAATGCGTTTTTACTTGGATACTAAAATACAGTGCAGACTTTTCTTGACATTTAAGTACTGGGGTTGATGATGTTTTGCAGTTAAATTGCATGTTCATTTTGGTACTCCAGTACTTTCCAGTCTGTATTATAGTAACTACTACTTACGTACAGGAGTTCAATGAAAATGTACTTCTACTTCAGAAAGAGTATTTTTTTTTGTTTGCATAAGTACTGAACTGTCACTTTGTACTTCGGTTTAAGTGTGAGTACTTTGGCCATTTCCGTGTGTGGTTCACTTTGGACTTAAAGACTCACCTCCCCCGTCGTGCCCCCCAGCGGCATCTTCTGCCAGGGATCCGCCAGCTGAGCCAGCGGCATCTTGTCCTTCCTCTGCCTCGACTTGTCCTGGTCCTCTCCCTGCCGCTTTTACTTCCTCTTCCGTGGCCCGGGACCTGCAGTCAGTGCAGCCGCCCTCGCTTCTTTTTCTCTCGCCTTTCTTTGGCAAAATGTGAAGCTAGTTCCGCAACACTTGGCCGGTTGGCGCCGACCCGCCACGGAGCTCTCGAGCCGATGGATCGCGACCTATCCGCGGGTGTGGAGTGGCGCCGAGTCCGCCCCTTTCTCCGGACACTTGAACATGAGAAACGGCAAATCGGACGCCGGGTTTTGTTTTGTTTTTTTTCTCAACCTCGCAGCCACACGTAACAGTCGCCAATCACTACCGTAGTCTATCTGCCGCCCCCTCTCTGTCTGTTCCGTCTTCCCCCTTCGCTCGCTCTCTCGCATAGACTTCCTGTACTTCCCAATATGGCGGCCGGTGTCGGCTTACCTGTGCTGCTTCGTCACCCTGGCGGAAATCAGCCAATCGGACTCGTAATCGCCAAATAAACGACATTAAAATAATCGCTTTGTACTTGTCCTCGCTCTAAAACGAATCGTAGGCAAAAGTAGCCAGTAACGCGTTACATTTACTTCATTTAAATAACTTTTGTGGATACATTGTACTTGTTGGAGTGGTTTTGATGCAACTTGAGTATTTTTATTACGAATTCAATTTTATTTTTTGTCTGTTAGATCTTTTTGAACCGACCTGCGTGAGGTTTTTGTTTTGGTTTGCCAGATTTGTCACGTGACTGTTTGGAATCGGTGGCGACGTTTTACTCAATTTGACCAATCAAATGGTGACATTTAGTCACATGACGCGAAAGGAAGTTTTTAGAAGTAGATAACGTTTAACTTGTTTTTCACATTTGCATTTTTATATTGTTGTAATTGGCACTCAGGTTAAAAATTAGTCACGAGTGTCAAAGTACCTGTAGTTTTTTAAAATTAGTCTTATTCACGTTATTTGGAGGACAGTGTTGTTTTAACTATTACTTGCGTGATACTTTTCAAATAAAATAGTAAAAGAAAAATGTAATTCAGGTAGCACTGAGAGATGCATGGCGCAGTGTTGTCGGTGCCGTCCGAATTAGATTTTTTTTGTTGAAATAGTTCAGTGTTTGGAATTCAAATTAAAATAATTGGGTATGTGTGTGTGTGGTGGCGTGAATATTTGAATGTACAAAAGATTTGAATGCATGTGTGAAAACAAGTCAGCTTGTAACAGTCTGTTACTAGCTTCTCAGACACATTTAGCAGTAGATTTTAGAATAGGAGAAAAACTGCAGCTCAACTCTCGGCACTGAAGATGTTGCAAAAACTGTGTATTTTTCCTCTTTATTTTACTTTGTAAATGACCTTTGCTGTAAAACTGACATGTAAATTGACAACGTGGAAATTAAAGTGCTCCTTCTGAAATTGTATGTTTAAAAGATGGTAAACATTGGCAAGTCTTGATGCATGGATACAACTCGTAATATTGCTTAAAATGGAGTAATAAAAAATACTGTATTGTACAGTCTTCAACATATTCAGCAGTCATATCAAACTTAAAATAAACAATCTGAATATTAAAACTTAATCCTGGATGCAACTACTTTCAGGTGAAACAGCAGTTCAAATAGAATACAAGTTCATATATTAATAATAAATACATCCATACAAAAAAAGAAAAAAAAGGAATAGGTCCAAGTCCCAGATGAAGAATTCTGGGCAGACTCCATTTGCGGGTCCAGCTGCTGGTCTAGCTTACCGACTTGAGCACTGACCAGGGGTTGGTCCCACGTACCTCCAGCGGGGGGTCATTTTTAAAGATATGGTTGCACATATCGTCCAAAGGTGGCTCGGGGTCAGCCGTTGCAAATTGCGCTGCCTCCTCCACCTCCTTCCGAATGGCCACGTCTATTTCCTAACGAGAACAATACAAGCGTCACAAATGCAAGACATCAATGCATAATGTTTGTAAACAAAAGATGCCAGGCTCCTTCTGAGGAGGCAGAGCAGAGAGAAGATTGCGGGTAACAAAAGTAGCAACTGTAAATCTCACATACATTTGTAGGTAAGCATTGGCTATTCACAGATTTTATTTCTCTTTGGTGCCATCTGGTGGAAACACTGCGCTGTTAGGTTTGATAGTACCTCTCTATACACAGCGACTTAAAAATAAATAAATTAGAAAAAAAAAAACGTATAATCTACTTCACTGTCATAATTTGCCAATTTTCTCCCCGGTCAAATACTGTATTTCATTATTAATGAAATGAAATTGTACATGTTTTTTTTTGTCCATTCAGATTTCAGCCTAGCCAACTGTTGCCATGTCATTTCATTTTTCCTTATTTTCCTCTAATCTCGTTGCACACTTGAGTACAATGACAATAAAGGGATTTCTATCTATTCTATCTAATTGTCCAACATGAGCACCATGACATACTTGAAAGTGAAGCGCAAAAATCAAAATGTATGACCTTCAGTTCCTCCACAGACGACATGTTGTTGCTAAGCATTTGTTCCTTCAAAAGGGCGATGGGGTCATTTTTGCTGCGCACTTCATGGATCTCCCCCCGAGAGCGGTAGCTGCGGGAAGTTGCATCACAGACTGTTAGGGTTCATCTGTGAACGATCGATCAAAGATTTGGAGTGAGACAATTGGCAAAAAAAACAAAACACCGGCGGTACTCTCGCTTTCGTGTTACACTTCCACTAGGCCAGAGTGCAATTTGTCTCTTCGACTGACAAAAGTATCCCAATTGGCGATCCCTGATAAAGAGAAAAAGAGTCCCACCTGACACCAGGATCACTCATGCTGTGTCCATGGTAACGGTATGTCTGCAGTTCCATCACAATTGGACCCTAAAACAAAAGAGCAAAAGTGGGTGTGATGACTACATAATGACACAAAACTGCCGCACACATCACCTGGAACAGTTCAGAATCAGTGTGCAGCGAATAAGGAAAAATGAAATGACATGGCAACAGTTGGCTAGGCTGAAATCTGAATGGACAAAAAAAAACATGTACAATTTCATTTAACAGCTACTGTATTAGAATGATGTTTGTGAACCTAGATCTGTGCTTCCCATCCAGCAGAAAAGGCATTTCTGTTCCTGACCGCCAACCACAGTGACCATGAAGCACCACAAGCGAGCCTTCTCACCTTTCCGGCTCGACAGAGATCCGCTGCAAACTTGACTGCCTCTCTCACACACAGGACATCCATCCCATCCACCTGTGCCAGAAGGACTTCATTAAAGTAACAAAGAAAGTGAACACACACACACACACACACGCACACACATGCATGCATGTTTTGTATGCAGTATCATACATGAGCATCAGACAGCTGGGTACATGCTCACACCTGCAACTGCCAGGACGCAAGGCAGGCGTCTTGTTCTAATCTAGGTCCATGCAGGGCAGCTCCAGCAAACGGTCTTGCTGCAGCCGCGACCCAGGACCCATTAAATATTTTCACTGTAACGTCGCATATCGTCATTTCTAACAGAACCATATTCAGAAACATGACATCATGGGGGTGTCACTCGATCACGATTCTCACTCGTATCCCCGGGATGTAGTCTCCTCTCTTGTAGTAGTCGGTGCTGGCCGACGCCCTCTCCGCCGACGTGCCCATGCCGTATTGGTTGTTCTCGCAGATGAAAATGCACGGAAGCTTCCAGAGGGCGGCCATGTTGAAGGCCTCAAACAGCTGCCCCTGTTTGGTGTCAGGGTTGCAAAATGACAGGAGTTCTTTAAGTTGCAAACTTCTCATAGGAATTATTTAGAAAAAAAAAAGAACAGCAATGTATTAATTTCATAATCCATTACATTTCGTTTTAAATCTTCAAGTTACGTTGTGTCACTTGATCAATGTTGTTGCTTGTTTGTAAATGCCCAAAGGTGAGTTCAATGATTTAAGCAAGTTGCAAAATAGTCACACCCTGAAATGAATGCTTCATTGATATTCCACATACAATAATCATTAGACGAGTGAAGTTAGTTTGTTTGTTGAATAATAATATTTACGCAACATGAGTCCAGGGTTGTGCGGCTTAGATGCGTCTCTCCATTTTAACTAATTTGGTGCCATCTTGTGGCAACTCTACACAATTACATCTCTGAAGCTTTCTGGGAATTGTTCATTCCATTAATCACTGAACATTTGTTGCATTTAGACATCATTTTGTTACCTGATTGGCAGCGCCGTCGCCGTAAAGTGCTACACACAACTGATTGTTGCCCTGGTACTGACATGCCAAAGCGATACCGGCTCCCAGTGGAACCTGAACACAAAATAAGAACAGAAAATAAGTTCTGCCAGGACAGTGGGACATCATTTGTTTGGTGGTGTGCATTAAGATTTTTCACATGGAAGAAAAAAATACTAAAATTGTGTTCATATTGCCCGCTCACCTGTGCCCCCACAATGCCGTTTCCTCCGTAGAAACGCGGCGCGTACATATGCATGGAGCCTCCCTTGCCTTTGGAGACGCCGCCTCGTCGACCTGCGCAGCGACACAGCTGAGGCTTGGCGTTGCACCGCTCGACTTCTTTTAAATACGTTCTTACCCGTCAGCTCGCACAGGACCTCCTTAACAGACACGCCGCGGGTGTACGTGTAGGCATGAGCGCGGTACGCCGTGATCAGGTGATCGGTGGGGTTGATGGCTGCCTCCACGCCGGCAGCACAAGCTTCCTGTACGACACCAAAATATATATATACATGTAGTTTTTTTTTTTAACTTACTGGCATCAAGGCCTTTTCGATGAATGCAGATTGGTGGTTTTGGTTAAAAGTTGAAGAAAAAAAAAAGATGCATTGCCCGATGCGCAGCACACATTTTCTGACCAGTTTGGGCCATCCACATGCATATTCCCCACCTGTCCATCATAGAGGTGGCAGAAGCCCCGGATGATTTGCTGCTTGTACAACTGATCAGCCTTGAGCTCCATGCGCCTCACCGTCTGCATGGTGCGGTAATACTGCAGGCCCTGCTCCCGCGTTAGCTCCGCCTTAACGGAAGGCCCCTCCTCCAAGCGGTGCAGATCGCATTTCTGTTGGTAGTGATGAAACATTGAAAATACCATAAAAAGCAAATGTTTGGAAAGGGGCTGGGCGACTACATTTTGATGGGGAGGATTATTTTATTTATTTTTTTTAAATCTTTTTCCAAAGTTAACCGCCCCATAGCGCAATTCGCCCAGTCCTGATGAAGTTCGATTGCTTCTTCAACACACCTTGATGTCCAACGTCACCTGAGGTGTAAAGTCAGCGAAGGAACGGGAAGCAGCGACGCGGGCGGCCTGGAGACACACACACAGACACACACGAACTACTAGCAGACTAAACCCAGAGTAGAAAACCTAAAGTCCACATGTCAGCGGATGGGGAGGCGCCGTCGAGACTCCTCACAAACAAACAAGAGCCCCTTTCCCATGCGTCATATTATTTGAAGGCATACTTTGAAGAATGCTGCCTGCAGCCCTCGGATGAAAACGTTTAGACGCCCCTGTGCGAGCGAAAAAGTCAATGAAATTCATTTGTGTACAGGTTTGGCTCAGATTCAGTTTTTTGGCACCATGACTTTAGTACAGATGAAGAAGGCAGATTGATCCGAAGTTGAGTGTAAATGTGGCCCATGCCCGAGTGTTTACAGGGAAAAAGTTAGGAACAGGCACGCAAGTAGACATGGAGGCCTGAGTCTCCGCTTCTTACTGGTGTGGCTAACGACGTGCTAGCTAAGGGCACCGGGCTGGCTTTAGCGCCGACTATAGGCGAAGGTTTGGGGGGCAGCTGCTGCGTCTGTGCCAAGTCGGGCGCCGCCGGCAAGGTTAGACTCACGTACTCTGACAGGCCAATCAGCAACTGGGGAGCACAGGAGCCAACCAATCAGAGCCAGCGAGAGACGGGCTACCGGGACTCAACACAAAGCTTCTAGAAGCCAAAAGCAGAGACTGAGGCAGGCCAACTGTGTGTATAATTTGACATTTGAGCGATGACAGTGCGTTTACACTGATATGACATTATTTAAACACGACCACTTCCCGGGATTACTTCTAAATTCCTGAGGGAACAGTCACACGATTAAAATAAAGTAACAAAACCCCAGCCCATATTTCCTTTCATAATCTTATTTGAGTTTTTCTTTGTGTGTGTGTTTTTTCACCCACCACCATCAGGATTAAAGGGCGAATTCTCATACTCAAAAATACTTTTGAGAAAGCGTTGTGAACAGAACCTAAGAGAAAAATATTAAGTAGGATAGCTCTAAGCACAAATAAAACAGTTCAAATGGCTGCTTCTTTCAAATTATAGGATGGACTCCTTCTCTAAAGCAATAAGTGTCATTGTGGTGTAAAACAATAAATGTTACAAAGGATGCTGCGAGGGGAAAAGATTAGGCACAAACTGCAGCTGAGTGGTGAGCATCTTACCTCCGACACGGTTTGGGGTCCCTGGGGTTCCGGTTGAAGTGGGACAAGAAGCAAGACATCAATTTGGCTTTGTGAGCGATAGAGCATTAAAGAGGAAAAACAATATGTGATACATTCTGTACGGTGGAGAAAAAAAAGTGAATAAGCAGGATCAAACTTCATTTTCTTTGCATGTTGAATCTCTGGTAAACATATTATAAAGGTCCCCAGTGAGAGAGGATTGTGAATGCCACGCTGTTAGAACAAGGAAGCACTATTGTTTCAAAAGAGAATGTGCTGACAGGCAACCTTGCTCATGACGTACTAATCTGCAAACTTTTTCAAATTATCTCACTCAGCCCATCTAATGTTATTATTGCGACATGAATGCACTCCAAACTAAAACCTATTTGCACTATGCATAGATTTGTAACACATGCATCCTAAGTCATACCATGTCTTGAAAAGTCAATAAATAAAGAAATAGCAAGGAAATATAAATTAGTGGAAGTGTGTGAACATTGAGACTCTGGCAAGGTCAGCAAGCACTCAGCCTGCACAGCAGTAGTAAGCTAACGCACTTAGCATCATGAGCTCGCCCGGAGGAGGAGGACGGAGAAAAAAAGCCCCCCGTTAGACGAGCACCGCGGCAGGCACACTTACCGCAGCCCTGCCGGTGATCCGACACAGCGCGTTGGAGAGGAGGCTCAGTATGTTCTGCATGCTCGTGGTTTTTTTAAGAAGATTAAAGGCGATTTGTGGTGTCGCCTCCGCAAGACGGCGGTTGCGCGGCTGCGCTGTTTCTGTCCGTCCCCGAAAGAAGGCCGATTGACAAACGCAGTGGGAGTAAAAAAAAAAAAAAAGAAATGTTCCGCATTAGGATTTATAGTCTGCGTAAACCCCGCCCACTTTACTGTATGTTCATTTATCATTCATTTGGGATTATCTCTATGGAGGAATGAAAGTGCCTAAATTAAATACATAAATACACCATGAAATTTTTAATTTATTCATTTAGCAATTTTATTTAATTAGTTAATGTGCATTGATTGAATCATCCGATTTATTTAATTCCATATATCATGAATGTATGACACAATTAGACAGGCAAGTAATTTATTAAACTACTCAATACATTTGTTATAATATAATTAAAGATGATCATGAGTTGTTTTATTTTTCCGATTCCGATTTTTAAAAAGTATTTGCGGCGCTCATCCATCTCGAGTCGACTGCCCCCTTCAGTCTCGCGAGATCTTGGACAATCCCGAGATAACGGCCGCGGAGCACGGCTATTTCAAGGTACGGCCAGCACTTTTCTGCTTTTATTGACTATGACTTCGTTTTAAAATGGAGCATTCTAACTGGTAATTCTCACCATGTGTGGTAATTTTCCACTTTTTGTCCCCGAATTGTGGGTTTGTTGCAATTTGGGCCAATTTATTGTGGCCACCGCCGGGGCAATCGGAGAATCCTTCGAAATAAGAGCACAATGTTCTCCGCGCCTTTTGGTCCCGTGTGAGCTGGCTTAGCTTCAACTTCTCCTTCCGAGCAGCCTGAACCTTCAAACGGGGGACAGAACCTCTTCGGAACCGACGTGTTGTCGAAGTTATGCGCTGCGAAGTGGACTCAGCGCCCCACGTAGAAGGCGGCGTTTTTTTGTGAAGTATTAGCATTAGCGTTAGCATTAGCATCGAGCGAAGGCCTAGTCAGGAAGCGGGAGGGAGCTTTTATTTTCCAAAACTTCTTCTTATTAGTCGACTGCGAGTGCTCTCCATTCGGCTTTCTCTAAAGCGTTTGTTTAATTCGCCTTGGTATTTCTGTGACAGTTATAAATGTCTACTAAAATAAAGCTCAACTTAAAAAACCCGAAACTTGCCATAGAAATGGAAGTCTAGCTTCAAACCGTATTTATACACCAGAACCTTAATGTGAAACCTGGCTTTCAAACCCTACGTTGACTTAAAACCCAATCTTAAATTCTTAACATTCCTTAAAGTTCTAACTTTGGGTCAACCAAAACTCGACTTAGATCTTAACCCTATCTTTAAACCCGACTTTAAAACTAGACCTCTGGCTTGAACCCTTCCATAGAAACCTCACACGAACCCGAACCCTGACACTGAACCCCAAGCCCATATTTAAAATCCCAACGCTGTGTAATTTTTAAACCCAAACCCTTGCCTTATTTAAAACCCTAACCCCAGCTTTTGTTTCTTGCAGATCACAAGTGACATTAACAAATTACTCAACTTCTCAGCATCTCTGGCACACTGCTGACAGTAAGAAAGTTTTTTTCAGTGTTACACGCTCTAGATACTCCTGCAGTGTAACTTTTTTTAACGTAGATCCCCGCCTTCACACTTTAAAAGCATTTTTAAATTCACTCAAACAAACTAACATATGTCAAAGGTCACTCCACTCATTGTCACCTTTTTTGCTCACACACTTCTCATAATAACTTGAATAGCATGCTTGCTTCAAGCTGTTAACTTCCTGCTCCCAGTTGCCTCTGTAATCGACACATTAAACAAAAGAGAATTTAACATTATGTAAACTCAATGCTTAACCAAACCATATCATTTTATTATAACTGAAGTATGCTAGATCTGTGTTAATTAAGAATGTGAATCACCGAAGACTGGCACAAATAAATTATCATCAATTGATGGAGTGAGGTGAATAATGTCGACTCTCTTGTAGGGATGGCTCACGGCGCCAATCATGGCAAGCTGCTCCTGCAGCGCCTGCATCAGCAGCGGGAAATGGACTTCCTGTGCGACGTCACCATCATGGTGAGAGACGTGGAGTTCCGGGCGCACCGAAACATCCTGGCGGCGTTCAGCAAGTACTTCTCGTCCCAAGCTGAGAAGGACCAGGACGTCACCACTTTGGACCCCGACAAAGTCAGCCGCTATGCCCTGGAGAAACTACTGGAGTTTGTCTACACGGGACAAATGAACCTCAGCAGGTAGCCTCCCTCCTCGTCATCCAGCCTTCAGTTTTACTCGGGCTTCATTTATCTTTTCAGCTTTATCTGTGTCACAGAAATAATGATTTTTCTTTTCTTATATTTTTAATAAGATTTTTGCCTATTGTTGTCGACCAATATGGTTGTATTGATGGCGATTAGAGCCAAAAACAGAATTTCATCCGTACTTAAATAGAGGCCCGAATTATTTGTAATTGGTTTCTATCTACAGCTGATTATAAATGTCTTATATTTTGTATGTATGTTATTTTCAGCACCAGACAATCTGCTGTCCGCCGAGCCGCCATCTTCCTGGGAATGTCCGATGCCACAAGGTATCTGGAAGGAGTTTCTCAGACGTCCGAGGCCAGCGAGGCGTCCCACTCCGAGTTGGACAAAGAGGCGGGACTCTCTTCGCTCAGTCCGGGCTCCCCAGGCAGTCCTCACACCCCGGTTTCTCTGTCCATCGTCTCAGTGTCTGGTGCATGTGTCGATGAGGGCCCGGATGGTCAGGATGGCGAGGGAGGTCAGGATGGCGAGGGAGGTCAGGATGGCGAGGGAGGTCAGGATGGCGAGGGTGGTCAGGATGGCGAGGGTGGTCAGGATGCCGAGGGAGGTCATGATGGCGAGGAAGGTCAAGATGGCGAGGAAGGTCAGGAGAGTAAAGGTGTCTGTTTAGGTGAGGAAGGAGGAATTCCGAGCGGTGGTCCGGCAGAGCCCACCAGCTCGGCCCACAACATCCCTAAACCTCCAGCCCACAGGGGGAGGGGCCGTGGCCGAGGTAGGGGCAGGGGCAGAGGAAGAGGAGGACTAAGCGTGGTCAAGACCGAAGAAGACTTTCTTGAGGATTCTGACACCAGCGTGAAGGATTTCGGCGACACGTCGGCCGACTGGAGCCCCTCGCTGGACGAACCGCCCGCAAAGAAGCACCGCATCGGGGAGGTACGGCGGGGACGTGGCCGGGGCCGAGGAAGGGGCAGAGGGAGGGGCCGCAGCAGGAGCAAAATGGAGGGCGAGTACGACGACGATAGCGGCGAGGAAGCGGCGGAGGATGCAGAGCAGAACCCCTCAAATGTCTCGGAAGAGACGACACGGTCCTGCATCGAGTGCAACAGAACGTTCAAAGACTTGTGCAGCCTGCGAAGGCACGAGCAGATCCACGCGGGCCTCAAGCCCTTCATCTGCATCTTCTGCTCTAAAACCTTCCGACAGGCTACACAGCTCAAAACTCACCTGCGCACGCACACGGGTAAGCAGCAGATGAGCTCAAAATCCCTGTATAATGATTAAAGCTCTTTTCACACTGCACTCAGCAGCGTGCTTTTTGGCAAGACGCCTCAAATTTAAAAAAAATATCTTTTCGAGAGCGTGGTAGGCTGCTACGTTAGCAAATTTCTAATAGCTAAATATGTTGACTGTGGCACCCGGGGCGTCGTCGTCTCTCTGCCCTGCTGTTCAACCCTTTCACACTGAGTGAGCGCACTGCGAAAAGGTCCCAAGGAGTCGGGAATAAGTGATAACTGTGTTCGGAGTCATTAATTATTCCCCACTGTCCAATCACTATGCAGGCGTCCTTTAATTTGAAAACAAATGATCACATTTGAACCGCACTACAAAATGGCAAACTCACAATGTGAGTCCTTAAGAAATCCTACATTTTAGTCTTGAGTGTGAGGCAAAGGTCATTTTGACATCACTCGTCTGTGTTTGGCGCAGGTGAGAAGCCCTTCAGCTGCACCGACTGCGAAAAGTGTTTTGCTCAGAAGTGTCAGCTGGTGGCCCACCGCCGCATGCACCACGGCGAGGAGAAGCCGTACACATGTGATCGCTGTGGCTTCAAGTTTGCCACCTCGTCCAACTACAAGATTCACGTCAGGTGACGTACCGCACGGAGACTCGGGCGTGGCCCAGTGTTTTACTATTAATTGCATTTTGCTCAATGTTTAGATACATATGTGAACATGATCCCAAAGATGTCAGTCAGAAATGTTTATTTCTGTTACTACCCCCCACCCCCTCCAGGCTGCACAGCGGCGAAAAGCCATACGTGTGCGACGTGTGCGGCCAGGCCTTCGCCCAGTCCAGCACGCTAACCTACCACAAGCGGCGGCACACGGGCGAGAAGCCGTACCAGTGCGACCTCTGCGGCATGTCCTTCTCCGTCTCTTCCTCGCTCATTGCACACGCGCGCAAGCACACGGGTAAGCAAGCGGGCCGCCGTCACAAACGGACGCCGTTCGACGCCGTCCTCGTTTGACCGCCTTCTGTTTGCGTCCAGGCGAGACGCCGTACAAGTGCTCCCAGCCGCAATGCGAGAGCAGCTTCGTCACGTCGTCGGAACTGAAGAAGCACATGCGGCGACTTCACCCTGGTGAGCTTACTGCCTTTGAAATCATTTTTCGACATTTTGACTTCACTCATTCATAAGGCTCTTTTGTGCGCGTGTGTGTGGACTCAGACGGCACCAACGGCGTGCAGTGCCTGCTGTGTGGCAATCGCTTCGCTAGCGTGAAAAACATGATCAAACACCAGGAGAAGGCGCACGCCGATGAAGTGCGACAACACAAAGAGAGAGCGCGGGCAGGTGAGTCAATTTCGATTTTGTCGCATTTAACACTGAGCCAAAAATGACACAGCGTTTTTCCCGTCACGAGCCATCACATGGTTGAGACTCAAATGTTACAGATGCGCTTTCAGCTGTTTTTTTTTTTAACTTTTGAAATGATCAAGCTCAGAAACACTGCTCAAATTGATTTTATGGGCACGTTAAAATCAAAATGACCACTGCAGCCATAACAGTGTCTTCTTGAAAAACAAACTCCTGCCGGGCCTCCACTTAGGCCAAAGTCACATGGCAATACGAAATGAGGACACTTTTATTAACTCAGCGCACGACTTAATTGATTCAAGTTGTGTGACCAGCAGATGGCAGCAACCTTCTGGTCGAGTGTTCTCACTCAGTTCACAACATGAGCAAGTTTTTGGTTTCTCATTCTATCACCATGTCTTTGGATTTTGTCACCCATAACATGTCCACCTTGTCGTAGGGAAATACCAATTCAAAACCTTTCAAAAATTTCATATCGTACTTGTTAAACAGTACACAGCTTATAAAGTGAACCATGTCGCAAAGTGACGAGCCTCCATGTACTCCATGTTGAAGTTAATTTATATAATAAAAAAAACAAAAAACGAGTGGGCGCTTGACCAACATGCATTTCAGCATAAAATCAAATTAACCCGTAGAACATTGTTACTGTTGGGCAGATACCTCGTATGCCCAAATATGATCAATTTAATATTTTTTTTCCACAAAATGAAACTATTGTTTTGGCTGTGCTTTGGCCTGTTATTTTCACACCTTTTTTTTTTTTTTTTTTTACCAATTTAAAGTGTTGAAAATAGCTTGATAACAAAACAAGTTTTTATTACCCCTCTTAAACGCTCCATTGTCTGAGAAGTTTTGTAAGACGCCGCCTATTCCGTCTCACTCTGCGGGAGCCATGCAGCATTATGCCACCGAAAGAATTTTTGGGTAAGCCTGTTTTGTTAAAAACGGATCGCTGTCATATTTCAGTACAGAAGAAGCAGACGCAAAGGTAAGTTGCATTTGTGATTTATTTCTGCCTTTTACACTGCTTAGTCAGCTTGTCGCCTTTTTATGACATCACTCACGCCTCTTAAGACTTTTGAAAAGGAAGATAATGTAAAATGGGCAAGTCTCACAGGCACCTTGTGATGATATTGACTCTTAGTTTTACACTAAGTTCAGATGCGGAATCTTCTTTTATAAGAGTCTTTTAGAAATGTGAAGTCGAGAGCGTGAGAACATTTGCCCCCTCTTGCTTTTAAGCGCCATTTTAATAACTTTGTGCTTTCGTATCCTCAGTCGTCCTGCTGGCATCCAGCCACCCGATCGCCTTCGTGCAGAGCAAACTGAGCAAGGACGGCAAAAGTCTCAGCTCCATCCCCGAAGCCGAGCCCACCAACCCGGAACCGGCAACACCTCAGGCCGGCGGCCCGTCAGACGCCGGCGTTCTGAGCGACACTCTGCAGCAGCTAAAGGTGGAGCCTAGCCACACGGCCATCTCCCAAGCCGAGCCGGTGGCCTTCGAAGCGGACCCCGTGTCCACCATCAACTCGGAAACGCTCCACGCGCTAGTGGAGCAGCTGAGGCCGCCGCCCTCGCCGGCGCAGAGCTTGGAGCAGATCGTCATCATCCGCACGGTGGACAATATGGAACAAAACGCGGCGCCGCCGCAGTGAGGTTGGTCGGCCGTTTGGATGGCGTGGCCTAAAGAGCAGCTTTTGTTAACGTTGGAGCGGGCGGCTCTTTCGTATCCCGGATAGACAATTGTGGGTCCATGTACTAGTACGCTCAATGACGTCTTTATCTTTCTCATGACGATTTTGGCCTACGAGTACACAATTAAAAACATTTTTAGTGATCACCAAGAGGGTACTACTGCTGTGGTACATGGACCCTGATTTGGATATTCTCAAAGAGTTTCATTTTAGCCTGTATTCCCTCTCCAAGGTCCATCAACTATCAGAAGGACAACAATAAGTGGCGAGAGAGGCAAAACTGTACACTCGTTGGCAACTGCCCGCTTTTAGTGCTACTCATGACATTGTATCGTTCTGCCAGTTATCTAGTGAACTTAGTTAATTTCTAGCGGAGGGGTCGGCAACCTTGAATACTTTTTTACCCGTATGTATGAATAAAAACGAGTATGTTGCAAATTAATGAACTGCTACAGAGCACACCAAATCTTATCTCGCGTTACTCTTCTTGGATTCCTGAAATTAAAGCTACATTTAAATGATCCACGTGCGGCAAAACAAAACTGCTGTGTTGTGTAATTATATTATTACAGCCAGCTGTTTTTATGAAAGTTTGTGTTGGGAGCGGCACTCAACTGTTTATTTTCTCCAGACGCTTTTCTTGGACTTATCCATCGTTTGCCTACCGGAAGTCAAATAGCTCCGTAGGTCATGGCACCAGGTGATGCATATTTTTGAGCAATTTTAAAAAGGCAAACAACAAATATTTTAATGTTACAACAACACAATCATCTTCAAATTTACATTTCCATTTTGAAAAGAAATGAATTTATTTCATGTCAGAGAGAGCCAGAGCAGTTGGATGAAAGGCCAGCAAGTTGCAGACCGCTGGCGTTTCACTTGGAGCATGTCGTTGGCCGACTTGTGTGCGCAAATGTTCAAAGGTCGTAGGGGAGGCCCCGTTGTCTTTAGACATAGTAGTGAGGACAAAAAGTGTACTAGTACAGAGACCTTAAAGTGTATATGAAATAAGATCATGTGTGTGTTTGTGGCTCATTTCGTATTGTGATGCAAGCACAACATCTTAACCTGAAGACAAACCTGGCCGCACTCCCGTTAGAACATTTGAGACGTGTGATGTAATGATGTAGTGCTTCTTCACCTCTTGCACATGCTAAATGGGTCTTCTTTCTTTTCTTTTTTTTTTTTTTTGATGAGCGTGTTGATGTATGTACAGGAATACTCATTACTCTTGTGACTGGATAAAAAAAAAAAGCGATTAAACCCAACTTGTTTGTCGGCATTATCTGTCTTCTTCCAAAGTCACCTTTTGAGAAATCTTATCATGCATTTTATTGCAGTGCAGTAAAAGAGTGCAACTTCCTGGCAGAAGGAATGCAATTTCAAGTCATTTCAATCACATTTTATTTCTTTTTAGAAATACATTATGTGCAAAATTATAACGTATCATCTCTATACAATTGCTCTTGTTTGTGAGAAGTAAACTTTTATTTTTTTTTTTAATAAAGCAACATAACACCAGCCCTTCGCAACTCAAAACAACTGCACAAGTGTGCTAACTTGTTTTTGTCTGCAGATGGCTCGATACTATAGCTGCAACAGCAGCTGTTTGCCAAAAGAAAAGCGATTTGCAAATTTGTTTGCGATGGTCGATATTTTGACTGATTCATTCATAGCAGACAATATTGTTTTCGGTTGTTTTGTTACCTGACATGTTTTTCGGCGAGTCCTTCAATCAAAACTCATCGTGGCCAGCAAAGACATTTTATGACTCTTTTCCGCTTCCTCAGGAACCAAATCATGGCACAGCTGGGCCTGTGTTTTCCTAAATGCATTTTTTTTAAGCACCAAAAGAGACAGCAGGGTGCACGGCTCCGATTCCACATTTTGGTTGGAAGGCCGCATGAGACGCTTTCACTTTTACCATTGAGGAAGGACCTCATTTTTCTCCCCGAAATGTCACCGGGGTTCCGTTCCAGCTCATACGCAACCATCAAAAGTCCACGGTTGCCAACGCTCGTTTGTCTTTCCGTGCCTTGTCATTGACTGGCGACCAGTCCAGGGAACAGGATGTGGTCCAAAGTCAAGTCCCGGTCCCCCGTTCGCTTGCGTCTCTCATTGAAATGTTCTCCTCTCGTTTTTTAGTGGTCCTCTCCGACTGTTTCCTTTCTTCTTCTTTTTGTTTTCCTGACGATGACAGCCAAGCAAACCTTTTCCAACATCTCAAAGTGGAATACTTTGGAGTTTGTGGACATTTTGTACGATGCTGACCTGTCGTTCTCACTGCCTCTTATCTCATGAATGTCTTACAGTGGAAGTCAAAAGTCGTTATATGACTCCATTCTGTGTCGTTGCGCTGAAGCAAGATTTACATTTGTACTTGGTGTACAAATAGATGACCGCCACCATCGTCGCGCATACGAGCGCTCCGAGCACGCCGAGCACGATGCCGGTCACGTGGGGTTGGACTGCAACAGAGGATTAGAGTTGAGTTGTTAGTCGCAATGCCATCTTGTCATTTCTCAACAGCAGCAAGCATGTCAGTGCTTTCTAAAAATATGCAAATTAGTTCAAACCTCAAGTCCAGCCTAAACTATGATTCCGAGACATAAGTAGTGTATATCGCAAACGATGTAGTTGGGCACGTTCACCATTGCTAGTGGCGCTCCCGACCGTTCTGTGCATCATCTTGACGGCTTTCTTGCCAATTTGTGGCTGTGGTCGACAGCAGAGGAAAACTTTAAAAATAAAGTTTGTAATATGGTGACGTGTGTTTGCATACGATAAATGTGTTGAAACCTTTGCCTGTGAAAAAAAAAGAGCAAATGACAATTCGCAGCTTGACGAGGCTCGACTTGACGTCTATTTGTCTATTTTAGTGACGTCTCCGCAGTTGGAGCTCACCGTCTTCCGTCCCCGTCACCCTCAGCAAGACGTGGTGAACGCGCGTTTGCGTGCCGTTGCTCAGCGTGCACGTGTACGTTCCGCTCTGGTGAGCCGTCAGTTCCCGCAGGTTGAGGCCGCCCGCCTTGGACGCGCCCTTCACGTGCTTTTTCCATTCCTCAGCAACTTGGAGTTTGTGGCCGGCGTTCCTGATGGCGATGACGTTGCTGCGGTTGAATGTCCACACCAGGCCGATTTGGTGAGTCACGGGCGCACACTCGATGCTTGTTTCTGTGTCGGAAGTGTTCACCACTGCAAGGAGACATGAACCGTTGAAGTTGGCGTCAGATTGAGTGGTGGGGATGGGCGATAGGATTTTAAAAAAAATTAAAAAGCCCCCAAAAAAGTTATATTCCCCCTTTGCTGAAAGAAGATGCAAATGACTCTTATTAATTTCCATTTCAGGGATTTACTTAATTTCTGATACCCCTCAAAAATATTTTTTTATCTCCCCATCTAACTGAATTTCCACAGACACAATAAAAAAAGTGGTCATTTTTGGAGGGGGAATAATTAAAAAATGGCGCCACGTCTCACTTGTTTTCCTCCACGTGGCTCTGCCGCTGCTGCTGCTGTTGGAGCTGATGACGTCACAAACGTATTCCACATCAGGGTGGGCGTCGCCCGCCAGCTCCAGCGAGCCGCTGATGTTGTAAAGCCGCGTCTGCGTCTCTCGGTGGACCTGGCTGGTGTTGAACAGGGCATGAGGCAGCACTGGCTTTGTGGACCAGCGGAGTTTGGGTCGAGGGAAGATTCCGTCCGATCTGCAGATGAGCTGCCGTCGGTCAGCTTGATGAAAATGGATTTGTGCGACTGGCGCTGCAAACGGACAGTGAGAAAACAATGTCCAGGTAGCTCACCTCCATTGAAGCTTTGCAGATTATCATGACCTGACAAGCAGGTCCTTTGGAGACTCACCTTCTATGTGGAGGTTGATGAAGGTCTCCGATTGGCCCATGAAGGTTCCCACATAGCACTTGTACCTCCCTTCATCTCCAACAACCACGTCCCTGAGCAGCAGAGAAGCGTTCCCTTTGCCGATGTTCTCTTTGAACAGCGACGTGCGGCCCCTGAAGCGCTCGTCCTGATTATCTAGCCGATCGGCATCGTGGTAGAAGGAATGAACCTGAACCTCCTGCTCCTGGATCCAGTGGATGACCACGTCATCCCCGAGGGAGAAGTAGGCCTCTAAAAGGCAGCCCGTGTTCCAGCGGCACCAAACGTCGACATCTGCAAAACATCACCAGCAGCAAATCAGATTTAGTGGCATCTGAAAACAGATTGAAACCAGAATTCAATCAGATCATAATTGAATCAAGAATACTTGACCCTTTTTTTGACAGACAGTCCCCTGTCCTCCGGCCATTATCTCGATACGTTTCCGGCCCTATTCATTAAAATTGGCAGCCCCTCACCCCGTTACGCGATGCCGCCCTCCCCCCCAAAAAAAAAAAAAAAAATTCCGTGCATGGCGAGATGCTAAAGTCCGAGGTTTGTTTAAACATCATTCGCTGGCTAATTTGCTTTTCAAATCTGCTTATTATGGATTTATTCGTCTCATTCTTCATTCTTCTTCTCGAACTTGCCCAATGCTACTAAGTACGCTCTGTTGGTCTTCTAGGGATTGTGGTACGTATTCGGATCAAGGGAATCCGATTGAAAGTGAAACTGAAACGACACTGCATTTATACGTACAGGGAAGTCAAGTTGAAACCACAGTGACTTGCTATGAATACACAATGCGTGTCTCGGTCACACACACAAGAATGTACTGGCGTCCTCGCTCAATCACAGATAATGCGCCGGAATGCCGAGAAGCTTAACTTTGTTTTTCCCTTTTATTCAAGCAGCTACGTGTAAGTCTGACTCGATATGAAATATCCTGTTCAAAATGGACCTGCATAAGATGGCGCCACAGTTGAGCGTAAAGCGTTCAAAAATACAAACGGCAACATTCAACTAATTTCATGGAGCAAAACTCCCTGAGACAGAAATCATTCCAGCCTGACGAGAGGCGCATGTTGGGAAGGCGCGACCTCGACCTTGGCATTTGCTTCTGAAAGGTGATACATTGTGACGACATTGCAGCTTTTCTCTTACGAATTTGATATTCGCTCTCTGAAGGAAGCAACCCAACGCAGCTGTTTCCGCTGGACCTCAAACGTTTTACACCAAGTACCAAAAACTAAATACGTTTACTGCAGGCTGTCCACGTCGCTCCATCGTGACCGACATTAAAGTACATGAGCGAAGTCGGCCCAAGTGAGGTTTTATTCGTTAATATATCATTCCAAGTGAAATACAACTGAACTGTAAGTCGGCAGTTATTATTTCCCTTCCCACTGGTGAGTTTGATGTAGTGGCAGAGAAAAACAGAACGTGATTTGTTTCTCCCAAAAGGTGCCTTTTCAGACTTCAGTTTCTTGTAAACGTTTTTGTCACGCTTTGACACAAATCATCGAGTGGAACAACAGCGTGCAGAAAGGAAAGCACCAAAGTCGATTGCATGCGCTGTGTTTAAAAAAAAAAAACACAGCAAGTGCCGAAGGTCTCTCTCTGTACTTAAGTCGAAGTGCTGATTCAACTCTTTTACAAATGTAAAAGTAAAGAAGTAAAGACTTTTAAACAGCACAATGAAAGAAGCTGACCCACCCCAGATAGTTTCCCGGTTTCATTAAGTAAAGAAAATGGGAACTTTTCTGCCAGCTAAATACTGACGAGCTTCTCCGGACGGAACCGACAACATGCAGGTCCCACACGGACAAAACGAAACGGAACAAAAAAAAAAAAGATAAATAGAATGACTGAACAAATCAAAGATTCAGATTCCATTAGATGAATTTTTGAGCGTGCCAAACTTTTCATACTGTACAATACGACGGCGCACAACGTCAAACAGTTGCCTCTTTGACATTCATCCCGTGAAACGTGATGTTTATTTTTTCCTGATGTGGAAGCGGTATATTCTTCCGTGGATGCCTGAAAATCTTCTCCAAAATATTTGTTCATTGTTACTTCCCAACACTGAAGACTTTCTCCTCACCTCCATTGACCAGATGCCCCAAGAAGTGGACCACCAGCACCAAGTTCAGCACAGCCGTCCGCGTCTTCCTCATCCTCTTCCACTCATTGACGTCGACGTTCACAAACTGCTCCACCGACATTCCATTCCATGCAGCTGGAACTCAAATTGTCGACCGACCAAAAGCTCTCAAGCGCAATCCACAAAGTGTTCTGTGTGTGTGAGTAGCGAACTCTCCCCCACTACACACCCACAATCACATGTTGTGTTATCGCCACCCGAAGATACTTCGCATAGTTGCTTTCTCGCACTCACACAGGATTTATTTTTACAGTACTTGTCATTCATGAACAGGTTGAACTTTTAATGAGTCATCAGGTGAATAAACAACTCAAGTGCTCTCGAGCGCTCTCTAAACCGGCCGCCGCTGATATGTTTTATCCCTCAAAAGTGAGGACCCCCCCCCCCCCTCAAATGTTTGCTTCAGTTTGTCCAGCAAGGCAGTGGTCGTCTTGGCGCTGCGTTTGTGTCATTGGAGTGTCGGAATGCTGCCCCGTGGCCCACTTTCTGCAGACAGATGCTGACATTTTTGGCTCCCTCAGCAGGGGGGCCGGGGGGTGGGGGGGGGACCAGCATTGCTGTTGTTGAATGTCCATGTTGACGGCCTGAACATGACTTCGCTTTGGGACTGAGTGACGCTGAGTCAATGCAGGCAGGACGTCAGCAAAACATTCCAACGTGCCTTCTCAGGCAACATCGCACATTGAGCTCCCCTTCCCAAAAGAACATCTGGATTGCATTCTCTCTCTCTCTCTGGGGAGCTCAACGCCCAAATCCAGAAGGTTTGTTTTTGATCCAAGAAAGTTTCCACGGAAATCCACTTTTTGCCTTTCTGTCACACTTCCAGTCTCAGTCGCGACCCGCTGATGGCATTGCAAGCTCGGTGAGAACCGCTTTGAAGGCTCGCCAGAGCGTCGTCAGCGGCTCACAGAAAGGCATAGACGTCAAACGTTCATTTATCAAACATCCGTTGTGAATTTTGCCGGTCAAAAGTCTACAGAAAGTCGAATAATGTTCACGTGGAAAGCTTTTTGTGTGTTTTCGGTTGATCCTTACATTTCAAGTTTTTGTGAGTCGTTACATCTCTTCATACAAAATGTCTTTACAATAGACAAATAATTCTGTGTGCGTGTGTGTGTGTGTGTGTGTGTTTTTGGTTGGTCAGGAAAGGCCCGAATGTCCGTTGTTGCCTCCAGCGGGAAAACGATTGCTGTTCTCGCGTTCGTCCTCCACGTCTGAAAAGGCCACAAAACACCGTAAGAGAAATATCATTTCACACAAATAGTCAATTTGGCCGATGTGATAAACCGGTAACTATGAAAATATTATTTACACTGTTCAAGGGCAAATTAATATCAATATCAAATATTTTTAAATATTAATGAAATATATTTTTAAAAATAACATTTTTATTGATTGTGCTCATTTAATCCCTCAAGGGGAACATTTACCAAATTAAAAACATTTTTTACCATCAAACATCTGAAATGCTGGAGTCATTTTTTCATTTTTTTTTTAGTGCTGATTTAAATTCAATGGTCAATAATGAACGTTGCAAGTGGACTCTGCCAAAACGATACAATGGCGCCACTTAGTGTTCATGTGGGAGTATTGCAGCCTTTGCTCGACTGTCCCCTCTGAAGTACCTTTAAACTGAGTTCAGCTCCGTCTCCTCCTCAGGGTCACGTGAAGACGATTTCTCTGTGTTTCCTGAGAGACAAACAAACACACAGATTGTGAAAACACACACACACACAAACATGTTCACATGCACATGCCTCCCGTCGTTTCACCTCGCAGCTTCAGGTAGGCCAACATGGCTGCCAGTGCCAGGATCGTCACAGCCACCACCAGGCCGACAATCCACCAGTATGACGTCTGCGGCGACGTGCTGCGATTGGCTGCACACACACACACACACACGCGCGCTTGTAGTTCTTCTGAGAACTCTTTTGGGCAAGTCGCGGTTCATGTTGAGCAATTCTTCTTGACAATGTAAAACTCCAAGTTGTTTTGTTTTCCGTTTTGTGTCCATGATGCTGATGTTAACGCCTCCTTCTGCTTACCAGTGGGAGAGTTGATGGCGACGTCGGAGCGCTCCGTGTGCGTGTTGTACGGCATGGAGAAGACGCAGCTGTAGGTTCCCTCGTGGCGTGCGTGCTCGGGGTCCATCAGGCGGAGCGAGCCGTCCCCGAACGGAACCCTGAAGCCGTCCAGCTCCACGTGATGCTCCCAGGCGGCCGCCGAGGTGCTGTGGTCCGAGCGGCTGTCGTAGGTCAGGATGTGCGCCGGGTCCTCGCCGTTGGAGAAGCTCCAGTGGAGGACGGGGCTGTTCAGGTAGGGCGGGGCGAAGCAGGGGATGGTCAAATCTCGACCCTCACTTCCTGTTATTTCTGTCGGGGGGGGGGGGACATCATTGCATTCGGAATTGAGTTAAGCAACAAACCAAAAAGAAAAATTTTGTCCCAAGAGGGTTGATTGTCTTCGCAAATTAGAATAGATTTTTTCTAGTTGTCTTAATCTCCTTGATGTCTGCCTTTGAGAGTCAAGCAGTTGCTACATCTTCCCCCATTGCCCCACTTTGTCGTGTCGCTCAAGATTTAGCTCTTAACGTCAACACTCTTACCTCTCTCCCGCAGCGAGGACGTCCACGCCGGCCCGCCGTAGGAGGTGGTGACTTTGCAAATGTAGATGAGTTCCGGCTGGCCTTTCAGAACCTTCAGCCTGCTGTCGGCCGTGTACAGACCCCGCTTATCGGCCAGCATGCGCGTGATTGGCCGCAGGTCCTCGAAGGTGGGTGGCTCCGTGGCCCAGGTGACCCGGGGCGGCGGGAAAACGTCTCGCACGGTGCACTTCATCTCCTCGTAACCGCTCAGCCGTGAAAGCTCCAGGAAAAGGCCGCGGATGGGCGCTGCACGCATGCACAAAAGTCAAACTAGTGGCAGGAAAAACATTAAAAAAAAAAAAAAAAAAAACATTTCACAAGAGCCACTTTTTGGAATTTCCGCTCTATTGCGTCGCTCAAAGTCTGATTGAGGACATGAAACGTACCCTCCACCTTCAAGACGACTTTGGCGCTGTGTTCCCCCTGGGACGTGCGAACGTGACACCGGTATGTGCCCCGATCCTTTAGGCCCACCTCCCTGAGGACCAGTGTGGCGTTGCCCCCCGCGATCACGGGCGGGGACATAACGGCCCGCCCAGCCAGCGGCTGGTTCTCGCCGCGCTTCTCGCCGAAGCTGAACATCACCACGTCCTGCCGGAACCAGCGCACGCTCTGGTTGGGGGCGGGCGGGAACATGCACGGGAGGTGGCACTCCTCTGACATCAAACATGTGACGGTTTCATCTGGGTCGGGAAGAGAAGACTGTGGTGGTCAGAGTGGATAGCCAAAGTCTACACACCCTTGTTCAAAGGCCGGCTTTACATGAAGCTCGTTTCCACCATTAAATGTGACCCATAATCCGTGCGAGATTCCCGTGAGAGAGGGTAAAAATCAACAACTGGCACTTGAAAAATACAATTTCTATACATGTACATACTATATATTTATACTGAGTACATATAATTGTCAGTTTTATTATATAGAAGTAAAAATTACTCATGTACCTTTAGCAGATTGTTTCTTGAACTCAAGTATTTTATCTGTACTTCTACTTAAAAACAAAAGTGAATACCGAGAGCAGATTATTGCGGCAGTGTCTCTCTTTGGCCGCTAGAGGGAGACAGTAGTGCGCGTGCAGGACTGCCGACTGCTTCCACAGCACTCGAGATGAATTGAGGTTACACTATTA
This sequence comes from Idiotropiscis lumnitzeri, assembly GCF_059441095.1. Classification (NCBI taxonomy): domain Eukaryota; kingdom Metazoa; phylum Chordata; class Actinopteri; order Syngnathiformes; family Syngnathidae; genus Idiotropiscis; species Idiotropiscis lumnitzeri. Next base: position 12,317,512 of record NC_142409.1, on the reverse strand, counting down.
AACAGTGACGACAAGGCAGTAAAATTTTAAAAGAGAGGATGTAAAGTAATAAATGGTTTTATGAGGAGTGATTAAGTGAATGAATCCAAAAGTCACGCGCCTACTGCTGGAGGATGTGTGCCTCCAATGGGCGTGGTCTTGTGCATGAAGTCAAGGTCTGCTATCAATCGGGTTAGCGGTTTAGTTCAATTGCAATTAGTTGAGTGTTCGCATATGTTCCTTGTGAGTGTTTTCATTTTCTATTAATGCGTTTAAATATTTGTCTCATTCGTGTGTCGGCGACTGGCTTGTCCTCAACTAAACTGCGATTTGTGATTTGAAAAGCTCCAGGTTGGAGCACCTTTGTATTCAGGTAGCACGTGTGTTTGTACCTATGTAACGTCCCGCTGACGTATTTAAGTAGGTGTCACTTCCTCTTTGGGTTTTCGTCATCTGACGGGCAGGCCGTGACGAGGGTTGTTCACTACGTCCAAAGAGGAAGTGGAGCTTAGCCTGAAATGTTCTACTTTGCATTCCGTTGGCCAAGCGGAGGCGTCGCAAGCGTTCAAATGACTCCTGAAAGAGCACTTGATGTGTGTTATTATTGTCCCGGAGGCTCTAAAATGAGGCCCTGACTCTCCCGGTCTGGCATGACTCTCCTCGGGCATCTGCCTGCTCCCTCGCTAGCAGACGGGACGGACGTTCCCGTCATTCCTTGGCTCAATTGCAGCACCGACAGTAGCAAAGCAGTGAGTCACTTGGCTGACTCAGCGAACAGATTAGCACAGACCCAAAAAAAAAACCTCCCTGATGTGCTCACCTGTTCTTCAGGAAAAAAAATTGGGGTGAAGGTGTGAAAATGTTCCATCATTAAAAAATTGCCAATTTTTGAGAAAACAGTCGTAACGTTACAACAAGAAACAAACATTTTGTCAAGTCAAATAATAATACCAATCAACCGCGCACTTTTTGAGCACGATCGTAACTCAGAATAACCCGAGAGCATGAAATGGATCGAACAGCCTGTAAATGTTGTCTCATCTGTGTTTCAGAGATGAGTCTTTAAGAGGCGGGGCCCCGTGAGGCGGTGTGCAATGCCGACGAGGTGCCATGTGAGATCGTGAGCGTGAGCTGGGGCCAACAGCAGCTACCGTGTGAGTGTTCTCATTGTCTTCATGCGTGTCGCGTGTTACTGCTCTCCTTTGGGTTTGTTTTTTTTTGCTCTCCCTTTGCCCGGAAGAATACAGTCAAAACATGACCCAAAAAAATACACTTTGTCTTAAAATTCGTGGACTCTTCAGGTGTGTGAATTTGAGACGCACCGCCTCAGAGGAAGCAAATCCAATCATGCGCGTCTGATGTCAAAATGTGACCCGCAATTAGTCGAGGTGAACGGTCAGCAAAGACGCCGGCGGCACATTTTTGCCCCGCGACTGACTTCCTGCTGACTTGTCTTGACGGGCCACAGCTGCTTCTTTGTGACCGGCGGACGAGCTCATTTCCAACAAAGCGCTAAAACAGCCTGCCGTCGTACGAATGAAGCAAAATTTGATCGCTGTGAAAAGTGACGTCTCTTGTTATCATAAGTTTTGAAGTGACGGAAGTGGGAGTGGAAGAGGTTCGATTCAGAAGCTCTAAAATTGCAAAATGTCGCAATATTTTTTCCTTTCTGGCATTATTTCAAAGAAAAGATCGGGATTAATGCACGCCTGCCTTCTAAACTCACGTCAGCGTTTTGCAAAGCTTTTGTCAATCAGGCCCAATCTGTGTGTCTTTCTGAACTTCCAGCCAGATATGTGATCCAATTGGGTCACTTTTTCCTCTCAAAGCGAACTCGCTTGGGGCTTGGCGGGACAAAGACGTGTTTGTGTCTCACCTGGCGTTTTGTCCTCTGCGGCGGCGGCGGCGGCGCTGATCCGGAGCAGGAAGCAGGCCCAGATGCAAACGAACGCTGACATGGTTGTTGCCCGAAAAGTCACGCAAGCCTTCAGTCCATGCTCTCCGCTGCGTCGTCGCGCTGCTCCCGGCAGGTTCGTCTTCGGCTCTGAGCGCTTTGGCAGCCCACACGCACACGCTTGAAAAAGGAACAGAAAGGCATAATTACAAAGCGGTTGGGGCTGATGTGGACACAGCGAGACGGCGGAACGTGACCGAGCATGTGCTGCTCTTTAGGGAGAATCCGGCTTTTGATCCCGGAGGATTTCGCTTCAACATCCCCTTTCATCACCTCCGAGTCGAGAATCAAAAGTCAGTGACGTCCTTCCTGGGAATGTTTTTTTCTTCCACATCCGTCGCGCTTTGTTCGGCATTTCTTGGCATTGCGCTGAAGACCTGATGAGTGAGGCGATAAAACGCAAGATCTTGTCACGCTCCAACACAAAGACCGATAAAGCGCGCTGATCCACACCTGATAAAGGCGCATCCATTTCCAAGAAAGTGTCACCTTTGCAGTTGACACAATCAGCACTTGAAGTAATAACATCAGCACTCGACCCAACAGTGGAATCAATGACGACTTGCGGATTGAAGCGTGTCGAGTCTGATCTCCTCCACCGGCCCGGCCAGCACTTGATATCAATAAGCACTTTATTATGAACCGCTTCATCAGCGCCGTTTGTTACAATTCCTCTCATGGACTGATTGAAGTCCTTCCTGGATAAAAGTGGCGGGACGGGGGCCGACAAAAGACCGGAGGGTCGAGGCCGAGATAGCGGGCGGCGGGGCGGGGGACTGACCGGCAAAAAAGGGTCAAGTGCCCAGCTCTGGTTGTGACTTACAAGACGACCACGCTCGTCCACGCAGCAATCTGCGAGGAAAAAACGGATTGTGGGCATTTTCTTCGGAGCAGTCGCGTTTTTGTCAGTTTCCCCCTTTCGGCCTCGCTTTTGTTCGCGGTCATTTATTGGTCGTTGGATGTGTCACATCACCGCAAACACGGAAAGACTTTTTGGCGTTTGTTCAAATCTAAGAAAAGACTCATTTCGAACAGCGACGATGACGAAACCATCCAGATGACGCAAGCGAGCTGCGTTGCCAGTAAAACTTGAAAACTTCCTGCTGACTTTCATTTTTACGTATGAGACTGTGAAAAACGTTTGGTCTACCCTAAGCGCAACCTTAGTGAGACGTCAGGAAGTCAGTGCGAGCCAGCGTCCAGTCAGGTCGTGAGTTGGCAGTTCGGTCCGAGGCTGGAAGAGGCGTGAGACCGCTGGAATCTTTTTAGGAGTGCAAAAATGCCAGATGTGAGATAATTGAGGCATCGCAACATTCCTGACGAGAGTCAAATCAAAACGTCTGAAAGGTGGGAAAAGTCACGAACCGAGAGAGGAGAAACTTAAGGAGTGAGACATCAACTCAAAAAGCGTGTAAAGGAGGGTGATCTCCCATCCACTCAGTATGCCCGAGAGGGGGGAGATCTCCTGGTGTCAGTGCAGGAGGAAGCCGCCTGGAGGAGTGAGATTAATGTCATCGCGTATGAGACAACCTGTCGTAACGGTTGTGAGAGGAGTGAGACATGAATGCGTCTGAGAGCGAGAGAGTCGTCACTTAGGAGTGAGGCATCAAAGCGAGTGAGATCAAGATGTCGGCGGCTGTGTGAGATGTGAGACACCCAAACTTCATGTGAGGGGTGAGACATCACAAAAGTGAGACGTCGGTCGCGAGAGGACTGAGACATCAAAACAAGAACGTGAAAAGTCAGATCAAAATATTTGAGATGTGCGAAATTATATGAGAGAAGAAGTGAAGATTCTGTCCTAATTAGCCACGCGTGAGGAGCGAGACGGGAGGAAGTCGGGGTGCAACTTACGCTGACTTGAGGTGAAAGAGGAAGAGCGAATGAGTGCGAGAGCCCCGCGAGTGCCTGAGCTTGACTGGATCAACAGGTTATTTAGAGAATAGACGCTCGCTCGCTCGCACGCGCGCACGCCCCCTCTCACACACTCCGCCAACACTCTGTTTCTCATGGGTGGAGTTTGCTCGGTCACACACGCGCACACGCACACACGCACATACAACTGTTTGCTGAAATTTCCGAGGGGTTCGTTTTCACGGGTCATCTTGCGTGTTGCACTTCATTCACTTTTGTCCCTCAATGTATTCATTTTTCTCAATGACTTTTTGTTGCGCAGAACGAAAAATATTGATAAAATAGCCAAGCAATCATTTTGTTCGCATCTGCCAGTAATTGATGCTCACCCAAAAAGGTTTGTAGTTGCCTCGAAATACCACAAGATGGCGGCAATTTTTTCCATTAGACAAGGTTGAGGCCTGATGGAAAGAAGCTCCTCCCCTCGCTTGATCGTCGTTCCTTTTTCAATGCAACGTCACAAAATGGCGCCAAAGCATTAGGTTTAGATTAGACATGGCCGGAACGCAAAAAGCACATTTTTTGTGCACTTTTCATCTTCTTTTAACTTGGCACATCTAAAATGTCAAATGAGGCACTTGTGCTCCAAAGTTTGAACCGGTAGTCGGCCATTTTGGTGTGAAGGGCCAATTTCGGTCTTTTTCTTTGCCAAATTGTTGTTTTTGCTGCCCCAAGAGGACAAACACGTGCAACTGCAACCTCAATTTGCGTGTTGTGATTTGGAAATCATGGCAAACTCTATTCGCAAATTGAAAATCTGGATTATTTGCAGACAAAACATGGCATCACACCTACCTATCGACTGACACAACGAGTGTGTGTGTGTGTTGGATTATGTCTTTCCGCAGGTGTAATTTGAAGTGTGAGATGAGGCGGGATTAGGCGCAGTTTGTTGGGATTAGCGTGACAATTTGATTGCTTGATTGCATCTTCAACGTTTTGGATTCTTTGGTTTGGCCTCACGCACGCAGCTGTAGACACGCACACACCCAACACACACACGCACACACACACACTTGTCGCCATGTAGTGTATGGGCACGCACGCACAAAAATTGAAGGTGCAATCCCAACAGGTGCCTCATTTTTTTATGGAGCTGTGAGAAAATCCTGATTAGTACTGAGTGTGTGCGTGTCGGTTAGAGAAAGATTGCTGTCTGTGGATAAGAGGATTAGTGTGGAATTAGTGTCATTCCTCTATCGCCGGGAGAAATGGATTCATATCGATTTTAATCAGAGAGAGAGAGAGAGAGAGAGCGAGCGCGAGAACAATCGACAGATGAGGCAGGCTGGCAGACGGACGACGACTGATGTGAGCCCGGAAGGCAAACTTTCCCGGAGATGAAGGATGCTGCAGGAATAACACGAAGAAGAAGAAGAAAAAGAAGGACGACTTCCCGGGATGCTTCTGCAAGCGTTGCCGACCGCCCGCGAGATGATTGACGTCAGCGTCCGCTCTTAGTGGGCCCGACGGGAGACGTGGAGGTGTCCGCGGCGGTGGGGGTGGCGGCTGGTGATGATGCTGTGAAACATGAAGGTGGACGTGCTGACCTGCCTGACCGTAGCCGTGGCCAGCCTGGTCGCCATGGTGACCGGCGGACGCAGCTCCGGACGCAGGAGGCACAAGGAGGTCTTTCTCGGGGAAAACAGCAAGTTCAAATTTGGAGGGTGAGGGATGCAAACGGACACAATTCATGGCGTCATTGAAAACATTTTAAAGTTGTCTAAATGACAGCAATGCAAAAAAAAAAAACATTGTTCATTGTGTGTGTGTGTGTACTTTGGCCAGACGCATTGACTACAAATTGAAGAAGCAGGACAGCACCAAAACTCTGCTCATCAAAACTGAACAACTGCTGAGGATCGAGGAGCACGACTTCGCCATGAGACCGGGCTTTGGAGGTCACGCACACGCACACGCACACACGCACACACGCGCGACGTCGATGTTCAGGTTTTGTGCACTTGACCCATTTTTGCCGGTCAGTCCCCCGCCCTTCCGGCCTCGACCCTCTGGCCTTATTCATAAAAATTTTGGGCCCCTCCGACCGCTCCGAACTGCCCAGCTCTTTTTGGACAAAAGGAAATTGTATAGTTTGACTGCGAGGCTGAGTACCGTTGCAGCGAATTACTTCCGAAAGAGTGTTGGAATCAATTTCTCGTGTTTTTAGCACGACTTGGACGTCTCGCCAAGCGATTTGTCCTGAGCGATGACGCACGCGTTGGCGTGACGACGGCGATGTTGATGACGTTGAGGATGCTGCTTATGACAAGAACGCGACAGCAATGACAATGACACTTGACCCGATGATGTGATGAAGGGCACTGGGACGACTCGGCCAATCCGCAATCACTCAGCACATGACCCAAATACCAACAGGATTGCGTGTGTGTTATTGTAATATAACGAGCGTGTGCTGCTATTATGTGAGGTGGGGGCGGTGGCGTCTGGTGGAGGTCATGAGCAATAATCTGGATTATATTCCTGGTCTGGAGCAGATGGAAACAAAAGTATTGTCTGAAATGTTCCACACACGACAATAAGCACGATGAGGCACAGCGACTCTTTTGTTCAAAGACTTCAGAGTGAGACGGCACTCGCGAAGGCATCATAGCAAAAAAAGAAAACAAATAATTAAAAAAAGAAAAAGGTGTTTGAGTTTGAAAACAAACAAAGATGTCCTTAAAATGACACTCTGGATGTTCTCAGAATTGAAATTTACGTTCCTCCTGACCGCGTCCTCGGACAATATTTGAATGCAGGACCTGTCATTTGGTCACACACACACACACACACACACACACACTTTTCTTCATGTCACAAAAGCACTCACTTCCTGAAAGCACACCCAACATTTTATTGCATGTGCGTGCACGTGTGTGTGTTGTTGTTGTTGTTGTTGTTTGACTTCCTTAAAGTATTTGTTTGTTTAAAAGTGTATTCATTTGTGTGCGCACTTTCTGTCGTGCGTAGTGGACATGATCGTGTATAATTGTCGTGAAGTTATGAGTGTTTTTATGATGATAATATTTTTTCAATTATTATTGGGCCGTGTGTGTGTTTGTGTGAAGGAGTGTATTTGTGCATTTGTCACGAGTTGTCATCTCTTTGGTGACCATTCCACGCCTTTATGTCTGTTTGTTGTGTACGTTGATTTAAGCGCTTAGCCTTTGCGTGTCCTTTTGTATAATTATAGTGTGCGCGTGTGTTTGTGTTTGTGCGTGTGTGTGCATGCCACCGAAAACAAATGAGCCCTCCACCACCTCCGCTCCGCGTTGAGGACACTTGGTTCTCGCACACACGCACGCTCCGACTCCATCGCAAAACAAATCACTTGAGGGGATTTGAGCCTTTCATGCACCAGTGTCAAACCCAAGGCCCGGGGGCCAGATCTGGCCCGCAACCTCATTGTATGTAAATCTTGTGCGTCAACTTCCTGTTTCTAGCGCATTTTCTTCACTTTTAACAACATTGAGATATGAGAGATTGACATTTATTTGGTACCAATCCTCCCTTTTTAAAATATTCTAACGGCCCTCTGAGTGAAACCATAACTACGATGTGGCCCGTCCACCAAAACAAGTTAGACAACCTTGTTTTAAGGCTTCGGGAAAGTTGAACTTTGAAGAGGCACTCACGAGAACTGTTGATTGGTATGATGAGTAAAGAGTGTGTGTGTGTGTTTGCATTGTTTGTTGAGTCAATATGGATTGTGTAGGAGTGAGCCGCCGCCTTCTATTTCCTCACACCGTCTTCTCCCGCCGGCCCTGATGCAAAGAAAAAAAAAATCTCAAATGTCTTTTTGTCGAGCTCATCAAGTTAAAAAAGAAAATCCCGTGAGATGGAGAGACCGCCGTGGCCGAAAATTGTCACTTGCCACTCAATGGCAGCGTGAATGCTTGTCTGTCAACACTTTGAACAAATCGGTGACACTTGAGGTGATGCCAAGTCAGCAAACTTAAACTTCAAAAAAGCACCTCACGCTCACACACACACACACACACCGGGATTGGGGTGAGATGTGAGTCACCCTTCCGCTCACTTTTTCCCAGCACCGGCATCGGTTGTCACGGCGACGGCCTCTGTCGGAGCTCTGTGGAGCTTCATTAGATAAAGTGCTTATTGAGCTGCCGTCATGCTGACGCTCAGGTGGAATTAACACACTCTTTTATACACAATGGAACACACACACACACACACACACGGGCAGATGCGGTCAGTGAGCAAGCCAAACACCGGCGTATCCTAGACAGCCCGCAGACGTGGTCAAAAAAGCCTGATCATTACAATGTTGTTGTTTCATGACACCAACATGAGGCACACCTGCACACATGACCACAACATCACCGACAACAAGCATGTTGAGGACATTTTCACCGTGACCTCACATTCTTGGTGGCAGCAGACTTTCTTTGACTTTTTGTCAGTTTGGAAAATCTCAAATCGAAGACGTGACGTCCGGTTCAAGTCGACCGACGTTCCGAACAGTTTCTGTTCTCTTTGTAAACAGCTCGCATTGGCCGTTTTGGTACTGAAGTGGTTGAACCTTTTTGACTGGCAGGAGCGGCCATCCCCGTGGGCATCGACGTGCAGGTGGAGAGCATCGACAGCATCTCCGAGGTCAACATGGTGAGGCCGTTTCATCACTTTTTTAAAAAAAATTTCCACAAAAAAAAAAGATTTTTTTTCAAACAAAATGGACAGTTTGACAGCTAATTGCTGTCCTGCCCAGCTGAAAAATAAGCAAAGCTCATTTGTGTTTGTGAACATTACAGAATTGGGGCCCTAATTTCATAGTCAGGCGCACATTTTTATATTTTTGTGCCACGGCAGGGCTAGTTTACCATATTTCAGAATCTGGCACGCGCTGGGCATTCCGGCGGACAATTTGTATTGGCGAGGAATCAAGTGGGCTCACTCCCACAACGGCGCAAACGCCCATTTCTGAAGAGTACGCAAAATAGGGCCGCTGATGTCAAAGTCACGCAATCGCGTTTGTCGGCAGGACTTCACCATGACCTTGTACCTGCGTCACTACTGGAAGGACGAACGTCTGGCCTTCCCGTCGCGCAACAACCAGAGCAGGACGTTCGACTCGCGGTTGGTCAAGAAGATCTGGGTGCCGGACGTCTTCTTTGCGCACTCCAAGCGTTCCTTCATTCACGACACCACCATGGAGAACATCATGCTTCGCGTGTACCCGGACGGGAACATCCTCTACAGCGTCAGGTGGGCCGCCAGGATCGCATTTCAGCCACTTGATGTCGTTTGCGCTTTGTGAATAAAAAGCTGGCTGCTGCCAGGTTGCCGTGGCAACACCAGCAGAAAGGTCAGTCGGGGACAAGACGGATGCTGTCTGGCTGCTGAAGACTTTTGTGTTGCTTTCAGGGTCACCGTCACGTCTCTGTGCTCCATGGACTTCAGCAGCTTCCCGCTGGACACGCAGAACTGCTCGCTGGAACTGGAGAGCTGTGAGAAGCGCGCGCACACCCACGCATATTTACACGTTTTTACAAGTTAAAGCGTAGTCTGCCCCAGCAGTTGATCATTGATAAAGTTTGGTCTCCAAATCAAACGGAGTGACTTGGGAGGGGCTTTGTGCTGTCCTCAGATGCATACAACGAGAACGACCTGATGCTCTACTGGAAAAATGGCAACGACTCCCTGCGAACCGACGAGATTGTTTTGTCTCAGTTCTTCATCGAGCACTTTCACCCGTCCAGTGGCTTGGCCTTCTACAGCAGCACAGGTTTGACGAAGAAAGTGGCCATGTAGGACACGATGCATTTTTTCCCATAGCCTTGATTTCCAGCTTCATGTCTTCATGCCTAAGAGGGTGTGCACACTTGTGCAACCCCAACATTGTAGTTGTCTACTTTTACTTCCCTTCTAGAAAATATATTTGTTTTCAAATGAATTCTACAGGTCCACTTAACTGTGGGAAAAGTTTTTGAGTAACAAAAACGTTTCAGCAGGGGTGTGTATACTTTTTATAAGCTACTAGTGAGACAAAACCACAACGGGGCATATTGGGGCTAGTATTTGGCTCGCGGAGGTGACCAGTGGTGACGCTGTGTGTGCGTGTGTGTGTTGCGTGTGTCAGGTTGGTACAACCGGCTGTTCATCAATTTCATCCTGCGGCGGCACATCTTCTTCTTCATGCTGCAGACGTACTTCCCCACCATGCTGATGGTGGTCCTGTCCTGGGTCTCCTTCTGGATTGACCGCAGAGCCGTTCCGGCCCGCGTCTCTCTGGGTGCGCGCATACACACACACGTACACAACTAAAGCCTCTCGACCAGGGCAATGTTTGATTTTGAAAACAGAAGTCAGTAAACCGTGCGTTTAAGAGGATAAACAGAACTTTTGTTCATCCCATGTATGTTGAGGCACACGCATGTTCTGACCTTCCCTTGTCCCCTGCAGGTATGACTACCGTACTCACCATGTCCACCATCATCACTGGAGTGTCGTCCTCCATGCCTCAGGTAGCACCTGCATTCACCAGCTGAGTACTCACACTGGCTACTGAAGTACGAGTATTCTTACTTGTGGCAAAGACCGCGTCCTGATCGAACTCCGTTTCTTGCAGGTGTCGTACGTGAAGGCGGTGGACATCTACCTGTGGACCAGCTTCCTCTTTGTCTTCCTGTCTGTAATCGAGTACGCGGCGGTGAACTACTGCACCACCCTGGAGGAGATGAGGAAGATGAGGAGAGGAAAGGTGAGCAAACGGGGAAACAGCGCCCTCGAGTGGACCAGTAGCGCATTTCAACTCTTCTGAGAATAATTGCAAACTTGCTTTTGTACGTCTTCCCAGCTGCCGTCCACCTTTAACGCCAGCCAGGCCATGGCCTTCGACGGCTGCTTCCACGACAACGACATGGAGCTGACGCCGTTCCCTCGCACAGCTCAAGGTCTGGCCACCGACCCCCCGGCGGCCGCAGAGCCGCCCTCGGAGGGGACGCGCCTGCGCCGTCAACGCTCGGTGCGCGAGAACGTGGACCTCCTGGTGAGCAACAGCTACATGATCGACTCGTACTCCCGATTGGCCTTCCCGCTGTCCTACCTCCTCTTCAACACCATCTACTGGAGCCTCTACTCCTGAGACGTATGTGCCAGGGCCGGCGGGTCATCGCTCGGCGGTTTTATCGGCTCATATTCGCCCTTTGCAAAAATATTCATCATCTGTCTGAGTTTTGCCAATATATTCTTACTTTATTATGAAGTTCAGTGTTGGAGTCACCAAGAGCGATTGTTTGAGCTCAGCACTTCATGGTCAAGGAAATAGTGGAGTTAAAGGCATGTGAATGAAATGTAGACCATCACGCGTATGTTATGTTTTGACAGTAACATCATTCTTGATGTTGCTTAGGAATTGAATACATCTATGGTCCAAGTCTAAAGATAAAATCACTAAATGTTTTTTTTTCAGTTTTTTTAAATTTTTTATTTTGTTGTTTGTGTACTTGAAAATTCCTCTCTGGGCGCGAAGTCAAAGTAAAACAGTCAAATGTTCTGCCTGTAATTCACATTTAACATTATTCCTTTTACATGTTTTTAATTAATTGTCCAATTGATAGTTTATCAGATATTTTTCCTGACAACTCTCAGAATCCGCAGTCGCCTCAAATCCATTTGGATCAGGTTCAGCTGTGTGCACAGTGATTTTTTTTGGGGGGGGGTTGTTTGTTTTTTTAAGTACGTACATGAATGTTTGAAAACAAACAGTTCTGAAAGTAATATATCTGCAATATATTGGATTAAAAAAAACCTTACTGTAACATACACACTTGAGTGTTGTTGTTTTTTTACATAGACGAGTAGTGGGAATATGCGTAAAAAAAAATTCAACGTGAAACTCATTTTTGGGTCCCTATTTGAATATTTTCATTTACTTTGCGTCTGTCACGTTAAGCAGGAAGTGCGCTGTTGCCGTAGCAACTCCAGACCTCTACTGCGCAGGCGCGACAACAAGCCCTAAATCACTCGAGGAAAGCGCGGGTTCTCTCAGTGATGGCCAATTAGCTCAGCATGCCCACTTGAAGTAAGTTCCTCCTTCGACAAAGGAACTGCTGTACCACTTTCCTTCTTTGTCCACACAAATGAAAATGTTGTATTTAGTTAAAGTTGAAATTTGAGTTTGTGTGTAGCGAACGCAACCGCTTTAGTTGGATGGAATTCCAGAGCGAGCAAACGTCTTCGTTAGCACGCTAGCTAGCTAGCCCACCAGCAAGGCTAACAAGCTAGGCTAACACGTTGAGCAGGTGAGCTCTTAAATTGGAAAGGTTTTTTTTTTTTAATTTTATCCTTAATCCTGCAAGTTTGTCATCTTTATGTTTTTTTAAGATTAGTTCTAGGTTTTTACTGATCGTTCATTTGTAACACAATTTGAGACTTAATTTTCAGATATGATAATGCAAAATTTTCTTTGAATGCTGTTTGTTTTGTAGTCCTACAAAAAAACAAGATTGATTATACACGATATAAACATGTAATGTAGTACAATGAAGTGATTGACAGTACGTTTGAAGCATAGTCCAAATATAAACAGTCGTACAAAAATACTAAAGCCCGTGATGAAGCACATGGAGCTAAGTGCTGTTGGTTCAGAACAAGAGGGGGTTGGTCAGTATATGCAGAGGCAGCTGGAGGAAAATGTTTTCTCAACCTGATGACTATAATCCGAATGTTCCTATAGTGACTCCTAAAGGGGAGCAAACGGTCTGCATGATGAATGGCAGGAATCATTTCTGATCTCTATTGCACTTGGTGAACATATCTGCAATAGCAGGAATTGTGTAAAGTGACATACGCAGATCACAAAAACAGTGGGGAAATTTCAGGATGAGCATGAAATGCACTTTAACCCTCACAGGTGAACTTAATTTGACCTCTAAAGTTTTTGCCCACGTGGGGTTACTTTCATCTTGCAGTGGCATAGGAGTAATGTTCCTGTTCCTTCGGGGAGGGGCAAAAGCGGCAAGGGACGAGTTGTTGGGAGTGAAAGAGAACGAGACAGCGGGAGAGGACGAGAGTTGAATAGTGGGATGAGTGGGAGGGGGAGTCCCGCACTGTGATTGGGGGCCACTGGACCATGTGCTGACCCGGCTCACTGTAGCCTCTCAGGGTCACACACACACACACACACACACAGTTGAGTGGCAGGGACATCTGAACCCCTTCACATGTGCTATTCTGGGTAAGGGAGGGGGTTAGAGGGTTGGCCGGTGGGGAGTAGAAGCACTTGTCCTTTCCGCATGTGAGTAAGCCCATGCGAGGAACTTCTCATTTCCGTGTGTTCTTGCATTAAATTGTACCCTCTGGCAGGATGGGCTGCTGCTTCAGCAAGGAGGCCGGACCAGACCAGGCCAGCGAGAAAAGCAGCTTACTGCAGTCCCCCCACCCGGACCGCATCCATGACAGTGTGGACCAAGTGAGGCACCAGGCCGTGGCCGTGGCCCAACATGTTTGTCTACAAGAAGAAGAAGAAGACTCTGGATCGGACCACGGGGAAGCTCATCCCGGACTTGACGGCAAAGTCCGGATGGTCGACAGCGAGAACAATGTCCAAGCTCGGAGCTCTCACAAGGAGGAGTCAGCTATTCTTATCCCGGCCGGCGCAAGCGTTGTTGCGGACTCGGCGGCAGGCATGACCCGCTCCCCCTCTCACAGCTGTGAGCCGGCCCCCTATATGGAAGTGCTCTCCCAGAGTCTGGCCCGACAGAACATTGCGGAAAACGCCGCACGCCGAGCCCTGTGGTTCACGCAAAACCTTGAGGGTCACAAGCTCCTCCACACAGAAGATTGTAGGTCCAGTTCCACTTGCGACAGGGTGTCACATGACCCAAAGTTGTCATCCGTCTCGGGTCTGGATCACGTTTCCCTCATAAGTGAGGACTGTATTTTCGCAACAACACTGGGTCAGGACTTCCAAACGAGGACTCAAAAGTTCTACAGCATCTGCTCCATCGACACAAACGACCTTGACCACGACAGCCACGGCCAGGTCCAAGCATCGGGAACATGTACCGGTCCCAGCCCGTCGCAAGCGGAATCACCTCGTGTTCTTGTATCTCCGCAGCTGCTCGACCAGCCCTTGCACCAAGTACCTCTGACTGGCGCTTCAGAAACAATCCCGGACCTTCAAGTTAACCTGCAGATGGTGAGGGAAATGCCTGAAGGCGACGTGCCAATGTTGACAAAATCAGAAAATGACCCGTGTGTGCAGACATGTGACCAGATGACATTGACTGAGCAGAGTGTGTCTTCCGAGGTCCAAACCTCAAAGGAAACATCTGACAACTTTCAGCAGAACCAAATCGACCACATCCAACATCCACAACCGGCTCAAGAAAGTCACAAAGAAGTCCCTTATTCACATCTGGAACCTGACGTCACGGAAGAGCACTTGAAGGAAGAAGATAAACATTTACTGAAGAGAAACAATAAAGTCCTAGCGAGTCAAAGTGAGGAAGACGAGCTCAGCCACATCATCAACGCGACTTTCGCTCAAGTGTCCCCTCCCTCCATCCTCTTAACTGCGCCAAATCAATGCCAAAGCGGAGAAGTTCCTCGACTGGATGACGGTGATTCGTTTGCGCAGGCAGGTGAAAACCAGATGACACTCACGGAGCTCGGTGCATCTTCGGAGTTCCAAATCTTAGAGGATACGTTTGCCAACTTGCAGGAGATTCAACAAGACCAGGTCCAGCATTCACAACCAGCTCGCGAAAGTCCCAAAGATGTGCATTCCTTTACGCAACCGGACGTCACCGAGCAACAAAATGAGCAAGAAGATAAATGTTCACAACAGAGACGAGATGGTGTCCCCGCAAATAAAAGTGAGGAAGAAAAAGAGGTCATCGACAGAAACATTCCACCATCGGCGGGCGAAAGTCTCAAAGAAGTCTCTGATTCCCATCTGAGCTGCAGTCCTGAATCGAACGTCACGAAGCAGGACGACGAGGAAGAAGACTCATGTTCGCTGCAGAGATCAGAAGAAGACGAGCCAATCCGCAGCGATGTGTCTTCTACCCGCGTCCTCTCAACCTCGCCCCACCAGTGTGGAAATGCTGAAGTTTCAGAACCACTTGATGAAGACATGAGCGTGAAAGTCACTTCACGGGTTTTCTCTGAGCAGGACGCAAGTTCGGAAAGGTGTCACGAGTCCGACTTCAAGGTGGCGCAGATGAACCGAAATTGTCTTGATTCAATTTCTTCATCAGTTGAGAAAACAAGCAGCGCCGACCTGGAATCTCCACAGGAAGTGCGTGAGGAAGACGTAGAGACAGCAGAGAGTCTACGTGATCCTCCACAACCACCAAATGGACCTCTATGTGATGAAGAGGAAACGGGGCCCTTGCCTCCGGAGGAGCGTCCAAAAACTCTCATGTGTGTTTCTTCCGACGTCGAAATGGTCACCGCGTGCCGTCCGGACGAGATTTCATGTCAGCTGCAGGACCTCGGTGTCCAGGTGGAGTTGGACCAGCTGGATGTTCACGCGCTAACGCCATCCTACGAGATCCACTTCCTGGGTCAGGAGGCGCCCGCCGAGGAGGGCGAGGGCGGCATGCGCGAGTTGGTGTCCGAGCTGCTGGGAGAGGACGCCGACGGCTCCGCGGGCCCCCGGGATCACCGGACCTGGATCGGGCCCACTGTAGAGGACGGCTGCCCGGCCTGGCTGCAGGGGGCGCCGCAGAGCTGCGATGAGATGGCCGGAGAACTGCAGTCCATCGCGGTTCTGCTGAGAGCGTTCCCGTACAATAGCGTCATGCCTCCCGTCCCGTGCGAGTGGGTCTGGCACGCTCACAACGTAAGTGTTGCGCCTTCTCTTTCGTGCTTTTTGTCACCATCCAGTGAGATGATGACGTTGAAGCGGCGTGTTTGCGCTTCTTTCGGCAGCCCGAATCTTTGCAGAGCCTCAACCCTGATGCTGAGGTGTGGACGGGATGCGACGACAACTTTTCACAGGCGCAGCAGCCTTGGCTTCACCTTCCCAACGAGCAGATGGACCTGCAAAGTGAGCTTCTTTCAACTTCTTGTACTTTTAACTGAGAGAGTTAATCTCAAGACAGGCGAAAATAAACGGCGACATAAAGTAAGGTGAATGTTTTGACAGACTTTCACTTCAACATCTTGAAAGTATTCCGTGATTTTACCTCACAAACAGGAATGCGCTCTTCAGAATGGTTGTTGCTCTTTGTTGTTGTCGAATTAGAATTGGCCTTTATTTTCTCTTTTTTTTTTTTTCCGGTCCCTCACATGAAAGAAATTGCGGCTGTTATCTCTGGCAAAGTTACTTTATTTTTTTCATTTTTTTTTGCTTTGTGATGATTTGTTCTGTGTTGAATCGTCCAATCGGTGTTTTTCCTACAATCTCTTGAAGAACTCTTTCTTGAAGAAAGAGAAAGTTCAGATGATTTTTACCCCAAGTTGAATAATGCAGACTTCAAATCTCATTTTGTCCTGTTGATTTAATTACATCTGGTGACGCTGACATGCTGCGTGGCTGGCGTGAAGATCACGGACTGCACATGGAGCTGGCCCACATGAGCGTGGGCGAGCCTGAGGTTGAAGACCGACCCCAAGCAGCCGAAAACCACATCGAACCCGAACTAGACTCAGGTATCCCCAACATGTTGCGCTCCAGTTTGTGGCCTGAGCTCACGGCTTTGTGTCTGTCCTTTTAGGTAAGCTGATGGAACAGCTGAGGTCCGTGCTGGAATTCTGTCTGAGTAGGTAAGAACATTTCTCCTCGATGAGACACAAAGCAGTCATAGAAAATTGCGTCACGCTTTTGGGACCTGGTGGAAACGTCCCGGGATGTTTTTCATTTATTTTTGCTTTAATTACAAATAGTTTGCGATTCATTGATTTGATCTATTCCACTTTGTTAGTTTCTTTAAATAGTTGCAGATTTGAATAGTTTTCCACAGAAATCGGACGATCACGATTGTTTGCCGATCGCTGTGATCGCCGCTAATTCCATCGTATCTGTAAAGAACAAAGTGTTTGAGGATTACTATAGAAGTGGATGCAAGAAAATGATCGATGTTTGTTTGATCTAAATAAGATTAAGTGTCTCAAACCTCAAACTTCTCTTCTTGAATCAAGTCAGTGTTGAGATGTTTTGTGTGCGTTTGTCGCCAGGGAGCACCTGGCCAGCGATTTGTACCTCCAGTCGCAGATGGATGACGAGCAGTACGTTTCCATAGCGACGCTGGCCGACCTCCACGCCGTCAAGCGCCTCGGCGCCAACTTGCAACTCGTCACGGACGCGGTTAAAAGTCAGTGTTGATGACGTCATCGTGTCCTTCCAAACGTGAGCCACTGAGACGGTCTTTTTGCTCCTCAGCTGTGCCGCAGGTTCAGATGTCGCCTTGCGGCCACAAAGTGCGAGCCAACCACGGCCAATATGTCCTCATCCTGCGAGAGATCCACAGCAGTACGCCTCGCGAGGAAAGACCTGCCTGACTTCATCCTCAACCTTCTGTGTTCCGCTCATTTAATAGTGGTGATTTTGTCACACAGGACGTGGAAGCGCTCTTCAGTGACGAGAAGCTGCCCAAGTTCCTCAGCTGCGACTTTGTGAGCAGCGACAACTGGTTCATCACCTTCCCATCGGAGGCCGACGCCTACCAGGTGATTGACAGACGTCATGACACGGCCGGTTTGTTCTTGATCATCTGGGGATGAAATATAAGGAAGTGGGATAATAGCCATCCATATACTCAGGGTCGTGCTTTGATTAGTGAAAAATGGATTTGTTTTTGAGGATGACCCTAAAATGTTTTTGAAATGCCCAAAGATGCCACAAGATGGTGCGAAAGATTTTTAAAAAAAAAAACAGAATACAAACCATCTGGATGTTACGTGTGCGAAACCACAGATGGTCTTCTTCCCTGTCCCTAATGAAGTGGCCATCCAGTGCTAACTAAATTTTGTGCGCGTCCTCAGGCCTACAATTACCTCCGAGACGAAGTTCGGCTTTTCCAAGGGAAGCCCATCAAGGTGCGGATGAAAGCCAAATCAACGGCCTTCACGCTCCGCACGCCTGTAAACGGCTTCGGCCCCACCCGGCCCAACATGCTGGCCGATCACCTGGCGTCTTATTTGCCCCCGGACGCGTACCAGCAACTTTACGATTTCACCTACCCCACGTGGTCCGATTCGGGCTATTCGGACTGCGCTGAGGTGAGTCGTCTTGTCAAAGCTTTCCTCCTCACGCCGCTGAGAACTTTTCTGCTTTTTGTCACAGCCGCCTGAGCTCGGCGGCGCCCCGAATGGCTTCCCGGCAGCCCCTTACTTCCAAGCTCGCGGCCCACGTAGAAAAAGGTACAGCAAGGAAATTCACCTCATCACGCGCTTGTCGTCGTTAATTATGGTTGCCGGCACGCAGGAGCGGCGTCAGGACATTAGGATCGCATCATATCAGGAATCAAAAGGATTTTGCCTTCCCGACGAGGAAACCTTCAGAGGAGAGCGGCGCCTCCTCGAGGCCGGCTCGGGGGTGGTCCCACTCAAGAGGCGGCAGGCCTCATCACAGCCGCCGTGCCAACGGGGCGCCACCTTCAGTGGGGGGAAGGTAAAAAAAACAAAAACTTTTCGGGGTGGGTGCGAGTGTGACGTCACTGCCTTGATCTGCAGGTCAGTAAATCATGATCAGAGAAGGAGAGAAAAGCTGTTGTCCGCTCTCAAGACATCTGGAGTCCATCATGTAAGTTGGACCGGACTCTTTCTGACTTTGTTTGCGTTACACCTTTGATATTTTGCGTACATTTGTGTAGAAAAATCCTTCAAGCCCTCGCCAGTCGTCTTCCATCGAGCTCGGAGACGCCAACTTTCCTCCCCTCGCCGCGAAGAAGACGCCTGAACCGGCTGAACCGCCGTCCGCCTCTGCCAATGACATCACCAGTGAGGTAATGCATCAAAATGTGAAGTTGTGATTATTGGCCAGGTGTGACTCTGACTTGTGATTGAGCAGGTCCCGCAGAAGCTGAGCTACGCTGCCATCTGCCAGAAAGCTTCTGCTGCCAGATCGGCGCCTTCTGTTGAAGAGAAGTAGATGGAGGGAAACACTTTAAGTGTAATGTTAACGTGCACCTGGTGGAAATGTCTTCATGTCGTATTTTTTTTTTTTCCTTCTCAGTGCTGGTTTGTGTATCCTGCACTTACGGCTCTTTTTACGAGCTTTGCTCACGAACATTCTGTTGCCCGTGTGAGTGAGATTTCCCACAAAGTCAGATCCTGATTTTTTTGTTAGTTTTTTTTTCTGCATGCATTTTATCGCTTTTAATTTCATTTGGTGCCACTTTTCAAGGGTGGGCATGATTGAACTTCAGTTCTTGAAATATTGTCAGTTGAATTTAAGCAGTTACAAGATGCAAAAAAATATTGTTTTTAATCGTGAAGTCCGTATGGACAAGAAAATATTGAAAAGGCTGGTGAGTGAAGTTTTTGTGATATTTGAATGTTCCGTTGAGGTTGTAATCATTTGAGTCCTCATCAAAGAAGTGCTGGATTCCTCGCAGCTGTTTTGTTTTGACTGTTGTGTTGAAGATTTTACACATCAACAAGGTGCGATGTCTGTCTGTAAAGTTGTAAATAATTTTGAGAAATATTAAACAAACGCCTTTTTGACTAGAACACGTGTGGCTTTTCCGTGCGGCTGCTGATGTCTTAAAATGTCGATTGTTTTTATTTGGGTCACTGTTGCAGTGTGACTTTGTGTCCAGTAGGTGGCAGGTGAGTTCCATCCCAAGCATGACCAGAAATGAGGACGTTTGAGGTTGGTGTAAACAACCTTCTGTCATGAAAAACATCAGCAATATGACACGTGACAGCTTGAGACATATGCGATTATTCAACGATTTAAAATACTGCTCCCCGGTGTCCCCACAACATATCTGGCGTGATTTGGTCAAACTATTTCAAGGATCAAGCAAAATTCTCTTATTTTAGAGGTAAGTAAATTGCTTAAACACACATAAAATTTTGTGGCAACTGGGAATGTTAAAAATTTAATAAGGCGCTGCTTAGTTTTAAATGTTCCAGAACCAGTTGTCAGTCCTCATGGAGACTAACTAAAATCCACGTCACGCTGTTGACTAGGTGTGGTTGCCTGCAGCGCCGCCTGCCGATGAAGAGCCGCGCCGCATCTCCTCCTCCAGTGCCTCGTCGTCGTCACGTGACCCTATTGGCAAGCCAAGCAAAGCGGCAGCAACGCTCGGCGAGCCTCCTCGTCCTCATCCTCATCCTCCCCATCCCCACCGCGAGGAGCACGACCAGCCCAGCCCAGCTCAGCTCAGCCACTCCGCCGCGACGGACTTGAGCCATTCGAGGTCGGCGGACGCCATGGCGGACCCCCGCTAAGAGGCGAGACTTTGGAGCCCCCTTTCTTTGTTCTCCTCGCAGTCGTCGCGCGCGCCTTTCGCCGAGGAAGAAGCGACGAAGAGGAGGAGGCTGAAGGTGTTTTCGCCGCGTTACGAGGCGGAATGGCGGACCGAGAGGCGTCGCCGATCCCGTTGGAGATCCGAGCCCGCCTGGCGGAGCTGGAGCTGGAGCTGTCAGAGGGTAAGACCACCCCCAACCAACCCCACCCTCATCCAAAGCCCCGGTGTTCTCTTATCTCATCGCCATCCGCACCGACACTAACGGAATTTAATTGTTAGCACCCCCCTTCCTCCTCCTCCTCCTCCTCCCTACTCCTCTTCCTCCTGCCCCTCCTCCACCGCCCGCCCGCTCCTCCCATCCAGATGTTTGTCAGCCAGGCACCGGCCCGGGCAGCTTCGTGCAGCCGGCCGACGGCGAGCCTGAGCCGGGGGAGGCCGAGAGCGAGCCTCGGTCCGCTTTGGTTCTTTGTTTGGTCCCCGGGTGTGAGGACAACATATCCCTCACCCGCAACCCCCCTCCCGTTTTGACCTTGAGATGTTGACAACGCCATGCGAGGCTACCTGTGCACGTGCGTGTGCGCGTTTGAGCGGGAGCGCGCCCGTCGATGGCATTGCGATGCAGCAGATTGGCGCCGATATGTGGGCCTTCTGACGTCCGACATTTGATGCTGGCGAGGCCTCCTCCTCCGAGGAGGATGCTCGGGAAGATTTTTCAACCTCACCCCCCCCTTCTTCCCCTTGCTCCCCCTTTTCCTGCCACACGCACACAGTGGGCCTGCATGCATGTGGAGCTCAGTCACAGCTGCTCGAACACATAGCAAGCATCTCACATTAGAACATTTGTGCCTTATATAATGGAAGCGGCATCTTTTATTCATACGGGCTTACACGGCCTAGAATCACACTGGAGATGATCTGCCACACACTTGCAGTGTGCACATCTGACTGTGTGTGCGTGTTGCGGTAAAAATTACCCAGTCTACAACCAGTTTGTATTTAGTTCCAGCTATGGACGTCACAATCACATTTCTTTGCACCCTGGTCAGTGGACTTAAGTGATTGTGAGAATCCGTTGAGTCCAATACCTCGACAATGCACTAAGTGGAGCACAACTTTGGTTGTTACAAAATAATTGACTTGTATTTGAAGGCCGGTCGTTTGGGTGTCCCACATTTACTCACCTGTAGTTCTTTGAACCCCCTGAGTGAGCAGCATGGCCATCATGTTCACTCCGGTGGTCTGTGCGGCTGGGCAGACTTGGAACTCTATTTTTTAGACTGTTAGATCCGATGTTCTCATTTTGCGGTCAAATGCAGACCGAAAGACCTGCGGGTTGGAGGGCTGCGCCGCTGTGGGAGTGGTCAGACCAAGGAGTCTCATTTTCATTCCCAACATGGCTGATTGCAGAACACTCGTCGCTTGCTGCGACGAATCTCACCTCTTGGTCTTAGAGAGACTCGTCCTGTTTAGGAAAGCAACATTTGAAAACATCATAATCGCTGGCTTGCTAAGTGCAGTCGGGTACGTCTCCTTTTCTAGCCCGTGAGATAACTTTGTGAGCTCTTGGCTGGAGATGTCCAACGCATCCTCAAGTAAGTACCCAAGGCTGAGGCACATGTAGAAAAATCTCACATCACGCTACCAACCCAAAAATGTCACCAAAAATATGTGCAGTCTTTACCTTGTGGCTTTAAGGAGCTTTATTTAGTCAAAAGTAGTCCTTTGCCGCCATCTTATTGCATCCTGGTGTCACAAAACTACTTCAAAATGAGTTAAGGAGCTTTATTTCTTCATCTTGTGGCAATATGAGCCTTTCTGTGGTGACGTCATGTATTTAATTTGCAATATTTGCATCTGCTGTGGAATCTGGACCTGTTGACTTGAAGACAAAGCTGATCGACGTGAGCCACATTAGGACTTGGTGTGTTGCACGAAGGGCAACAGGTGCTTGCGTAATTGTATCTTCCGAGCATTGCGGAGGTTCTTTGTGTCAATTTATGTCGTTGGCAAAGATGGTTGAACATTATTTGTCTGAAATGAAAAATAATTTCTGGGCCAATTAAGTGAGATGGGATAATTTCCAGCAGCACAGCGGTTGCTTTAATGAGCACACCTCCGTGCTGTGTTTGATTTGCTCACCTGAAATCAGTTTGAGTAACTCGAGTGTGGAGCTGCACTTCACATCCGAGTTGTTGCAGCTGTGCGTGTGTGTGTGTGTGTGTGTGTGCGTGTGTTGGAGAGACTGTGGAGCTTTTTTCTGCTGCAGAAGTCACCATCTTTGTCACGGTGTTGGTGAATAATCGATGAAAAGTTCAATGTTGGTCATGCGCTCGACATAGATCGATGAACGTGAGTGAATGCAAACAAAAGCGGCCAGTTTTGTGTAGGACTTTTTTTTTTTTTTTTAAAGTTTCCACCTAGCGATGATTCTTCCACCGTTTTGGTCTGCAAATTTCCGCTGACTGAAAATGAGATGAAGTCACTTTTCTGCAAGTTTGCGCCACTTACTGAATGTCTGTGCTGGAAACATTATCATTGATTTTCCATCGTGTTTATCCACATTTGGGTCACGGATGTTGAAATGAGATCGAAAGCACACCCAGGATTGGTCGCCAGTAGACATTAGATTGTGACGTATGATAACCATGAGCAAAAATTTCGCAGTATCACAGTGTTAAGATGACCGCGCTAAAATGACCTTATTGGGTAAATCAAAACTCGATTTTTTTTTTGGACTGCCATCAGCATTTTTTCTTTTTTTTAACAAAATATAAAATAATTGGCACAGCCAAACTGTGAAGTATGTCAAGTTTCAATAAATAACATTCTTCTTCTGTTTTAATTGTTCTTAGGAAGTCACAATGTCCCATCACTGGTGACCTGTTTTGAGCACACAAAATGTAATCATTTGGATTTTAGACAACGACATCATGTCACAATTGGAGGCAGCATCTGACAGGGAGGCGGGATTATGCTACGTGCTAACGCGCTACATGCTACGGGCCATGTTTTATTTTCATCTCCTCAAGTACCGTGCTGCTATTTTTACACATCTTGACGTCTTGACCCATTGAGTCACCGGCGAGGCCTACTTTGTCTTTTTGCTGATGCTTGTCTAGCTTTGTGTGTGCGTGTGTGGGCCAATCAGCTCGCGGCCGCTCTGCAGACCACACGGGTCCCTCCATGTGAGTGTGACAGCCCAAGGTCCCACTGCATGACGCATGCTTGTGTGCGTGTGTGTATTTTGTTACCATGGAGCCTCCACGTGTGTGTGTGTGATGAGAAAAAGGAGATGAAATAATTCTGGATGTCAACAGTCGTTAGTCGGAAACAAAGAGAAACAAGATGGCGGATGAGGATGCCGCATCCGTCCTGGCTTCTTTTTTCACTTTGTTTTCCTAATTGTGGCCTCACATTGACGAGCGACCCGTGCGTTGTTTGGCTACATGTCCTGTTGTTGTGTGGCGACCAGTCCACGGTGTACTCAGCCAAAGTCAGCTGGGCGACATTCCGGCTGACTTGCATCCCTAACAAGGAAAAACTGTGACAAATTAGATGGATGATTTGTCTTATCAAGAAGAAAAACTCCCGTGTCGTTGATGGCCTCTCAGCTGCCTGCCAGACCGCAATGAGGGAGCGGCGGGCCCCGGTTCACGCACACACACGCACGCACGCACACACACACACCCACACGCCTAACGGGTCTGATTAGCCCACTTCTCACATCTGACGCTCCACATCCAAGATGGCCGTCTGGGCTGCGGCCTTCTCCTGGAGAAGCGTTGCTAGGCAACTCCCTCCCTGTTCCACTGCGCTGTCGGTGGAAGATGGCTTCTCCCTGTGGACCCGCTTGCGGTGTGTGTGTGTGTGTGTGTGTGTGTTTGCAAAAACGAAGGCTGTTGTTGAAGCTGATCGGAGGCGCACGCGTGAGACGTGCGCAGACGTCGACGCGTTTTCATCGGCTGCTTCGCCAAATCCGATCTCGGCTTTCCTTTGATTGACACGATGTGCAATCACACGTGATGACGGATGCTCGGTGGCGTCTGATTGGTCCGCTGCAGTCCTCCTCCTTTTCTCCTTTTCACCATCCCCTTTCTCAACCTACTTTCATCCTCCTTGTTCCTTTGCTTCCTTCCTCTTCTCCTCCTCCTTCTTCATGCTCTTCCTCTTCTGCTCCTCCTCCTCCTCTTATTTCCTCCACTTCCTGTTCTCCCCCTCCTTTTTCTCATCCTTATGAACTTCCTCCTCCTTGTCCTTTTCATCCTCCCAGTACGACCTTTAACCCCCCCCCCATCCCTCCATCTCTTCCGCATCCTCCTCCTCTTGCTCCTGCGTAGTTATTAGCAGCACCTCCGAGGTTTTGGGTTGTTGTGGAGTCTACGGATCAATAATCAGTCAAGCGGTGCGTTTAATGGAGTACAAGCGGAGGAATTATCTGTATTAGTGCTACTAGTTGCACCCGCGGGCTCGCTGAGTGACGGGACCACGTTGCCACGGCAACTTGCGGCAGGGCCCCACGTCCCTCCGATCGTCACCGGTTTGGTTCTTAGCCTGCCAAGTCCGACACATTTGAGAAGCGCCGTTTTGGCTCGTCCATCCATTGTCATCATCGCATTTTCATTTTTTCACCTTTGAATCCGGTGCCTGTCACTGATTGGCCGAGGCGCTTTGTGTGTGTGTTTGCAGGCGACATCACTCAGAAGGGTTATGAGAAGAAGAGGTCCAAGCTGATCCGAGCGTTTGTTCCACACGCTGGAGGTAATTTAGCCACCTTGGAACCCCCTCACATAGCTAAAGTAGAAAAAAATAAAAAATAAAAATAAAGGCAAGTCGCCCCATCGATTCGCAATCACGACAAAATCCGACGGCGCTTTATTTCGCCGCCGCCGTTAGCTGACGTAGGCTAACGCTCCGTGGAGCTCAGCTTGGGCCTGCTCTCCTGCACGTGCGCGCTCACGTGCACGGCAGGTTCTGTTGTTGATGCAAACAGCCAATCACCTTTCATTTGATTGATCACTTTTTTCGTTTGGGGTGCTCATGTTTTTAAGTTGAGATTTTATTGACCACTTATTTCATTTGATCAATCCAGAAAAAAATGATTTTTTTTCTGATTAAATCATCTTCACGTTTTCCGTTTTATGTTCTGCTGTCGTAAAATTGTTTTGTTTGTGCGCGTGACTGAACGTGTGTGTGCAAATATGAATGTGTCTTTGAACATGTGTGTGTGTGTGTGTGTGTGTGTGTTTGCATGCTGCTCTCTGCAGGGATGGAAGGTCCAATGTCTCACCGGGTCCCTTTGGGGCCGCCCTCTGCCGCCCGCTTCCACCGCCGGCGAACATCGGGCACCAGAGACGAACGCTACCGCTCAGGTAAAGAACCTTGCAAAGTGACTACACTCCAAAAAGTTGGAAATTCATTTTTTCTGCTCTTGGAACCCCTTGACTGCTGACAGGGCAGATCTTGGCCCATTTGTCAGAATCCTTGATTCCTTACCGCATGTCACTTTGATCATCACCACGTAACCACAATGGGGAAGCGGCAGTCAAACAGCCCAAAATCCAGACGTCTGTTTAAACAAAAAAAAAAAAAAAAAAGCCTTAAAATCGAGAATTAAACATTTCTCGAGGTAGTGGTTCCAATTTCACAGATGAACATTTTCACAATTAACATCACGTGACATACTGACGCTTTTTTCTGTCTCAGACGTCCACTCAGAAGCTGTCCAGGCCATGCTGGCGCGCCACGTGGAGAGGAAGGTGGCGGTACCCATGCCGTCCAAACGGCGCTCCCTGGTGGTGCAGACCTCCATGGACGCGTACACGCCGCCAGGTGAGCGCACGCCGCACGGCGCCGCCGCACACACGCAACGACACGTGACTGACCCTCACTAGGCCTGTCGCCCTTGTGCTCAGACTCCTCGTCGGGCTCGGAGGAGGAGGCGGGCCCCTGCGACGACATGTCGGGCATGGAGCACTGGATGGGCCGGCCGTCCCAGCTTGGCCCCGCCCACCTGGGCTCCACCTCCTCCTCGTCCTCGTCCACGCAAAGCGGCGGCAGCGGCAACGCCGGGCGGCTGGCCGACTCGCTGGCGCACGCGCACATCTCGCACCTGGCCCATTTGGGGCACACGCACCTGCAGCAGAGCCACCTGGCGCCCTCGCACCACGGTAACACAATCGCACGCTTTCCGAACTTTACACATTTTAGCAGAATCTTGAAACCTGAATTGGAAACATACAAATAATTACAGCACAAGTGGCGAAAATATTTTCTCTCTATTTGTTTAAAAAAAACAAAAAAACAAGTGAAATGTGATTTTTAAAAGCACGTGATTGACGCATTTGCGTTGGCACTGGCAGGTATCGGCCACCTGTCCCTGAAAAGGAAAGGAGCGCTGAGCGTCGCTGAGAACGGAGGATCTTTGCGGCGGTCCTGCGAGTTTGGTTCCGACATGCTGTGGCCGCCGCCGCTGGAGTCTGACGGTACGCCTGCGCTTGCGGCATAAAATCACCTCCACGTCCACCTGACGACTAAACGCGGCTTCCCTCTCCTGCCGCCTCCAGAAAACCACTCGGGCCCGCCGGACGTGACGGGCTACTCGTCGGACTCGCCGCACTCCCACACGGAGCGCCATCCCATGTCCAACATGGGCACCATCGCCCGCAACACTCAGAAGTACGGCAACGCTGAGCGCATGGAGACCGGAGACGGTAAGATAAACAAATAGCGTTTTTTTTGTCGTTCAATTTTTTTCAGCAAACGGCATCACCCTTTCAATGTGATCTGAAAGCGCACGAGTAGCTCTGATTTGTGCTTGTACCGCAACCAAATCGTCCGCAGCCTGCGTAGAAAGTCGTCAAAGCCGCGCGGTGGCAGGTTGACGAGAGGCCCGCCGTGTGACATGGTGCCTCTCATCACCTTTTTTGTTTTCGCTTGGCAGGCGTTCCAGTCAGCAGTCGCGTGT